>NC_090940.1:36160705-36474455 GCF_040938575.1 Ambystoma mexicanum | reverse complement strand
TGTCCTTTCTACCTTGCGTTTCAGTGTATTTACAGTTATTGACCAGTGAGTATTTAATTCTTCTTTGTATTTGTAAATGCTGCACCATGGAGTACATGTTTCTATTAGTTCTTCAGTTACATTGTCATTTGTAAGTATTTTCATATAATTTCAACATAGGTTCATATATCTTCTTTAGGACACTCTTTTGCTATTATTCGACTCTGTTTAATGTACATCCATGTCACGCACCATTTTATCCATGGCTGCCTTTCGACAACTCAGTAAGGGACATCCTTCTTGGTAGGTCTCTTCCACTGTTTCAACACGAGGGTATCTTCTGAATGGCTGCCTCAGTGCATATCGTTTTTCATATAGTTGACGGGGTATGGACATATTGCATAAACTTGTGCATGGGTTCCCGACTGTAATTCTTTGTCTGTCATTTCAGTAGGGCAGGGGTGAGGGGGCGGTAACTACGGAGAATGCGTCCACCCGCTCCTCTACAATTGCTTTGTTGCTCTAGTACTTGGATGTTGTTTTTTGTTATCATTTAGGACCTGTGATGTTGCATTTTATTTTTGATTGTTGAGTTGCTTTAACACTCTGGTGCTTGGGTTGTTGCTTTCTTTGATGCTCTGTTACATGGAATGTTGTTTTTTGTCGACGTTTTAAGGGTGTGTTGTTGCATTGTTTCCTTGATTGTTGAGATGCTTTAACACTCTGGCGCTTGGGCGGTTGCTTGCTTCGAAGCTCCGGTACTTGGAATGTTGTTTGTTGTCGATGTTATGGCTTGCGTTATTGTGCTGTTTCCTTGATTGTTGAGTTGCTTTAACACTCTGGCGCTTGGGCGGTTGCTTGCTTCGATGCTCCAGTACTTAGTATGTTATCTGTCTTCCATCCATGCTCTGGCGCTTGCCCTGGTGTGTTGTTTTTGTACCCCCGCTTTAATACTTTCATGCCTACACTCTCTGGTATATGGCATGTTGTGTTGCTCTGGCGCTTGCCTTGGTGTGTTGTTTCTGTACCCCCGCTTTAATCCTTTCATGCCTACACTCTCTGGTATATGGCATGTTGTGTTGCTCTGGTGCTTGCCTTGGTGTGTTGTTTCTGTACCCCCGCTTGCATCCTTTCATGCCTACACTCTCTGTTATATGGCATGTTGTGTTACTCTGGTGCTTGCCTTGGTGTGTTGTTTCTGTACCCCCGCTTGCATCCTTTCATGCCTACACTCTCTGGTCTATGGCATGTTGTGTTGCTCTGGCGCTTGCCTTGGTGTGTTGTTTCTGTACCCCCGCTTGAATCCTTTTTGCCTATACTCTCTAGTATGTGTGATCTTGTGTTGCTTTGATGCTCTGGCGCTTGGGTTGTTGTGTTGTTGCTGTACTCCCGCTTGAATCCTTTTTGCGTGCACTCTCTGGTATGTGTAATGTTGTGCTGGTGCTTCGTCTCCTGTTTCCCTTCGAGGATCTGGTGCTTGCCTTGGTGTGTTGTTTCTGTACCCCCGCTTTAAACCTTTCATGCCTACACTCTCTGGTATATGGAACGTTGTGTTGCTCTGGCGCTTAGGTTGTTGTATTGTTGCTGTACTCCCGCTTGAATCCTTTTTGTGTGCACTCTCTGGTATGTGTGATCTTGTGCGGGTGCTTCATCTGCTGTGTCCCTTCCATCCATGCTCTGTGCTTCCCTTGGTGTTTTGTTTCTGTACCCCCGCTTTAATCCTATTTGCCTACACTCCCTGTTATGTGTAATGTTGTGATGGTGCTTCGTCTCCTGTTTTCCTTCGAGGATCTGGTGCTTGCCTTGGTGTGTTGTTTCTGTACCCCCGCTTGCATCCTTTCATGCCTACACTCTCTGGTATATGGAACGTTGCGTTGCTCTGGCGCTTGGGTTGTTGTGTTGTTGCTGTACTACTCCCGCTTGAATCCTTTCTGCCTATACTCTCTGGTATGTGTGATTTGTGTTGCTTTGATGCTCTGGCGCTTGGGTTCTTGTGTTGTTGCTGTACTCCCGCTTGAATCCTTTTTGTGTGCACTCTCTGGTATGTGTGATCTTATGCGGGTGCTTCATCTGCTGTGTTCCTTCGATGCTGCGGTGCTTGGCTGCTTGCACTGCCTGGTGGCTGAGTTCACATGACACAGAAGCCCAGCCTTCGAAGACCCTTCACTGCAAGTGATTCAGCCGGCATTCCTGCCCCCCGAGGTCACCGCTGAAAATAGCCCTGCCCATGACATGCACCCAGTGTGCAGGGGCATTCCGGAGAGTGCACCCTGGGACACGAGGCACGGAGCAGTGCAAGCTCCCGACATGCACGGAGCAACAGCCCGCCGGAGCACGGACCTGCGGAGACAGCCAGCCGCAGCACCTGATGCAAACACGCATTGAGGGTCACCAAAGCCAGCCAGCAGCAGCACCAACACCCGATGGACCGCAGCAAGGACAGCAGCAGCACAGAACTCCTAGGGTGGAGCGACAGACCCGGCAGAAGCACCAGGTCCTAATACACAGAAAGGTCACGCGCACCACCTGCTCTAGCGAGTGCAGCGCACACTGACCGGTGGAAGGATGAGACCACTCTCCCAGCATGCAGGAGAGCCACACCACCAAACACAGAGGAGGGTCCACACTGCCTGCTGGAGAACTGCCTCGAACCTGTAGAGTTGGTTGACTCCGCTGAGGCACCACCGCTGAACCTGTAGAGTTGGTTGACTCCACCGAGGCACCAGCCTGAACCTGCAGTGATGGTTGACTCCACCGAGGCACCACCTCTGAAGCTGTAGAGTTGGCTGACTCCACAGAGGCACCACCTCTGAAACTGCAGTGATGGTTGTCTCCACCGAGGCACCACCTCTGAACCTGTAGAGTTGGTTGACTCCACCGAGGCACCACCTCTGAACCTGTAGAGTTGGTTGACTCCACTGAGGCACCACCTCTGAACCTGCAATGATGGTTGACATTGACAGCCGCAGCACCAGCCACACTTCACCAGAAGCTGGAAACCGTCCGGTCATATCGGGTGGGTTGATACTGAATGCAGTAGAACAAACGGCTCCGATTATGCAGGTTTGGCCGCTGCCATAACCTATCCCCAAAAACCTGTGTCCAGGTGAAGGCTGTTTCCACAGTAGCTGAAGATCTTCGATACAACCACAACTCAAGATGCCCAATGCAACCACAACCAAAGACCCTCGTTGCAAGCAGACCTGAAGACCCTCAATGTAACAGCACTGGAAAACCCTTGATGCAACCACACCTGAAGATGCCCAATGCAACGGCAACCTCAATAACGGCAACCTGAATGCAACAGAACCAGAAGACCTTCGATGCAACCGTACCTGAAGACGCTCAATCCAACAGCAACTGAAAACCCTCAATGCAACCACAGGACAGGGAAGACAAGGGTCCTTGGTGGAACTCCTGGTCAGGTCCATGGAAGCTAGATCCCCTCAGTACAGCTGAGGTCATGTTGGGAAAGCTGGGTGAGGGCCATTAATGGAACTCTGCGACTTAACCAGGGAAGGCGGGGGCACACAGAGCAACCCCACTACAAGCCCAGAAGGCAGAGGACAGCCTAGACCTGTGCTGGCGATTCTGAAGACATTGTGAAGCTCCACGACTGGACCACAAAAGACAAGGTCCCTCGGTCAATGTTCAGGACTAAGCAAGCAAGGGGTTAAGAATCTCAGGGGGGTGCCAGGGCTGCACCAGGGTTGATGAAGGCCCTCAGTGGACGACCAGGACTCATGAAAGCAAAGATCCTTGGTAGAGCGCCAATCATCAGTGAGAAACAGGATCCTGGGCTGGATTCTGCGACCTTTCCAGGAAGGGCCAGGACCTTCATCTGAGAACCAATGTTCTTCAAGGCCGAGATCGTGGGCAGAGATCTTCGAATGACCCAGGAAGGACCGGGGCCTTCATCGGAGCACCCATGTTCTTGAAGGCCAAGCACGTGGGCAGAGATCTTCGAATGACCCAGCAAGGGCCAGGACTCTCTGCGTTGCTTAAATATTGCGTTGGGGAAAGTATGGACCATCTGTAGAGTGCCGGACCAGTGAAGCAGAAGACCTCCGGGAGGGCTCTCTGTTGGTGAAGTTGAGGACTTCCAATGGAGCTCTCTCTCCTGGGAAGTTTAGGATCCCAATGGAACTCCCTGTCTACAGAGGCATGAGCCCTTGGTAGAACTCCGGGTCACCAAAGGTGTGGGGCCTCCTTGGAGCTCCAAGATCAGCAAAGGAGAAGACCCCTAAAGGCGAGGACCCTGTGTGTCTATCTGTCTGGGTAAGGAGGGGACCTACAGTGGAGCTGGGATCCCGGTGGAGCTCACTGGCCAAAGAAGGTGAGGACCCTGGCAAAGCCCCTGTCTTGGAAAGGCGAGGACCTCTGGTGGACCCCCTGTCTTGGAAGGGCAAGGACCTCTGGTGGACACCCTGTCTTGGAAAGGCGAGGACCTCTGGTGGACCCCCTGACCTGGAAAGGCGAGGACCTCTGGTGGGCCCCCTGTCTTGGGGGGAGTTCTGGGCTTGGCTGGCCAGTCTGATTGCAGTGCACAGATGGCGGGAAGGCTCTCTCTGTTGGATGAGTAAGTGTGGGAGGTGAGGGCGCAGCTCCAAGTGGAACAGATAGTAATTGAGGCCACGCTGCCTGTCTGAGCCTCACACCGAGGGAACTGGACTCACCCGGAGGCTGGAGCCTGGGCTCGACCAGGGCAACGTGGACTCACCCCGTTGGACACAGGCTTTTTCCTACACAGGTATGGTGCGTGCACGTCGGCGTGCGTGCGTGTGTGCGTGCACGTGTTTGATGATGAAGATAAAGACCCGCTAGCTAGGTGAAAGGTCACACACTGTCCCTGAAAAGCGCGCCCTGTGAAGGAGCTACCCCTGAAGTGAGATCACAGAACCTCAGCACGACCCATCAAAAGAAGGGGCGCTTCACAGCCTTCATTCTTGGGTGTTCGCTATCTGCCCTGCCCTGTGTTTGGCTCCAAGTACCAGGGCCCCCAGTCCTCTCAACCTCCTCGCGCGCCTTCTCGCCCCAGACAGGTAATACTTTCCCCGGCGCAGTACTGGCCCTTCTCATTCACTCTTTGCACTGTTGTCAGAGCACCAGTAAGTTCAGAGCAACAGTAGCAGCAGTCCTCTCCAGTACTCTAATACTTTCAGTGCAGCAGTAGTGGCATTTCTCGTCACTACTCTTATACTTTCAGTGCAGCAGGAGCAGCACTTTTCTTCAGTACTCTAATACTTTCAGTGCAGCAGGAGCAGCACTTCTCTTCAGTACTCTAATACTTTCAGTGAAGCAGGAGCAGCACTTTTCTTCAGTACTCTAATACTTTCAGTGCAGCAGGAGCAGCACTTTTCTTCAATACTCTAATACTTTCAGTACAGTAGTACTTCTCATGAGAGACCATTCATTATTTCCTTGCACTAAAGTACCAATAATTTCAGTGCAACAGTAGCTGCAGTTCCCTTGAGTACTCGAGTCGATTCAGTGGGACAGTACTGGCACTTCTCTTCCGTACTCTAATACTCTCAGTGCAGCAGAACTCCTGACTAGATCTAAAGTCCATTCAGTGGGACTGTACCTCTCATTAGAACTCTACCATCGTTGGTGTGGCAGTACTGCTGCTACTCATTAGAGCACGCATGTTTTAAATGGGAGCGTGGTACCTCTTCTCACTGGGCTGTAATACTTCCAGCTGGACAGTACTGCTACTTTTGACCAGAGTCAGTGGGATTCAGACCCTTTCCTGCTGAGCCTCCCGTGAGTACAACTATTGGTGCTGCCCCCCCCATCCCCCAGATGCAATGTCTGCTCGTGTTTTTCTATTAAAAGCAGTCGCTGTACTCCCTTTTTGAAGAGCCACGCCTGCCATCCTTTGGGCCCCCTTAGGGGGGGCAGCCCCACCGTTGGAGGACCTCTGCTTTAAGTGGACAGTGCTAGCCTCCCATTGCAGCACTAATACTTTCCGGGGGGCAGCTAAGGACCTTCCCATCAGAGACTTTACACGCTGAATGGGAGAGTACTGACTCTTCTCCCCATCGCTCTTGGGAAAGAACTGGGACTTCTCATCAGAGCACTAATACTCCCAGAAAATGCCCACATAAGACCCCCTGCTTCCCAGGCCACTAGCACAGGTGGCAATCTACAAGAAAAGCGGTGCCGCCCGTGTGGGACCCCCTCCCATTCCTTCTGGAACCCAGAACTGGTGTCCAATGTGCTCTACATGTCTGCATCTGTAACTATGTCACAAGTTCAAGCGCCCAGTTGTTACCTCAGAGTTAGGTGCGCGATACAAATAATAAACTAAACTAAACCTGCCTGCTTTGCTTTAAACCCCCAGGCTTTACCTTTAAAATAGACGAGTAATTATAATCCCAGAATGGGCCGTTTCTTGAGGTGGGCAAAGGTGGCACTGGTATTTTGAGGGCATGTCATCAGCTGTTCCCAGCCTCCCCAAACCTCGTAGACCAACCTTCGAGCCCAGACTGGTAACATTCGGCTTCTGGTGGGTTTTTTTTCATTTCACTTTTCAAACTCAGAGAGACACAGTGTTACAAGGATCACATGTATGTGTAAGATGTTGCCTTGGCTGCAGCTGAGCATTTAACATGGAAAGTGATTAGTGTGAGATGGCTGAAGACACAGCAGTGAGTGGGTAAATGGGAGTGGCTAGTCTCTGTGACATATCCCTTAAGACTTGTGAATGTCTGATGATTAGAAAGAGAGAGGGTCTATAATGTGCATGCTGTGTGAAACAATAACTGCACAAGGGTGACCGGATCAAGTATTTTTTCACTGGGTGTCTTTGGGTCGTGTTAGTGCCCCCGAGGAGATTTTAGACTCATATTCATTTGAATGCAGGTGCTTGTGGTATTCTATTTATAAATAATAATAACATTCCCTCTTTTCGTACAACATGCTACTATAACTGTTCATATATTGTCAGGTTGGTTTATTATGTATTTGTGTACTTTTCAAGTCATCTCTATGAAGTGAGCTGGTAAGATCTCTGGTCACGTGCCTACATTGCAGATTGGCTCAAATGCTGGCTTCAGCAACACAGATTTAAGTTCTTTGATGGCAGAAGAAAGGCTATTGGTTCTTTTTGTTCAGCAAAATGATACAAAAAAATCGACTGCACAGCATTAATAAACGCTTCTGCTGCAGGAAAATCTGGGGGTGTGGGTTTTAGACAATGAACATGTACATGAGATCATTGGAATTCTTTTTTTTACAGGATTGTTGTTTAATGTACTTAATACTTTAAAGTACTTTTATTACATGTTAATAAAACTAGCTTCTTTTTATATTGCAGTTAAATGTTAAATGTTAAATGTTAGAGGTATTTGTACCGCACAACGCCACCAACGGGGTTGGTCCCCGGGCGCTCTGGCGGATCTGCAAACTAGAAGGTGGGATGGGTTAGTAGGGTGAATAAGGGAGTAGGATAGTGAGAGGAGTGGTGTTCTGTTGGCAGCTTCATCTCAGAATACACAGGGTGCTGAGCTTTGGTGCGAGTATCGGATCTGTGTCAGTCCTCGTGTGCTGTTGGTGTGGCTTATGTGTTGTTGCGGTGTGGTGAAGTGCATGCGGCTTTCGGTGCGCGAGGTGGTTGTGTGAGTTTTTTTAGTGAGTTAAGTATGCCGAAAGTTTGAGCTTTTTGGTAAGTGGGTTATATGTTTTGCAGCTTATCTTCACAGTATGGCTGAATGCCAAGATTTCGGGAGTCCTGCCATGGATAACATTCACAGTTCCGTCCAAGTGTGGCACGTGCCAGCATTCAACGAGTCTGTCAGTGCGAGAGAGGCCCACACCCAACAGAACAGTTGATTTTATAATGTTCGGTGGGCTTTCAGTTCATGATTCGAGTGTCTATTGCCTAGAAACTGACAGGGGAGGCCACGCGTCACACTCTATCAAAGCAAACCCATTTGAAAGAGGACTCGTGTGCTTTGATTGGCTGATACTGCCAGCAGCCAATCACGAGCAGGTCGCATGAGTAGCCTTGGAGAGCTCTATGAAGTGACAGGGCAGAGGACCAATCATTTTAAAGCTTCCTGGAGTGATTGGCAGGAGGGGCACGCCCTGTAAACAGAGGGTTGAACAGCATTTCTACTACTCCAGGGGCTTGGCGAATGGGGGCTTTGAGTAGGTAATCTGTTACCCTTTAGTTTCCACAAAAGAATACCTTCACAGATTGGGACGGCACCTAAGGGCCACCGTACCACATGGCTAGGGAAAGTACTTCATGCACCATGGGTAAAAAGGAACATGCACAGTGCACTTTCAGGCTAACACACAAATGCACATACATGCACACCCATGCCAGCGTAAATAGAAACACGAAACTTGCATTAAAGCACAAACGCACACTCACATACTTGCATAAACCACACACAAACATTATAGATCAAAGTACACACCAGCAGCAGGCTTGAACACAGCTCCACAACCACCCGAAGACTTACGCAGACATCAGCACGTGCACGAACGCAGCAGAGAAACTACATTGGGACTTCACATCTGAGTACCAGTACTTTCCTTCATTAGCTCTTTTCGGCTGAGTACTAGCACTTTCCATCAGGCAGTATTAACCCTACTCATCTGAGTACCTTTACTTTCCATGTGGCCTCATTGGCCATTCTCATCTGAGTACAAGCACCTTCCATTGGGCTGCATTGGTTCTTCTCATCTGAGTACCAGTACTTTCCATGTGGCCTCATTGGCCATTCTCATCTGAGTACTAGCACCTTCCATTGGGCTGCATTGGTTCTTCTCATCTGAGTACCAGTACTTTCCATGTGGCTTCATTGGCCATTCTCATCTGAGTACTGGCACCTTCCATTGGGCTGCATTGGTTTTTCTCATCAGAGTACCAGTACTGTCCATGTGGCCTCATTGGCCATTCTCATCTGAGTACTAGTACCTTCCATTGGGCTGCATTGACCCTTCTCATCTGAGTACCAGTACTTTTCATGTGGCCTCATTAGTCCTCCTCGTCTGAGTACTAGTACTTTCCATGGACCTGCATTGGGTCTTCTTAACTGACCAGTACTTGCCATAGTAAAGCAGCACTCCCACCTACAAGAGTACCAGTACTTCCAGTGAGACAGTGGCAGCATTTCCTTCTTAACGCACCAGCTTTTATTGCGATACTCCCAGCACTTCTTACCACATATCAGGAGAGTCATTGCACACAGTACCTGCACCACCTAACAGTCAGGGCTCTACACAGGCTGAGTGCGCCTTAGTTCCTCCCATGAAGGAAATGTATAGACCTGGTAGCCCGGGGCCAGGGGGAGGTTATCTGAGGAAGAAGGGGAGACTGGATAGGTCTAGGGGTACTCATCTGGCATATGGTCAGACCCTATTGTGACAAATCAACTTCTGGGGCAAAAGTGGTCCAGGGATGAATATCAGTTTCTAAACAATCAATCAGCCCCACACCTCTAGTACACCAGAAGTTATCCAAACAGATTGGAAACACAAGCAAATGATAAACCTCCTTGTCCAATTTTGGTAACGTGGACGGAACGGCAGGCTTATCTCTGCAAAGTCGTGGATTGTTGGTTAGTTGCAACACAGCGAAAATACAATTATTACCCAATGATAAAACGGATTGTCCAGTTTAGGTTGTATAGAAATATCAACTTTATTATTATCACAACAGACAGTTCTAGCACACTACAAAATACAACCGACCCTTTAAAGGAATGCAGAGAACAGACAGTTTCAAAGAAGGAAAGGGGATGCACTCTGGATACTGACAGGAGGGTAGTCGGTAAAGTAATTAATCGCAATAGTTCAAGGATACTTGGTTTCAGCACAAAGGGAGCAATGGGTCCTAAAATGTCACTAGGGGCCTTTGTGGTTCTGTCCCTCTGGTCTTTCTCCAATGTACCATGTGCTTGCAGGTGTTCTTGGTGCTTGACAGGGTCGAGTTGGTTTCAGGGCGCTTTGCAGCTTCTGCAACAGAGTTCAAGATGGGAGACAGCTGCGGGTATCAGGGGGTAGGCAGTTCGGCGAGTGAGGCTGGATGGACGGCTGCAGGCTGGCCTACACGGCGGCTCAGAGACAGGAATCGTTGTCTCAGTGTTGGTTGGCGGGTCTGAAGCACTGGACGAGGCGTCTCGGACGGCGTGAGCGACTGCAGCGTGACAACAGTCAGTGGTGCAGCCGATTGCAGCTTGAGGGGCTCGACTGGCTGGAAATGTACTTAAAAGATGGACACTGGGTTATGCTTGTCGTGGCACGCCTCCTAGCTTCTTCGCTGGGCTCATGTCATGCTTTAAGCTTTACGGCCCATATCTGAGAAGAGCTTTTGCGGCAACAGCCTTGTCCTTTGTTCAGAGACTCTCTGGCACTTCCCACCTAGGAAGCTTGCTGCAGAGCCGAGCAGGGCATGATATGTGCTGGCTGGGTACTGGTTCTGGAGCTGCTTGGAGGGTCCTCTGGATTCAGTATCTCCCTCTGTTCCCTGGGAGATGTTTAGGGGAGGGATCCTGCTTCCCTCATAGATTTCCTGACCTTCCTTCACTGGCGGGAGCTGTAAGGCAGACTGTACCTTCAGCCAGGGCCCAAATAAGTTCTCCTTGTTACTCCCTGCAAAGTCTTCAGATGACCTGCTAAGAGAAGGGCTTGGCCCTCTTTTAAAGCCAAATGGGCCCAACGATTGGTGCAGGCTAAGCCAACCTTAATGAACCAATCCTGGGTCCCTACCAACAATCTTCTGTTATGCATGAAGTCAGGACCAGAGTGCTTTGCAACAAGAAAGGTAAAGGGGTGACAACATGTACTACTAAGTCCCACCTATCTTCCTATCTGTTGTGGATCAAAGGGTCTCACTGGTTCATTGAGCTCTCCGTGGTTCCTGACCAAAGTGCAGGTCTCCCTTGAAGTTGTGGCGAGAACAGATGTTCTTTCTCCATCAACTCACATACTTCTTCCCTCTCAAAGGGGGTCCCCCTGCATGGGTTGGCTACTGTAAACAGGTAGCCCAGACATGACAGTTCACTGCCCTTGATAATAAGGGGGGGGGCGGGGGGGCTGACATCACATTGACACAGATGCATATCAAAAAGGTGTTGGGTTTCCTGCCCTTGGTTAGTTCTGTGACCAGGCCTCTCGCAGGCCTTCTTCAATTAACTCTTATCAGTATGCACTGCCACCAGCAGAACTGAAAATGGGCAGGGGAGATCCATGGAGCTTTTGATATTTAATTAGGCTGGCCATGGCAGGAGGAAGGTTTTGCCCTCACCCTTTTGAGATGCCTTCATGTGCTCCTGGGTGTCACATTCAAACTAAATGTGACAGGGAGGATTGTGCCTGTAGGCTGCCCCCCCCAGAGTACACAGGACTATGGATTTGTCATGCAGTGAGCATAGAAAAATGTGTGCGGATTAGCAGCACATATTTTGGGGTTGATCTCCCATCATTCAATTTTTGTAAAAATATCATAAAAGCCCAGGCGTGTTCACACCAACCGTGTGGATGGTCGAATTCCTCACACAAGGCTCTAAGGGTCATATCAGCCTCTTCTCTCCTACAGGAGGCATACCTTTCATGTCAGCCTATTCTCTCCTTCGAGGAAGCACAGCTTTTACCGGGCTCTGAGGGTCACATCAGCCTTGTCTCTCATTCTATGAGGTATACGCCTCACCAGTCTCTGAGGGTCACATCAGCCTCTTCTCTCGTTCTAGGAGGTATACCCTTCACCAGGGTCTGAGGGTCACATTAACCTCTTCTCTCATTCTAGGAGGTATACCCATCACCGGGTTCTGAGGGTCACATCAGCCCCTTCACTCATTCTAGGAGGTATACCCGTCACCGGGCTCTGAGGGTCACATCAGCCTCTTCTCTCATTCTAGGATGTATACCCGTTCGCGGGCTCTGAGGGTCACATCAGCACCTTCTCTCATTCTAGGAGGTATACCCAGAACCGGGCTCTGAGGGTCACATCAGCCTCTTCTCTCATTTTAGGAGGTTGTCCCGTCACCGGGCTCTGAGGGTCACATCAGCACCTTCTCTCATTCTAGGAGGTATACCCGTCACCGGGCTCTGAGGGTCACATCAGCCTCTTCTCTCATTTTAGGAGGTTGTCCCGTCACCGGGCTCTGAGGGTCACATCAGCCTCATCTCTCATTCTAGGAGGTATACCCGTCACCGGGCTCTGAGGGTCACATCAGCCTCTTCTCTCATTTAAGGAGGTTGTCCCGTCACCGGGCTCTGAGGGTCACATCAGCCTTGTCTCTCATTCTATGAGGTATACGCCTCACCAGTCTCTGAGGGTCACATCAGCCTCTTCTCTCGTTCTAGGAGGTATACCCTTCACCAGGGTCTGAGGGTCACATTAACCTCTTCTCTCATTCTAGGAGGTATACCCATCACCGGGTTCTGAGGGTCACATCAGCCCCTTCACTCATTCTAGGAGGTATACCCGTCACCGGGCTCTGAGGGTCACATCAGCCTCTTCTCTCATTCTAGGATGTATACCCGTTCGCGGGCTCTGAGGGTCACATCAGCACCTTCTCTCATTCTAGGAGGTATACCCAGAACCGGGCTCTGAGGGTCACATCAGCCTCTTCTCTCATTTTAGGAGGTTGTCCCGTCACCGGGCTCTGAGGGTCACATCAGCACCTTCTCTCATTCTAGGAGGTATACCCGTCACCGGGCTCTGAGGGTCACATCAGCCTCTTCTCTCATTTTAGGAGGTTGTCCCGTCACCGGGCTCTGAGGGTCACATCAGCCTCATCTCTCATTCTAGGAGGTATACCCGTCACCGGGCTCTGAGGGTCACATCAGCCTCTTCTCTCATTTAAGGAGGTTGTCCCGTCACCGGGCTCTGAGGGTCACATCAGCCTTGTCTCTCATTCTATGAGGTATACGCCTCACCAGTCTCTGAGGGTCACATCAGCCTCTTCTCTCGTTCTAGGAGGTATACCCTTCACCAGGGTCTGAGGGTCACATTAACCTCTTCTCTCATTCTAGGAGGTATACCCATCACCGGGCTCTGAGGGTCACATCAGCCCCTTCTCTCATTCTAGGAGGTATACCCGTCACCGGGCTCTGAGGGTCACATCAGCCTCTTCTCTCATTTTAGGAGGTTGTCCCGTCACCGGGCTCTGAGGGTCACATCAGCACCTTCTCTCATTCTAGGAGGTATACCCGTCACCGGGCTCTGAGGGTCACATCAGCCTCTTCTCTCATTTTAGGAGGTTGTCCCGTCACCGGGCTCTGAGGGTCACATCAGCCTCATCTCTCATTCTAGGAGGTATACCCGTCACCGGGCTCTGAGGGTCACATCAGCCTCTTCTCTCATTTTAGGAGGTTGTCCCATCACCGGGCTCTGAGGGTCACATCAGCCTCTTCTCTCATTCTAGGAGGTATACCCTTCACCGTCTCTGATGGTCACATCAGCCTCTTCTCTCATTCTAGGAGGTATACCCTTCACCGGGCTCGGAGGGTCACAGCATCATAGGGACAATCTAGGTCAGAATCTTCCCAGTTTCGGTGACAATTACAGCTCCCTCTCTGTGTTGGGCCAACCGGGAGGAGCCAGCAGTTTCATGGGAATTCGCAGAACCCCTCCGGGCCTTGGGGGTAGGTGGGACACTGCTTAAGTCTCAGGGGTATCTTCTGCACTCGTAGGGTGTTAGGGTGGGTGGGACACAAATGGAAACAAAATAAACAGAAAAGCCCTCTAAAATAAGAATCCAGTCTGGCTGTGATTCGGCCACTGGTGCTGTGATATGAAGGTTTTTAGGTGCGGGGGAAGAAAGACACCAGCTCTGGCACAGAAGCCGTGCATGAACATTGGAAGATACACAGGTGCCCAATTGCAATGCCCACTCCCACCCCCTGCCCACTACCCAAAACCAACCAATGGTTTCATACGTTTAAGGATATTAGATAACTAAATACGTGGAACATTTCAGAGGACAATAACCTTAACACATTAGTATAACAAATAAAGTTTCATGTCTAAAAGAAATACAAAAGTAACTGAGAGAGAAGAGCTCAACGCGTTTCGAGAATCTGTCCCTTCATCAGGAGCGTATTAACTAAATGAGCTTCCATCTAGCTTCCATCTCTCTCTCTATATATATATATATATATATATATATATATATATATAGATATAAAAGTGAAAATGTGTGGGGTTGTGGCTTCACATATGTTCCCTATTCAATTCCACACTGTTTCACCAATCTGCACCAAAGTTTGCACGATCACCTGTTAGAACCCTGCAGACATTACTGGCTACATGACACCCCACCCCTTTTCCCTGGATTGCAGCATACAAGTGAAAATGTTTGGGTTTGTGGGTTTGTGGCTTCGGTACAACGTGCTTTCATCGCAGGATGTTTTTTCATTGGGTTTTTGCAGTGGATTTTTTAACGGAAAAAAAACCTCATGGAAAGGTTTAGGGGGGTTAGAAAAATCTATATTTGGGGTGTGGGTGTTCGGGAATATATACAAAATTAAAGGGGATGGGGTTTAGGGGGGACCCCCAAAATAAAAAAAATAAAAATTCGATGAGTTTTTTTCATTAAAAAATCTGTGGAAAAAACCCTGCGAAAAAACATGCCACGATGAAATGACATGGAACCGTAGCTTCACATATGTTCACTATACAATTCCCCACTGTTTCATCAATCTGCATCAACTTTTGCACAGTCACCTGTTAGGACCATCTGGACATTGCTGTCTACATGACATGTGGGCACGCCACCCCTCGCTCTGGAATCTTAGCAAAAGTTACAATTTGGGTGTGGGTTTGTGTATGTTCCCTGTACAAATCCACACTGTTTCCCCAATCTGCACCACATTTTGCAGTGTCACCTGTTAGGACCCTCTGACATTACTGGCTAGATTACATTTGGACAGCCCACCCCGTTCCCCGGATTTCAGCAAAAGTCAAAATGTGTTTGTGGGTTTGTGGCCTGCCAACGAAGCCGTAAACCATGTTCACTGGGAAGGGCAACAAAAAATGTATGAGAGGCGAATGGACCTGGGAGGCGAAGGTGAAGGCAGGTAGCATTCCAGAAGTTTCCAAATGTTTGTGGCATCAGGTGGAATTGCTTGCCCAGAGGCTTTTTGTGAGATGGTGCCTGCCGACGAAGCCGAAAACCATGTTCACCGGGAAGGGAAACAAACCATTTAGTTTTTAAGCAAGCCTTACAATGACCATGTACTTAAGTAATATTGAACTTTAGGTCCAAATTTGTTGGCACCGACGCCATCATGTCACCCATCATGCTGCTCAGAAACCTCCATGTTATTCTCACGTAATGATAACCCGGGCAACGCCAGGTGTACCAGCTCGTAAGTTCATACATTCACTCCATGAAGACAGAAATCATAAAATGAAAAATTCAGTATTATGTCACTTCATTGAAAAAATCGCCCAATTGTTCCATAAACAATTCCTATATGTTTATCAGAATCAATAAGCCTAATACTGGACAAAAGCCAGTAGCAGAGGTGTAATAAAACAGACAGATTGTCACCAGTCTATAAAACAGGAGAAAATAAAGAGTTATACCATTCCAAGAGTTTCCAAGGGACACCCCGGGAGTCGCATGGGCATCCTCAGGGGTATCCTCAGCACTCTCCGGGTGTTGGGGTGGGTAGGAGACTCTGGGAGTCGCAGGGGCATCCTCAGGGGTATCCTCAGCACTCTCCGGGTGTTGGGGTGGGTAGGAGACTCTGGGAGTCGCAGGGGCATTCTCAGGGGTATCCTCAGCACTCTCTGGGTGTTGGGGTGGGTAGGAGACTCTGGGAGTCGCAGGGGCATCCTCAGGGGTATCCTCAGCACTCTCCGGGTGTTGGGGTGGGTAGGAGACTCTGGGAGTCTCAGGGGTATCCTCAGCACTCTCTGGGTGTTGGGGTGGGTAGGAGACTCTGGGAGTCGCATGGGCATCCTCATGGGCATCCTCAGGGGCATCCTCAGCACTCTACGGGTGTTGGGGTGGGTAGGAGACTCTGGGAGTCGCAGGGGCATCCTCAGGGGCATCCTCAGCACTCTCCGGGTGTTGGTGTGGGTAGGAGACTCTGGGAGTCGCATGGGCATCCTCAGGGGTATCCTCAGCACTCTCCGGGTGTTGGGGTGGGTAGGAGACTCTGGGAGTCGCATGGTTATCCTCAGGGGTATCCTCAGCACTCTCCGTGTGTTGGGGTGGGTAGGAGACTCTGGGAGTCGCAGGGGCATCCTCAGGGGCATCCTCAGCACTCTCCGGGTGTTGGGGTGGGTAGGAGACTCTGGGAGTCGCAGGGGCATCCTCAGGGGCATCCTCGGCACTCTCCGGGTGTTGGGGTGGGTAGGAGACTCTGGGAGTCGCAGGGGCATCCTCAGGGGTATCCTCGGCACTCTCCGGGTGTTGGGGTGGGTAGGAGACTCTGGGAGTCGCAGGGGCATCCTCAGGGGCATCCTCGGCACTCTCCGGGTGTTGGGGTGGGTAGGAGACTCTGGGAGTCGCAGGGGCATCCTCAGGGGCATCCTCGGCACTCTCCGGGTGTTGGTGTGGGTAGGAGACTCTGGGAGTCGCAGGGGCATCCTCAGGGGCATCCTCGGCACTCTCCGGGTGTTGGGGTGGGTAGGAGACTCTGGGAGTCGCAGGAGCATCCTCAGAGGCATCCTCGGCACTCTCCGGGTGTTGGGGTGGGTAGGAGACTCTGGGAGTCGCAGGGGCATCCTCAGGGGCATCCTCGGCACTCTCCGGGTGTTGGTGTGGGTAGGAGACTCTGGGAGTCGCAGGGGCATCCTCAGGGGCATCCTCGGCACTCTCCGGGTGTTGGGGTGGGTAGGAGACTCTGGGAGTCGCAGGGGCATCCTCAGGGGCATCCTCGGCACTCTCCGGGTGTTGGGGTGGGTAGGAGACTCTGGGAGTCGCAGGGGCATCCTCAGGGGCATCCTCGGCACTCTCCGGGTGTTGGGGTGGGTAGGAGACTCTGGGAGTCGCAGGGGCATCCTCAGGGGTATCCTCGGCACTCTCCGGGTGTTGGGGTGGGTAGGAGACTCTGGGAGTCGCAGGGGCATCCTCAGGGGCATCCTCGGCACTCTCCGGGTGTTGGGGTGGGTAGGAGACTCTGGGAGTCGCAGGGGCATCCTCAGGGGCATCCTCGGCACTCTCCGGGTGTTGGGGTGGGTAGGAGACTCTGGGAGTCGCAGGGGCATCCTCAGGGGCATCCTCGGCACTCTCCGGGTGTTGGGGTGGGTAGGAGACTCTGGGAGTCGCAGGGGCATCCTCAGGGGTATCCTCAGCACTCTCCGGGTGTTGGGGTGGGTAGGAGACTCTGGGAGTCGCAGGGGCATCCTCAGGGGTATCCTCAGCACTCTCCGGGTGTTGGGATAGGTGGAGTGGGTAGGAGACTCCGGGAGTCGCAGGGGTATCCTCAGGGGTATCCTCAGCACTCTCCGGGTGTTGGAGTGAGTAGGAGACTCCGGGTGTCTCAGGGGTGTCCTCAGCACTCTCTGGGTGTTGGGATAGGGGAGTGGGTGGGAGACTCTGTGAGTCTCAGGGGTATCCTCAGCACTCTCTGGGTGTTGGGATAGGGGAGTGGGTGGGAGACTCCGGGAGTCTCAGGGGTATCCTCAGCCCTCTCCGGGTGTTGGGATAGAGGAGTGGGTGGGAGACTCTGTGAGTCTCAGGGGTATCCTCAGCCCTGTCTGGGGGTTGGGGTGGGTAGGAGACTCCGGGTGTCTCCGGGGTATCCTCAGGGGTATCCTCAGCACTCTCCGAGTGTTGGAGTGGGTAGGAGACTCTGGGAGTCTCGGGGTATCCTCAGCACTCTCCGGGTGTTGGGATAGGTGGTCTCAGGGGTATCCTCAGCACTCTCCGGGTGTTGGAGTGGGTGGGAGACTCCATGAGTCTCAGGGGTATCCTCAGCACTCTCCGGGTGTTGGTATAGGGGAGTGGGTGGGAGACTCTGTGAGTCTCAGGGGTATCCTCAGCCCTCTCTGGGTGTTGGAGTGGGTAGGAGCCTCCGGGTGTCTCAGGGGTGTCCTCACCACTATCTGGGTGTTGGGATAGGGGAGTGGGTGGGAGACTCTGTGAGTCTCAGGGGTATCCTCAGCACTCTCCGGGTGTTGGAGTGAGTAGGAGACTCCGGGTGTCTCAGGGGTATCCTCAGCACTCTCCAGGTGTTGGGATAGGGGGTCTCAGGGGTATCCTCAGCACTCTCCGGGTGTTGGATTGGGTAGGAGACTCTGGGAGTCTCAGGGGCATCCTCAGCACTCTCCGGGTGTTGGGATAGGGGAGTGGGTGGGAGACTCTGTGAGTCTCAGGGGTATCCTCAGCCCTCTCCGGGTGTTGGAGTGGGTAGGAGACTCCGGGTGTCTCAGGGGTGTCCTCACCACTATCTGGGTGTTGGGATAGGGGAGTGGGTGGGAGACTCTGTGAGTCTCAGGGGTATCCTCAGCCCTCTCCGGGTGTTGGAGTGGGTAGGAGACTCCGGGTGTCTCAGGGGTGTCCTCACCACTATCTGGGTGTTGGGATAGGGGAGTGGGTGGGAGACTCAGTGAGTCTCAGGGGTATCCTCAGCACTCTCCGGGTGTTGGAGTGAGTAGGAGACTCCGGGTGTCTCAGGGGTGTCCTCAGCTTTCTCTGGGTTTTGGGATAGGGGAGTGGGTGGGAGACTCTGTGAGTCTCAGGGGTATCCTCAGCCCTCTCCGGGTGTTGGGATAGGGGAGTGGGTGGGAGACTCTGTGAGTTTCAGGGGTATTCTCAGCCCTCTCCGGGTGTTGGAGTGGGTAGGAGACTCCAGGAGTCTCAGGGGTATCCTCAGGGGTATCCTCAGCACTCTCCGGGTGTTGGAGTGAGTAGGAGACTCCGGGTGTCTCAGGGGTGTCCTCAGCACTCTCTGGGTGTTGGGATAGGGGAGTGGGTGGGAGACTCTGTGAGTCTCAGGGGTATCCTCAGCACTCTCTGGGTGTTGGGATAGGGGAGTGGGTGGGAGACTCCGGGAGTCTCAGGGGTATCCTCAGCCCTCTCTGGGTGTTGGGATAGAGGAGTGGGTGGGAGACTCTGTGAGTCTCAGGGGTATCCTCAGCCCTGTCTGGGGGTTGGGGTGGGTAGGAGACTCCGGGTGTCTCAGGGGTATCCTCAGCACTCTCCGAGTGTTGGAGTGGGTAGGAGACTCCATGAGTCTCAGGGGTATCCTCAGCACTCTCCGGGTGTTGGGATAGGTGGTCTCAGGGGTATCCTCAGCACTCTCCGGGTGTTGGAGTGGGTGGGAGACTCCATGAGTCTCAGGGGTATCCTCAGCACTCTCCGGGTGTTGGTATAGGGGAGTGGGTGGGAGACTCTGTGAGTCTCAGGGGTATCCTCAGCCCTCTCTGGGTGTTGGAGTGGGTAGGAGCCTCCGGGTGTCTCAGGGGTGTCCTCACCACTATCTGGGTGTTGGGATAGGGTAGTGGGTGGGAGACTCTGTGAGTCTCAGGGGTATCCTCAGCACTCTCCGGGTGTTGGAGTGAGTAGGAGACTCCGGGTGTCTCAGGGGTATCCTCAGCACTCTCCAGGTGTTGGGGTAGGGGGTCTCAGGGGTATCCTCAGCACTCTCCGGGTGTTGGATTGGGTAGGAGACTCTGGGAGTCTCAGGGGCATCCTCAGCACTCTCCGGGTGTTGGGATAGGTGGTCTCAGGGTATCCTCAGCACTCTCCGGGTGTTGGAGTGGGTAGGAGACTCCAGGAGTCTCAGGGGTGTCCTCACCACTCTCTGGGTGTTGGGATAGGGGAGTGGGTGGGAGACTCTGTGAATCTCAGGGGTATCCTCAGCACTCTCCGGGTGTTGGAGTGAGTAGGAGACTCCGGGTGTCTCAGGGGTATCCTCAGCACTCTCCAGGTGTTGGGATAGGTGGTCTCAGGGGTATCCTCAGCACTCTCCGGGTGTTGGAGTGGGTAGGAGACTCTGGGAGTCTCAGGGGCATCCTCAGCACTCTCCGGGTGTTGGGATAGGTGGTCTCAGGGGTATCCTCAGCACTCTCCGGGTGTTGGAGTGGGTAGGAGACTCTGGGAGTCTCAGGGGTATCCTTAGCACTCTCCGGGTGTTGGAGTGGGTAGGAGACTCTGAGAGTCTCAGGGGTATCCTCAGGGGTATCCTCAGCACTCTCCGGGTGCTGGAGTGGGTAGGAGACTCCGGGAGTCTCAGGGGTATCCTCAGCACTCTCCGGGTGTTGGGGTGGGTCTGAGACTCCGGGAGTCGCAGGGGCATCCTCAGCACTCTCCGGGTGTTGGACTGGGTAGGTGACTCTGGGAGTCTCAGGGGTATCCTCAGCACTCTCCGGGTGTTGGAGTGGGTAGGAGACTCTGGGAGTCTCAGGGGTATCCTCAGGGGTATCCTCAGCACTCTCCGGGTGTTGGAGTGGGTAGGAGACTCCCGCAGTCTCAGGGGTATCCTCAGGGGTATCCTCAGCACTCTCCGGGTGTTGGGGTGGGTAGGAGACTTCCGGGAGTCGCAGGGGCATCCTCAGCACTCTCCGGGTGCTGGAGTGGGTAGGAGACTCTGGGAGTCTCAGGGGTATCCTCAGGGGTATCCTCAGCACTCTCCGGGTGCTGGAGTGGGTAGGAGACTCTGGGAGTCTCAGGGGTATCCTCAGGGGTATCCTCAGCACTCTCCGGGTGCTGGAGTGGGTAGGAGACTCTGGGAGTCTCAGGGGTATCCTTGGGGGTATCCTCAGCACTCTCCGGGTGTTGGAGTGGGTAGGAGACTCTGGAAGTCTCAGGGGTATCCTCAGCACTCTCCGGGTGCTGCAGTGGGTAGGAGACTCTGGGAGTCTCAGGGGTATCCTCAGCACTCTTCGGGTGCTGGAGTGGGTAGGAGACTCTGGGAGTCTCAGGGGTATCCTCAGGGGTATCCTCAGCACTCTCCGGGTGCTGGAGTGGGTAGGAGACTCTGGGAGTCTCAGGGGTATCCTCAGCACTCTCCGGGTGCTGGAGTGGGTAGGAGACTCTGGGAGTCTCAGGGGCATCCTCAGCACTCTCTGGGTGCTCGAGTGGGGAGGAGACTCTGGGAGTCTCAGGGGTATCCTCAGCACTCTTCGGGTGCTGGAGTGGGTAGGAGACTCTGGGAGTCTCAGGGGTATCCTCAGGGGTATCCTCAGCACTCTCCGGGTGTTGGAGTGGGTAGGAGACTCTGGGAGTCTCAGGGGTATCCTCAGCACTCTCCGGGTGTTGGAGTGGGTAGGAGACTCTGAGAGTCTCAGGGGTATCCTCAGGGGTATCCTCAGCACTCTCTGGGTGCTGGAGTGGGTAGGAGACTCTGGGAGTCTCAGGGGCATCCTCAGCACTCTCTGGGTGCTGGAGTGGGTAGGAGACTCTGGGAGTCTCAGGGGTATCCTCAGGGGTATCCTCAGCACTCTCCGGGTGCTGGAGTGGGTAGGAGACTCTGGGAGTCTCAGGGGTATCCTCAGCACTCTCCGGGTGCTGGAGTGGGTAGGAGACTCTGGGAGTCTCAGGGGTATCCTCAGCACTCTGCGGGTGCTGGAGTGGGTAGGAGACTCTGGGAGTCTCAGGGGCATCCTCAGCACTCTCTGGGTGCTGGAGTGGGTAGGAGACTCTGGGAGTCTCAGGGGTATCCTCAGGGGTATCCTCCGCACTCTCCGGGTGCTGGAGTGGGTAGGAGACTCTGGGAGTCTCAGGGGTATCCTCAGCCCTCTCCGGGTGTTGGGACAGGTGGAGTGGGTAGGAGACTTCAGGAGGCTCAGGGGTATCCTCAGCTCTGCCCTGGTGTTGGGGTAGGTCTGAGACTCCAGCAGTGTGAGGGGCTTCTTGTAGCCTGAGGTGTATTTAGGAAGGGGATTTATAAGGCATGAGCACAGCGTAGGTATAGCTCGCAACCAGGGGTGTGCAGGGTAGCAGGTGGAATGGGTAGGGGGGGGGACTCCAGAGAGATTCCCAGTGCCCCCGTGTAGCCCATACTGTGCAGGGTTTAGTCTTCTCATGCAGGTTTTTGCAGTTCTGCTGTGCCGTCCTTAATGCCGGACTACGAGTCCCAGAATGCAAAGGCAAAACTGGCCAGAGCGAGCCAGTCTCCTGACAGGGAAAGCTGGAGCCCTTGAGGGTTATTTTTGCCAGTCTGGGTGGCAGCAGTGCCCTGGAGAGGCGGCGGCAGGTGCAGGCAGGCGCAGGGCGCCAGCTGTCTGCAGGGCTGAGTGATGTGGGCAGTTGACGGTCTTGTGTTGATGGCAACAAACACAGTGTTACTGTCTGGGCTCCCTGGCCAGGGAAGGGCGTACAGTATGAGCTGACGGGCACGCAGAGGGGCAGAGGACGGGCCAGCCAGGACTACACAGCGCCAAGATGCCACCAAAGGAGCCCCGGGGCGCTGCCACCCCCAAGCAGAAGGAGCATGCCCCCAGCTGCGGCCTAACGAGAGAGCAGCCACGTTTGCACGGCCTTCCTGAGCTTGTGGGGGGCGTGAGGCCCCGAAGGTAATCTTCTATGTATCTGGTTTCATGCAGTCGAGTGTTACATGTGACCCACATGCGCTGACCATTGGAAGAAGCCCGGCGCCCTGCCTTTAATGCAGCTCCATCTGATATGTTTCTTAATGCGACATGTGTGCTACCTCTCGCCGATCTGGCCTTTCCAGCAACGCATTGCATTCTGGGACTTGTAGTTTTCTTCTGTTATGTCATGTTATTGAGATGTATAGCACGCACCTGCCATTTTCATGGTCGTTCAGGGGGGTGGGAAAAGGAAGGGGCTTGGGGAGGATTAGTTAGTGTGAGGCGACTGAGAGTGCGCGAGAGCTTTTGCTGTTCTGTTGGTAGCTTCAGTTTGGGAAGAACCTGTGACTGTGGGTCGGGGTTGCTTCCAGATGTCACAGGCTCAGGTGGTGCGTGTGTCTGTGGTCTAGTGCCGGAGGTTTAGTGTCTTGGGTTGAGTGAGATTACAGAGGGGTTGTGCTGTTTGCTGTGTGATTTCCGGCTTGTGCTCTGGTGGGGTGTGTGTGTTGTATTTGGTGGTTGAGGGATGAGTTTGCAGGACTGTTGAAGCTTTTTTAGTAGGGTTAGATGGGGTGGGCGAGGTCTGTGAGTTCTTGTAAGGTGCCTTTTTTTGAATTAAGCTGCATGCCTTATTTCGTTGGGCCAGTCCATTGGTTTTGGTTCCGTTTTACAGTGGTTTTTGCTGCCTTCCTCATGTTCGCAGCCGGGTTTTCTCCTTCCTGTGCTTCCTGTCCGGGTGGGTGAGTTGAAGAGACATGTTTTTGGTCGTTGTCTGAATTTTAGGTGTTCTTCTGATGTTCGTAGTTCCCTGGGGAGTGAGTCCTAAAGTTTGGCTGGGATGCTCGAGCACCCTGATGCACCGATGTTAAACCCTGGAGCACTGCTTTGGTTCAAGGGGGATGCTGTGGCTGGACCTCAGGGATCGCTTTGGTTTGTGGATGGAGTTTTTTTCGTGTGTGAACGCTGCTTCTGGGCCGTGGGTTGCTCTGTGGGCTATGCAGAGTGTGTGGAAGTGAACCCTGTTTTTGACTGGTAGCGAGGTGAGCGTTTGGGGTCTCAACGCAGTGTGATGTGTTCGTTTTTGTTCAGTCTGAGGTGTAGTCTTACTGCCGCGATCTGTGTTTGTTGTCGTTTTATGACCACCTGCGCAGGTGAATCTGATGGCAGAAGGTGCCACACATGACATCGGCCGCTTGCAGCTCCTATGTCAGGGCAGGCTGTAGGTGTCGCATGGCATGCGGAGAACATTCAAGTCAGACTGGCCGAAGAGGTCAAATGTCACACATGACATGGGGCCACTCGCAGCTCTGGATCCAGCACTGGCGGAAGATGTCACACATGAGATGCGGCGGTTTGCAGCTTAAAGCCAGGGCTGCCTGAACATGTCACATATGACATTCTAGCGATTGGCAGCCATTTATTGTCATGGAATATTAGCTGTCTCCTTGTCCTGGAAAATTAAAGCGAAGGAATGCAATTTATTGTTGATCAATATTTGTTGTAAATCTTGAAGTCGTGATGAGTCGATTCTTAAGGACGGTTTAAATAGCCTTTTAATCTCTTGGTTTGAAGTGGGCAAGATGATCATTTTATGGTAGCTCGTGACCTGAACTATGATTGCACGGACCATCTTATCAATACTCTTGGTGTGCCAATGGATCCTGCTAGAATTCCGAAAAAGAATATGTCATAATAAAAGACTAAAGTTGCGGGGCAAGAAATTGGCAGATCTGATGAAAAATTGGGACTTACATCTGGTTAATGGAAATTTGAACAGAGATATGCTAAGTGGGCCCACTTGGTTCCGTGGTACGTCTTACTCAGTGCTCGATTATCTTATTGTTTCAAAGTTCATTTTTAATTGTGAATTTCTTCTAATTTAAAAAAAATAAGTTGAATGATCTTGCATCTAATTCTCCATTTTGAAAATATCACGTGTACGGCCCTTTTGAGTAATGGTGTAGTAGACTTCCAGGTCAACTCCACGGACACAAGTCTTACTTGGGTGAGACTCAGCGTATTAAGATTGAATAGATCAATTTGTTATGGCAATCCCTTCAGGATGACCAACGGGCACACTCGGTTTCTCCTAAACACTTTTCAGAATTACTAAGGGACCTAACTGGCTTGAAGGTCCACCCACATTTTTGTATACAAACTTTTTCACCTGTGATCCACAATCATCGACTTGATGTGTAAGTGAAGGGGGATGAGGGTGAACGACACTGTAATGGCCGAGTAGTGTCAAGAAATGCTGCACTATCAAGTGAAGCTTTCTATGTAATAAAGAGAGAATTAAAACCACATTATAAAAATTGGCTAATCTATCAAATTGATTACGATTTTACAATATAGCCAATGTTTGTTAACAATCATGGTTAACAAAAAGTCATCCCATTTTTGGAGATTAATAATTCAAGGTTCAGTCAATCAAACCTTTAAACAAAGGAATCCGATAGCGGCTTTAATGTGGGAAAACCTTTTAAGCGATGTATAATCTTGTTCTAGTAAAAATAGGAAGGATTTGGAAAGTTACGATCAGGTAAAATGGCTTCCTTATCTCACATGTGAGGATATTGTGGAGCTAATCCATAAAGCCCAAAATTCTAGGGCTGCAGGGCCACATGGCCTGTCACATGTGACTCTAAAAGGAGAATGCTTCGTTCGAGGTGTGATATTGGAAACTCTATATTCAAATATTATCATTAACCTCAGGATACCACCATCTTGGCACTACCCGCACATTGCGCTATTCACAAGAAAGGCAAATCCCTGAAATGATTGGTCGCTTGCTTTGTTGGACGTCGGCAGCAAAATCTCTGCGTCCTTCTTCTTTCACGTCTTGAACAATAGACTTCTACCTCTAAATGACTATCTCAATTTCAAATTGTTTTTCGTCGTTCACAGGCCACTTCCTTGAATGGTTAAATCGTACACTTCTTGCAGAAGTGAGTCACTCCAAGAGGGTCATCTTTGGGCTATTTCTCCAGTATTGATTTTCCCGGTGCATTTGACCATGTTAATCACAATATGTTGTGGAAGACATTGTATATGTGGGGTATTCCAGATTGGCACCTGAAGTTACTGATTTTCTGCAATCGAATACTATCATCCTAGTAAGACTGAATGTGAGAAGAAATCTCATTGATCCAATAGAAACTTTTTCAGCGCCTAAAGGAGGGGTGCATTTAGCCCTTTACCATTTCAATCTGTTTCTATCACACCTGGAGGCTGATCTGAAGACGGTCAGAGCGCCCCCCTCGGATGAGGAGTTTGCGACTCCACTGGTTGACCATGATATTATCATCTCCAATCAGGTGCACATCAGCCTGTAAAGAAGCCCTAATAAACGGCAGACTTATACAGACGAAAATGACTTAGTACTTAGTACTGCAAAGACTACATTATCTTACTTCTCTCAAAAGAAGATTTGTCAGACGTTGAGTTGCCATCGTAAGAAACTTCCATTAATAGTAACAAAATAACTTATCTATCTTGGGTTCACTATAGCAATGATGCCTAAGCCATCAATCTCCTTGCATTTTCAGACAAAAAGTTGAACATTGTCAGATGAAAAAACTTAGAAATAAATACTTACGTTTTTGATTTTACTGTTCACTATGTATTATCAATTAAACGCCATCCCTGCCTTGTGTATGGATTAGAATTTGATGTCAATAAGGTTCAGCGACATTTACTAAGGGTTGAGGGGTTTGTATCGCAGATGATGCCTTTGTTATAGTCATGTGTTCCGGATTCCGTAATATGCAATGAATTCGTCCTTGTGTCCTTGAATGTCGTTGTGCTCTGAAGATCATTATTTATTTATCATAAATCTTATCACCCAGTGTCTTCCTTATGAGAAGAGTCATTATAGATGGGGTCTAATAAAAACTACACATCCCTTCTAGTGTTTGTTGGGCGCTGAGAAGCTATTTTAGGGCAATTGGATAAAGCAAGACTTACTTTCTTGGAGAATCCTAATGTTATAAAGTGCAAAACATCTCAAAGGAGACTTACCAACAATCAAAGTCTGTGGTTGTATCCCAATAAGGTGAAAATGTGCCTGCAACACTGTGTGATGTCATGTTGCCATTACAGGCAGCATGGTAATCGAATACTCTATCTTCAAAGGTTACTTGTCTGAACAATAGGTATTGAACAAAGCAGGTCCCTATTAAATGCCTGGCATAAGAGAAATGGTAAAAGAACACAAGCATATTGATATCTAGAAGCAGTTCTTACAGGCAAGCATGCTTAGCTTATAAAAGAAAGGGAGAAGAAGCAAGGAACACGGGATATATATGATAGTCGTGGTACCCAAGGATACAAAAAGATGAAAAAACAGAGCAAAGCAAAGCAGAAATAGTCTGATGTTGATGAAAAATAATGGGGAAAAAGTAAAGAGTAATGGCACAATATAAAAAAGGGGAGAAAGGCAATCATACACAGAGAGAATCAGAGCTAATTTAAAAAGGTCCGAAAACGGATGACGATAATATTTTTAAAAGATGGTGGAAACTAAGACCAATAGAGAATGAGGTAAGGGTTAATGCATTGTACAGACAAAATGGAAACCTGTGGCCGAGGAGCAGAGTTCCCAGATGAAAATAGACCAATCTATAACTTCATTCATGCCTTCAGGAGCAAAAGACCCGAATGGATGGGGAATGACGTGGTCACGCCGTCTCGGAGGAATCAGGATGTGGAGTTGGCAGAGATTGCCATCAGTTTTCAGGATGCAGCTGGCTATTATAGGTCCCGTGTCAGCAGCTCCAACTTCTTATTTGTGTTTTTTTAATGACATACAGTCTTTGACTTTCATCAAAGTGTGTCCAGACTAGAGTCGATAACAAGGACACTACAGGCTGCAATCCCAAAGTATCTTTAATAAGGTCTTACAATGAGACACAAAAATATATTTCTCCATTTTTGTACATCCAATGTGATTGCCTGTTATCACATTGCTGCAACAGGGGCATGATGGGCAGGGAAATGTGCCTTTCTTTGTTGGCAAGAAATCTTTGTGGAGAAGAGCTGTCAATTCTGTCCACTCTTGTTCATATAGCTGAAAGATTCGGCATTTGCCGGTAACAAAACAGAACTTTGTAAATGACTGTAGGAGCCTTCTTAGGATCCAAGTGTTAAACAGAGTAACGCCTGTTAATTATAGCTGTAATTGTTTTGCTGAGGTCCCTAGAAGTAGGTACACAGTGTAATACAGGGCAGTTGGGTGTCTTTGGTACAGGTGCTAAGAAGGTGCTTCTATTCATAGCTGTAATAGCACCCATTAGGTTTTCATCATGGCTGCTTCTATGGTGAGATGTGTTTCTCATGGATTCAGTCGTGGTTCGGAATTGTTTCTCATCAGAAATAATGTGCTTTCCTCTAAAATGTTAGGAGTAGTGGAGACTCATGTTCTTGTTATACACAGTGGAGGCTATCAATATAGAACGGCGACAAGAAGGTTCTGGGCCACTATTAAAACAGGTTGCCTGTTTTCAATGTTCGCTAAAGTGTCAAGAAAATGCACAGTCTTTGGACCAATTTCATCCCTCATATTCAGGTCATTGCTAAGAAGTCCCACTTTCAGCTCTTCCTTCTCAAAGGGACTCTACCCTTCCTCACCTTCCCCCAGAGACTCAATGTTACCCGTGCTCTGTTTCTCTCCAGGCTAGACTATTGCAACAGCCTCTACCTTAATCTTCCTTCCTCCACCCCCTCCAGCTAACCCAGAATAGTGTAGCAAGACTTATCCTTGGCCTCAAGCCCAGGGACTGCATCTCTCCTGCCCTACAAAGCCTTCACTGGCGCCTGGCATCAGCACGGATTATATTGAAATCCCTCTGCATCATACAGAAGGCTGTCTGGGCCCGAAAGCCATTCCATCTTCAAATCTTCCTGGCCAAATAGTCTCCTTCTAGACTCCTGCGTTCCTCTGGCACCAACACACTGCGTGTTAAGTGCTTTGCTAAACAGAGAGCTGATGGTCAATCACTTTTCTCGGCTGGCTCCCTCCTGTGGAACAGCCTCCCTCTCCCTCTGAGTCTTGAGCAGGACCTCCTTAAGTTCCAAAAAAGCCTAAAGACCCTTCTCTCTACCTCTTCCTTCTCCTCCTCTTATCCCTGCTAATCTTACAGCATCGTGACTGATGTGCGGGGTCCTTATGTGTCCTCTGGGCCTTTAGCCCCCACATCTCTCATCTGAGAAGCTGTCTTTCTACTGCATTTACTTGGGCTGACCCTACCCTTTGGTGGTTGCACTTACATTCTTCTCCTCTTAGCACTTACCCTAAACACTTCTCCATGAGCATCAAAGCACCTTATCCCTTGCCCGACTCTCCTCTGTACTTGCACGTACTCAACACTCACAAGGCATAGTAGGTTTTTCTCCCCTCGCCTTTATTCTCATTACTTGTTGTACTATTAATGCAATTATTTATCCATGCTGGAATTCATTGTCTACCTTCCCCTGTCCCCTCCTGTCTGCCCTGTGGGTGCCTTTAAACAGTTTTTCTAATTGTGTATAATATGTGACCAATACAATAAAATAAATAAATAGAAATGTGTAAACTTGATGGTGGAAAATATGGTGTTCAGTTTAGAAAGAAAAGGCAGTGAGCTGGTAAAATAATTCCACAACATAATTAAAACATTGCCAATGTAGCGTGAGGAAAGTGTTCTGCCTGTTTTCCATTTATCCATAGGGAAGAGAAATGTGTTTGTGTTCAAGGCCTGACATAGAAGGATTTTCATAGGCAGGTGCAAACGTTGCGCACATGGAAGTGCCTCCTCGCACCTGCTAGTACATTTAGCTGTATCTGAAGTAGCTGTTTTGGGGGATGCTCCACAGTCTCGCTAAATATTCACGATGCACTACAGAACTGTTTATTTTGGCTCATGTGCCACATCAATGCCACCGGAATGAGGCATGTTAGTATATAGACTAAGAGTGACGGCAGCAGCAATTCAAGTTGTCGGGCGGCAATCAGACATGTCTTTAAGTTTATATATCAAATCTGTCAGTAATGTGAGGTATACCCAGAGTAATCATGGATTTAAGGAAGTAATCAATATAGGGAGCAATAGGCCTGAAAAGGCTGTGGCACGGTGATGCTTCAGTTTTCCCAGCGGGCTATCAGGGGCTTTCTGGATCTTGGGTAAAGATGTGTAATACTGGAGTATGTGGGTGTTCATTGGCCAAAATGAGGATGTTTGTTCCGATATATAGTGTGTTAATCCTTGTATTGATCAATGTAGTGAGTGGATATATGACACCTAAGCTGTGCTTACCAAGTAGGCTGGGTGCGTCTGGGCCTCCTCAGCACCGCAGTATTGCACGTTAACCAGTCCTTGACAACAAGCGCTGCTCTGTTATCGGCGCGTCTGATAAGGATGCTTTTGCAATTCTCTAATGATTTAGTATTTATTTATTTATTGGACATTTATAAGGTGCTTATACAACAAGACAGCGTTTCAAAGCGCCACAAGGCACAAGGGAAGGGAACAATGTTGAACAATAACAATGGAAATACAATGAATAAATAGAAAGAGTCAGCGGTCCTAACGGGCCATGTGGCATTTGGAGCGTTCAAGGGCAGTGAAAAGAAAAAGGCGGAGTGGGAGGAGGGCAAGTGCTATAATACATTCAATATATTTAAGGGGAGAAGTAGGATGCGTTGTTTAATTTGTAAAGAATAGTACAAGTTCTAATTAATAAAAATAAGTTTTGTAGCTATGACTGAGTGACAGTATGTTTACATGCGTTAGCAGAAATGGAGTTCACTCCTGTCTCTGACATTGGAATTTCTCTTTTGGTTCATATTCTCTCTGTGATATTGACAGCTAGCGACACAGGATCTGGGGGTTTATCAAAAATTTTTGGTGTCACATTTGAGTACCTCCTTCATCACACAGTCACTGGCAGAGAAGGCGCACGCAGGCTGCAATGTCGTCCTTCCTTCCTTCCTTCTTTGCTCACTTGCTTCCTTGCGTCCTTGCTTCCTTCCTTCCTTTCTTCCCTCCTCCATCTTACTTTCCCCTTGTTTCTTATCCATACCCAAACCATTTGATGGGTGTAAAGTTTTGAAATAATTTTAACAGCTGGCATTGCTCTGGGTAACCTTTCACACCACCACTATTAGCCCATCTGTGATATTATAAAAGGGGATGAGCCATATGCAAATAAGGCTCACTCCTGTCACCAATGGGAGCAAACAAGCCTGATCTGCTAGGCCCGGTCCCCTCTGCACCAGAACACAAGCAACCCCAGACATGTACATTCCTTTTTCACCATCAGTAGTGAGGTGCAACTTGGCTCCCTATGACACAGCCAGCAATGGAGTCTTGGGTGTGGGCATACACTCATCATTCACACCGGGAGACAAACTAGAGCCAGAAAATCGAATGGCAGTGCTTTGGGCAACCCTCCACAGCACTGTTTATTACCCCATCTGCTCCATTCCAGAAGGGGACCAGACATAAGCAAGTCAGTATTTGAGCTGCCACCAATGGGAGCCGAGCAGTCCGAGCTGCTAGGCCACGTCCCTTCTGCACGGGAACACAAGCAACCCTGACATGTTTCAACTTCTTTGGGTGCCATCAGTGAGGAATAGCTTGGTTCCCTTCAAGCGATCACCCTTCTGTTTTCTTAAAGATACCCTGCAGTGGGGCATTCATGCCTAGACGTGAGTCCACACCTGCTTGCCCTGAAGACCCAAGCCACACCTCACTGATGATGCGTTTTGTTTTGGTAAGGACAATGCCTGATTTTCATATAGTCAATCCCACAACTCTTCCTCTCACTATGCCTCATGGGTTGGCCTTGCCTGTTTTTAGTGGGAAGTCAATCAAACACTTGCCACTTTGCGATTCTCACTCAACTCAGCTCGGTTCTTATCGGTTTTCCCCTTGACTCACCAACTGTAATGAAACGCTTTTGGCTTCTCTGGAGTCAAGGCCGGTACCACGTGTGTGCAAGCTTCCGTCGCTCCTGCTTATTGGCTTAGGCTTGCCTGTGTACTGTTGACATCTGCTGCAAGACGCTCCTGCTATTTTTCGCAGTCTTAGTCTCTCTTCCACAAAGGTTCCGTGGGCCTGGGATGAAAAGGGCAAGGTCACTTCTCTCCTCGCCACCCTGTCGATTCCTGCCACCTTTCTCCTTCTCTTGAACTGTTGCATGGTAGCCGTCTGGTCATGCTGTGTGCCGTGTTTGCCTTGCTCGTACTGTGCTCTCTAGCTCTACCTTTTACCCCTGTGGGGAAGGCAAAGGGCTATCAGGTGCGTGTGATTCTGATCAATTTCCTGACTTTTCCTGACCCTTGTATTGGGACATATCAAGTAAACAGCTCTAGTGTTAGTCCGTCGTCCTTTGTGTTGTGCGAAAGTGTTAGTGTTAGGAAAGGGGAGGGGGCAGTGGTTTGGAATGTCCTACGTGAGAGGATGGGAAAAGGTGTTAAAGGAAGGGGGATACCGCATCTCACCCATTGGTGTCCCACTCCCACTCTCCAAGGACCCCCGTATCCAGGTGATCCTCCCTCACTGGTCCACCCCCAGGAACTGGATCCAGTAGCGATGGCCGTGTCCTGGACACCTGCATGGCAGAAACCTGGGGACTAGCTAGGGAGACACCTTCAGGTTTCTTACAGTACCAAATAGACAGGGAGCAGTGAAGATCTAGGGTGCAGGCAGCGGTGAGTATCAAGTAGACAGGGAGAAGTGGAAAACCTAGGGAGCAGGCAGCAGTGAGCACCAAGTAGACAGGGAGGTGTGGTAGACCTAGGGAGCAGGCAGCACAGGGTACCAAGTAGACAGGGAGGAGTGGAAAACCTAGGGAGTGGGCAGCAGTGAGTACCAAGTAGATAAGGGGAGTGGAAGACCTAGGGAGCAGGCAGCAGTGAGTAGCAAGTTGGCAGGGAGGAGTGGAACACCAAGGGAGCGGGCAGCCGGGGGTACCAAGTATACAGCAGGTGGGAATAGCTCCCCAGGAGAGTGGCCAGAGTCCTGCTGTATCTCTATGAGCAGCTCAGCATGCGATGAGGTAAATTGTGATATCCAGGAGCCAGCCACGCAAATTACATTGGGCATTGGAGAGAGAGAACATGGCAGGGCACTGATTGCACTTGGCATCAGGAGGGCAAAGTCACAGTGCAATGCTAAGGATAAAATCAGAAGAGTGATTCAATCCCTGTGGGGCACCTGGGATCAAAACCCTTTGGGACACCTGTGAGCACATCCCTGTGGGGCACCTGGGAGCAACTCCCTCTTGGACACCTGGGAGCACATCCCTGTGCGGCACCTGGGAGCAACTCCCTCTTGGACACCTGGGAGCACATCCCTGTGGGGCACCTGTGAGCAGCTCCCTCTTGGACACCTGGGAGCACATCCCTGTGGGGCACCTGTGAGCAGCTCCCTCTTGGACACCTGTGAGCACATCCCTGTGGGGCACCTGTGAGCACATCCCTGTGGGGCACCTGTGAGCACATCCCTGTGGGGCACCTGGGATCAAAACCCTGTGGGGCACCTGGGATCAAAACCCTGTGGGGCACCTGTGAGCACATCCCTGTGGGGCACCTGGGAGCACATCCCTGTGGGGCACCTGGGAGCACATCCCTGTGGGGCACCTGGGAGCACATCCCTGTGGGGCACCTGTGAGCATATCCCTGTGGGGCACCTGTGAGCACATCCCTGTGGGGCACCTGGGAGCAACTCCCTGTGGGGCACCTGTGAGCACGTCCCTGTGGGGCACCTGGGAGCAACTCCCTGTGGGGCACCTGCGAGCACATCCCTGTGGGGCACCTGGTAGCAACTCCCTCTTGGACACCTGGGAGCACATCCCTGTGAGGCACCTGGGAGCAACTCCCTCTTGGACACCTGGGAGCACATCCCTGTGGGGCACCTGTGAGCAGCTCCATCTTGGACACCTGTGAGCACATCCCTGTGGGGCACCTGTGAGCACATCCCTGTGGGGCACCTGTGAGCACATCCCTGTGGGGCACCTGGGATCAAAACCCTGTGGGGCACCTGGGATAAAAACCCTGTGGGGCACCTGTGAGCACATCCCTGTGGGGCACCTGGGAGCACATCCCTGTGGGGCACCTGGGAGCACATCCCTGTGGGGCACCTGTGAGCATATCCCTGTGGGGCACCTGGGAGCACATCCCTGTGGGGCACCTGTGAGCACATCCCTGTGGGGCACCTGGGAGCAACTCCCTGTGGGGCACCTGTGAGCACATCCCTGTGGGGCACATGTGAGCACATCCCTGTGGGGCACCTGTGAGCACATCCCTGTGGGGCACCTGGGAGCAACTCCCTGTGGGGCACCTGTGAGCACATCCCTGTGGGGCACCTGGGAGCAACTCCCTGTGGGGCACCTGCGAGCACATCCCTGTGGGGCACTTGGGAACACATCCCTGTGGGACACCTGGGAGCACATCCCTGTGGGGCACCTGGGAGCACATCCCTGTGGGACACCTGGGAGCACATCCCTGTGGGACACCTGGGAGCACTATAGTATAAGGTAGAATATAAGTGACTGTTAACAAGGCCGCAAACAATCAAGCAAAAAATAGCACGGCATAACATGGGCCTAGCAAGGCATAGGCGCATGACAAGGCATAACAAAGCATTAACATACTTAGCAAAACACGAAAAGATCTAACCACTACCAACCCCTCTCTCTCCCTCTCTCTCTCTCTCTCTCTCAATCTGTCCAACATACATTGTGAACTGCATGCAGCGAGGATCTGGCCATTGGCAAATGAGGACTAGATGCGGTCTGTGGATTGCACTCAGTTCCACAAATAGTGTGCTAAGGGTTATGGGAGATATGAGGTTTAGGTTCAGATAAAGGGCTGCCTGAGACATGGCACTGTACCTTCCTTGGGATGTGGGTTGGAAGCAGAGAGCCAGCTCAAAGCTCACTTCTAACCTGCTCTGGTTCTGTGCTCAGTGGGCCCTCCTGGGACTTTCACCCATCTGGGCAATGCCCTTCAGGTTTATGGCTTTTCTTACTGACCGCTCTCAGTAAGTTTGTCTTCCACCTTTTCTTTCCAAATCTGTATTGCTGTCGTGTGGAGTCCCTCAGGGCTCTGCTCTTTCACCAATCTTGTTTAATATCTATATTAGGTCTCTTCTGCTTCTGATCTTATCCCATGGGTTCCGGTACTATTCCTATGCCGATGACACGCATATCTTGGTCCGTCTGAACCTTAACCGCCCTGATACAGCGGTCCGGCTTAGGTGGTGCCTGGAAGATCTAGGGCTTGGATGGTGGCCAACTGGTTATAGTTGAATGGCAATAAAACTGTTGTTGGGTACCAGTTCCCCCCTCCTGTTTTGTACTACTGATTTTTGGCGCTCATCTTTGCGCCCCCATCCTCTGCCGCCCCCCTCAGTCGGGAATCTGCGGGTAAAAATTCTGTCTTCACTATCATCGGATGAGCAGGTGGCACTGGTATGCAGGGCTGGTCACTTTGAACTGCGTGTCCTCCGGAAGGTTCTTCCTCTTATTCCAGCTAAATTCCAAGCCCCGCTGGGGGCTGCTCTTGTCTTGAGTGCAGTGGACTACTGTAACTCATTGTACCTGGCTCAGCAACGTTTTCTCATTAATCGTCTCCAACTTCTGCCAGGGCTATTCTCCATCCCGCTTTTGGGGCTCGCATGTCTCCGCTGCTTAGACAGCTCCACTGGCTGCCGATTGAAGAGCGCATCCTTTTTAAGTCCATGTGCATCGTCCATCGTGCCTTCTATGGACTGGGGCTGAATACTTGCACGCGAAATGTCAGCGTTTGTGCCTTGCCGCTGTGTTGGCTCGATGTCCGCCTTAGTGGTCTCTGTCCCCTGGGTTCGACTCTCCCGCAGCGGTGGGAGGGCTTTCTCTGTGGTTGCAGCGAGGGCCCGCAATGCCCTCCCTTTTCCTCTTCATGCCGCGCCCTATCATCTTGCCTTCCGCCGCACACTGAAACTTCTTTGTTTTGACTCCGTTGATAAAGCTGTTGCCAGCAGGTGCCAGCGCCAAGATGCCCCTGGGTGTACGGGCGCTTCACAAATATTGCTAACATGACATGAGTGGTGGCGCTTGTCAAGCCTTCATCAGGCGACTGAGGCGGGGGCCAGAAACTCCCAGCAGGCTAAGGCATCGATGCCTCGCCCCCCCCCCAATAAAAGGTGGAGTGTGGATTTCACCCCTTTGCTTAAATGGAATTTCACAGCTGCACGAAGGTGAAGAGGAGCAGCCCGTAGTGAAAGGAAGGAAGGAGGGTGGGGGTGGAGAGGGCTGGGGAATGGGACAGCCATCCCACAGCACTGCCATTTCCTATTTGCAGTGTCTCTGGCCCTTTAGATGGTGCAGATCTCTGGGAAATCTCATTGGAAAGTTCTGTGCAGGAGCTAAGGGGTGGATCACAAGGCGCTAGGCAGTTCCATCGCAGACAAGAGCAGGCACATGTGGTTTTCTGTCTGATGCAGGTGTCTGATTTATTCCTCAGGTAGGCCGGGGTGTTGCCACATGTGTTTTTGAGTCTGATGCAGGTGTCTGATTTATTCCTCAGGTCAGGTAGGCGGGGGGTGTGGCCACATGTGGTTTTGTGTCTGATGCAGGCGTCGGCTTTATTCCTCAGGTCAGGTAGGCGGGGGGTGTGGCCACATGTGGTTTTGAGTCTGATGCAGGTGTGGCTTTATTCCTCAGGTAGGCTGGGGTATGGCCACATGTGGTTTTGTGTCTGATGCAGGTGTCTGATTTATTCCTCAGGTAGGCCGGGGTGTGGCCACATGTGTTTTTGAGTCTGATGCAGGTGTCTGATTTATTCCTCAGGTCAGGTAGGCGGGGGGTGTGGCCACATGTGGTTTTGAGTCTGATGCAGGTGTCTGATTTATTCCTCAGGTCAGGTAGGCTGGGGTGTGGCCACATGTGGTTTTGTGTCTGATGCAGGCGTCGGCTTTATTCCTCAGGTAGGCTGGGGTGTGGCCACATGTGGTTTTGTGTCTGATGCAGGTGTCGGCTTTATTCCTCAGGTAGGCTGGGGTGTGGCCACATGTGGTTTTGTATCTGATGCAGGGTTCTGCTTTATTCCTCAGGTAGGCCGGGGTGTGGCCACATGTGGTTTTGTGTCTGATGCAGGCGTCGGTTTTATTCCTCAGGTAGGCTGGGGTATGGCCACATGTGGTTTTGAGTCTGATGCAGGTGTGGCTTTATTCCTCAGGTAGGCCGGGGTGTGGCCACATGTGGTTTTGAGTCTGATGCAGGTGTCTGATTTATTCCTCAGGTCAGGTAGGCGGGGGGTGTGGCCACATGTGGTTTTGAGTCTGATGCAGGTGTCTGATTTATTCCTCAGGTCATGTAGACGGGGGTGTGGCCACATGTGGTTTTGTGTCTGATGCAGGTGTCTGCTTTATTCCTTAGGTAGGCCGGGGTATGGCCACATGTGGTTTTGTGTCTGATGTAGGTGTCTGCTTTATTCCTCAGGTAGGCTGGGGTGTGGCCACATGTGGTTTTGAGTCTGATGCAGGTGTCTGATTTATTCCTCAGGTCAGTTAGGCCGGGGTGCGGCCATATGTGGTTTTGTGTCTGATGCAGGTGTCTGATTTATTCCTCAGGTAGGCCGGGGTGTGGCCACATGTGGTTTTGTGTCTGATGCAGGCATCTGCTATATTCCTCAGGTAGGCCGGGGTGTGGGCACATGTGGTTTAGTGTCTGATGCAGGTGTCTGCTTTATTCCTCAGGTCAGTTAGGCCGAGGTGTGGCCATATGTGGTTTTGTCTCTGATGCAGGTGTCTGCTTTATTCCTCAGGAAGGCCGGGGTGTGGACACATGTGGTTTTGTGTCTGATGCAGGTGTCTGATTTATTCCTCAGGTAGGCTGGGGTGTGGCCACATGTGGTTTAGTGTCTGATGCAGGCATCTGCTATATTCCTCAGGTAGGCCGGGGTGTGGCCACATGTGGTTTTGAGTCTGATGCAGGTGTCTGATTTATTCCTCAGGTCAGGTAGACAGGGGTGTGGCTGTATATGGTTTTGTGTCTGATGCAGGTGTTTGCTTTATTCCTCAGGTAGGCCATGTGTGGCCACATGTGGTTTTGTGTCTGATGCAGGTGTCTGCTTTATTCCTCAGGTAGGCGGGGGTGTGGCCACATGTGGTTTTGAGTCTGATGCAGGTGTCTGATTTATTCCTCAGGTCAGGTAGACAGGGGTGTGGCTGTATATGGTTTTGTGTCTGATGCAGGTGTTTGCTTTATTCCTCAGGTAGGCCATGTGTGGCCACATGTGGTTTTGTGTCTGATGCAAGTGTCAGCTTTATTCCTCAGGTAGGCTGGGGTGTGGCCACATGTGGTTTTGTGTCTGATGCAGGTGTCTGCTTTATTCCTCAGGTAAGCCGTGGTGTGGCCACATGTGGTTTTGTGTCTGATGCAGGTGTCTGCTTTATTCCTCAGGTAAGCCGTGATGTGGCCACATATGGTTTTGTGTCTGGTGCAGGTGTCTGCTTTATTCCTCGGGTCAGGTAGGCTGGGGTGTGGCCACATGTGTTTTTGTATCTGATGCAGGTGTCTGCTTTATTCCTCAGGTAGGCCGGGGTGTGGCCACATGTGGTTTTGTGTCTGATGCAGGTGTCTGCTTTATTCCTCGGGTAGGCCGGGGTGTGGCCACATTTGGTTTATTGTCTGATGCAGGCATCTGCTTTATTCCTCAGGTAGGCTGGGGTGTGGCCACATGTGGTTTTGTGTCTGATGCAGGTGTCTGATTTATTCCTCAGGTCAGGTAGGTGGGCTGTGGCCAGATGTGTTTTTGAGTCTGATGCAGGTTTCTGATTTATGCCTCAGGTCAGGTAGGCGGGGGTGTGGCCACATGTCGTTTTGTGTCTGATGCAGGTGTCTGCTTTATTCCTCAGGTAAGCCGTGGTGTGGCCACATGTGGTTTTGTGTCTGATGCAGGTGTCTGCTTTATTCCTCGGGTCAGGTAGGCTGGGGTGTGGCCACCTGTGTTTTTGTATCTGATGCAGGTGTCTGCTTTATTCCTCAGGTAGGCTGGGGTGTGCCCACATGTGGTTTTGTGTCTGATGCAGGTGTCTGCTTTATTCCTCAGGTAGGCCGGGGTGTGGCCACATTTGGTTTATTGTCTGATGCAGGTGTCTGCTTTATTCCTCAGGTAGGCTGGGGTGTGGCCACATGTGGTTTTGTGTCTGATGCAGGTGTCTGCTTTATTCCTCAGGTAGGCCGTGGTGTGGCCACATGTGGTTTTGTGTCTGATGCAGGTGTCTGCTTTATTCCTCAGGTAAGCCGTGGTGTGGCCACATGTGGTTTTGTGTCTGATGCAGGTGTCTGCTTTATTCCTCGGGTCAGGTAGGCTGGGGGTGTGCCCACATGTGTTTTTGTATCTGATGCAGGTGTCTGCTTTATTCCTCAGGTAGGCCGTGGTGTGGCCGCATGTGGTTTTGTGTCTGATGCAAGTGTCTGCTTTATTCCTCAGGTCAGGTAGCCTGGGGTGTGGCCACATGTGTTTTTGTATCTGATGCAGGTGTCTGCTTTATTCCTCAGGTAGGCCGGGGTGTGGCCACATGTGGTTTTGTGTCTGATGCAGGTGTCTGCTTTATTCCTCAGGTAGGCCGGGGTGTGGCCACATTTGGTTTATTGTCTGATGCAGGCGTCTGCTTTATTCCTCAGGTAGGCTGGGGTGTGGCCACATGTGGTTTTGTGTCTGATGCAGGTGTCTGATTTATTCCTCAGGTCAGGTAGGCGGGCTGTGGCCAGATGTGGTTTTGAGTCTGATGCAGGTTTCTGATTTATGCCTCAGGTCAGGTAGGCGGGGGTGTGGCCACATGTGGTTTTGTGTCTGATGCAGGTGTCTGCTTTATTCCTCACGTAAGCCGTGGTGTGGCCACATGTGGTTTTGTGTCTGATGCAGGTGTCTGCTTTATTCCTCGGGTCAGGTAGGCTGGGGTGTGGCCACATGTGTTTTTGTATCTGATGAAGGTGTCTGCTTTATTCCTCAGGTAGGCTGGGGTGTGGCCACATGTGGTTTTGTGTCTGATGCAGGTGTCTGCTTTATTCCTCAGGTAGGCCGGGGTGTGGCCACATTTGATTTAGTGTCTGATGCAGGCGTCTGCTTTATTCCTCAGGTAGGCCGGGGTGTGGCCACACGTGGCTTTGTGTCTGATGCAGGTGTCTGCTTTATTCCTCAGGTAGGCTGGGGTGTGGCCATATTTGGTTTAGTGTCTGATGCAGGTGTCTGCTTTATTCCTCAGGTAGGCTGGGGTGTGGCCATATTTGGTTTAGTGTCTGATGCTGACGTCTGCTTTATTCTTTAGGCTGGGGTGTGGCCATATATGGTTTTGAGACTTTGCAACATCTGATGCCATGTCAGTTATCTATGGATTAAGGTGTCCCTGCTGAATATTTTATGTGGGACAAACAACGATAAAGATGAACAAACGTTGTAACGAGCACAAACGAAACATAAGAAGCTAGGATGTGTACACTCCACTAACTGTTCGGATTCGAGGAGCGTTGGTTTGAAGTTGATTGTGTCCACGATTGATCCTGTGTGTAGCACTGCATTTGTATTGTCCTTTGATCCTGTGTGTAGCGCTGCATTTGTATTGTCCTTTGATCCTGTGTGTAGCGCTGGATTTGTTTTGTCCTTTGATCCTGTGTGTAGCTCTGCATGTGTATTGTCCTTTGATCCTGTGTGTAGCACTGCATTTGTATTGTCCTTTGATCCTGTGTGTAGCGCTGCATTTGTATTGTCCTTTGATCCTGTGTGTAGCGCTGCATTTGTATTGTCCTTTGATCCTGTGTGTAGCGCTGCATTTCTGTTGTCCTTCGATCATGGGTGTAGCGCTGCATTTGTATTGTACTTTGATCCTGTGTGTAGCGCTGCATTTGTATTGTCCTTTGATCCTGTGTGTAGCGCTGCATTTGTATTGTCCTTCGATCCTGTGTGTAGCGCTGCATTTGTATTGTCCTTTGATCCTGTGTGTAGCGCTGCATTTCTGTTGTCCTTCGATCCTGTGTGTAGCGCTGCATTTGTATTGTCCTTTGATCCTGTGTGTAGCGCTGCATTTGTATTGTCCTTTGATCCTGTGTGTAATGCTGCATTTGTATGGTCCTGGACTGTGGGCCTCATCACGAGTTGGGCTGTATTCCCGGCTGTAATACCGCTGACTGTAATAGCCCTAACACCGACCGATCACAGGTTGGGCCTTAATGGTAAATCCCCATTCCTGATTGGGTCCATTGGATCCAATGGGGAATTTTCAGTGCTAATACTGGGGGCTAATACAGCCGACTGTAATACTGCCGAAAACAGGGATTTTCACCTCCAGAAAAAAGCTGGAGGTAAAACAGCCGATTTAGCGCCCGATTCATGATAGGGCCAGCCCTTAAATGTGGCAGTAATACTGTTACCACCACATTTAAGGGCTACAGCCCAACTCGTGATGAGGCCCATGTGTGTGCTCCTTGCAGACGCAACACGAGGAATGAATTTGATTTAACTTGGGAGAAACGTATTGATAGCATTGCTTGATTGGATTGGAGAAGTGCTGGTTTAGTGATGATGAAGATGAGCAGTCTTATATGTATGCCTGTATGGGATTTATAAAGTGCAAACCTCCCTTAGAAGCAACGGAGCGCTGCACTAAGGGGACACCCCCTCTGTTTTACCGGTAGGATGCCGGGGTAGCAGAGGAGCTGTGATGGGGAGGGGGCGTGCGGATGAGGGAACTCCAGAGAGTTGGAAAGGGTTGAGTGGAACGATCAGTGATTGGTGAGATGTTCTTTGAAGAGTAGGGTCGTCAGGTCATTCCTGAAGTGCAGGATACAGGGACCAGTCTTATCTCTGTTGGTAACTTGTTCCCGAGACAGCGGGCACAGCAGGAAAAGGTCTCCCTGTTTACTCCACTTGCAGCTCTTCATGAGGTTGCGACTGCCGGTGGTGTGCTGGTCTCCACAGAGATGGTGACTTTTACTCGGCTAAGCAGAGTGGTCTTTGGGTTGTGACTGCTTTGTAGGTGATGAAGGCTGCCTTGAAAAGGATGCATGCTTGCGGTTCTTTGAGGATGGGGTAATGTCTGCCGTCTTCCATGAATCGTTGGATTCGTATAGTCCCAGTGCTACGTCTTTGCATTGGCGGTGCGTTGCTTTATCAATGATGGCATCAGTTGCCCTTGGAAAGTCCCCGTATGACGTGCCTGCATTGGAGTCACGTTGGAATACCAATGATAGCGTAAATACTTGGGCATTCCTAGTGAGTTGCCTTCATATCGTTCTCTTGCTTCGTGCCTACTTGAGTCGTGATAACGTAGCGATGGCAGAGTCGTGGATTGATCTTGCGTGGATCGTTGGATCAACCCAGATCCCTGCCCTCCTCCGCCGATTAGCAGGTCCTTTGAAGCTTGGGGTTTCTGAAGTTTTCTTTGAGGAAGTTGATGATGTCACACACTGAAAGTCAAGCGTCGCTGTTATCGACACAAGGATTAAGTCATGAGTCGCCAAAACATCCGTCCTACGAGTAATTTATTTTTCTTGTTGGAGGTGGTGGGTGATATTTTGTCAGATGTAGCTTGAATGGCAATTTCGCCATCGATAAGCGATTTGAAAGTGCATTCGTTCTTTTGTGGCCAAGTGCCCTAAGCACTTTGGACTTTGCGGGCCAATCCGAGTGGAGAAACGTAGAAAGCGTCCAGGCGAGATGACACCCTCATACCGTCCCCTCCTATTCTCAGGTACCCTTAATAATAGGCGGGAGTGGGCGGAGCCTACAGTGATTCCTTATGGGAATTCAGGACGAACACAGACGCCCTTAGCACTTTGAAGGAGCCTGCCATGGCGTTCCCAGGCCCTTTCTGACGTCACAGGAAGTGGGAGGCAAGGGATCACGAGGTTGGCGGTCAGCGGATCTCGTGCTATGTTTATATCCCGGAATGTTCTGCTGGGGGAGGGGCAGTGGGTGGGGCACTTTGTAGCAGGGAGTGTGGCTCGGACTATGCTGCTAACAATAGCCCCATGGCTGGCAGCTCAATGGGCCTGGGGTGGGTATGAGGCCCTGGCAGGACTGGCACAGCTGCTGCCTCAGCTGCCGGGCACTGTCTGTGAGGAAGAGGGACTGAAGCTAAATGGTGGGGTAGTTCTGCGCCTCTCTGCGCCTGCGGAGCCAATGATTAGGTGGACTGTCGCTAATCCGGGTACATTAGTGGCTTACCCAACCATTTATCTGCAAGTGTCATTGGTTGACTGGGATATGGTGCCAGTGTCAACAAAAAATGAAATGTGAAACAGAGAATAGCAAAAAAGTGCCTTTCTTATAATTGTGCCCCTTGGTGACACATGTTTCGACCTTCCTTCGGTCTTTTTGAAACCTGGGCATTTAAAAAGAAGAAATTGGTCTCTCAAAAGAAAAAGTATATACTCTATAGCCCGTGTGGACTGGCAGCTCTGGTAGAGTGTATCGTAGCTTGGCAGGGTTAGGTCGCTGGATACCCCGTATTGTAAGGATCCCCGATATCGCAATGAAAGTCCCAGCCCGGCTACTGTTGAAGTCCCTCGGGGTCACCACTAGCCCATCAGCTTGGATGGCACCGACCGTGCTGAGACTCAGGCTAGCGTTCTATCGAGACCCCCTTGCTATAGCGTGCACTGGCCCAGCAGCCCCGGCATGAGAGGCGAGAACTCTCCTTCCAGGTCATCAATGGTGCCACCTGAATTTGGTGTGTTCTTCTGATTGCAAATAAATCAAAGCAACGCAGCGTAAGCCAATAGTCATCGGACGAGCTACCAGCTGCTCGGAAATGTCAAGGAAGACCATTAGCACCCACAACCCGCCTCTAAGAGGGATTGCAGTGAACAACGTGTCTCCATGGTGGCACCGACGACAAACCCACATGCCACCAACATGGATCCAGTGAAACCATGTGTAACTGGTTGGCTGGTAGTTCCACCGAGAACCAAAGGAGGACCATTCTCTCCCATAATTCCCTGGGGGGCCAAGCATGTCCCTGGCACCCTCCCTGTCTACAGGCAGCGCCATGCAGCCTCGCCAAGCTTAGAAAGCACTTTACTTAGAGAGAGCCCCTGCAGTTCCACATAAGTGGCCATTTGCAAGGCATCAACCTTACCTTTGTGCACCCCAATTATCGTCTGCGCCCCCTAACGCTTGCCTTAGCCAAGGCACGTATCGCGTTTTGACCCAAATATCCCCAACACTTACTCAGCAAACCCCGACTTTGGACTCTTAGCTGCTCCCCCAGAGTCGCGCTCCTTTAGCATATTATTCTGGCCCCATGTATGTACAACTGTGATTTATTGTGAGTAAAAGGCCTTGCCGATGGACAGCAAGCTTCTTCACCACAGGTAAGGATTGGTCGCCCAAAGGTGGTGGCGGAATCCTGCCAGCTATACACAACACAAGGGACTGTTGTGGGTGTTCCTACTGTGGGTTGCCCAATACTATGTTCACACTCAGGAACGCACAGTTTCTTTATTGGGGTGGGTTAGGGTAGGTACATATCTAATCCTGGGCTTACAAGTGCAAGAAGGCGCACTCTGGTGTCCTAAAAACGCATGTTAAGCCACTCCGGGCTGTCTATGTGTCTGCCACTATCCGGAGGAAATTCTAGAAACTTGAATGGGTTTTCTCCGTCAGGCAGGTGCAAGTCTGTTCCATAAAAGACTGGAGGGGGCACATTATATTGTCCAGTGGGTTCCTCTTTTGCAAAATTACGTTGAGGAATCTTGTAGGACCCTTAATGTTTATTTCTCCAGGGTGCCAGTGTGGAAGTCTCTGCCTGTGCGTCTTTTCTTGGGCACTAGGTTAGGTCTCCCAATAGCGACCGGTTTCTGTGGTATGAAGTGGTTAAACCACATTCCTCAGGAGTCGTCCGCACTAGAGAAATAAACATTAAGTGTCCTACAAGATTCCTCAACGTAATTTTGCAAAAGTGGAACCCACTGGAGAATACAATGTGCCCCCTCCAGTCTTTTAAGGACATAGACAGCCCGGAGTGGCTTAACATGTGTTTTTAGCACGCCAGAGGAATCCTGCCAGCACCATCCATATTCCCCCCGGACTGGCTCACTGGCCCGGTTGGGAACCTCCGAGAGGATGTGGAGGGTTGCGTTTGGAAATTAAAATAAGGATTCCATGCGAAACAAGCATCATATAACCCCTCTGTGGAGTGAGTGTGTGAGTGAGTGAGTGAATGAGTGGACAAAACAAGCATCATATAACCCCTCTGTGGAGTGAGTGTGTGAGTGAGTGAGTGAATGAGTGGACAAAACAAGCATCATATAACCCCTCTGTAGAGTGAGTGTGTGAGTGAGTGGACAAAACAAGCATCATATAACCGCTCTGTGGAGTGAGTGAGTGAGTGAGTGAGTGAGTGAGTGAACAAAACAAGCATCATGTAACCCCTCTGTGGAGTGAGTGTGTGAGTGAGTGAGTGGACAAAACAAGCATCATATAACCCCTCTGTGGAGTGAGTGAGTGAGTGGACAAAACAAGCATCATGTAACCCCTCTGTGGAGTGAGTGAGTGAGTGGACAAAACAAGCATCATATAACCCCTCTGTGGAGTGAGTGAGTGAGTGAGTGGACAAAACAAGCATCATGTAACCCCTCTGTGGAGTGAGTGAGTGAGTGAGTGAGTGAGTGAGTGGACAAAACAAGCATCATATAACCCCTCTGTGGAGTGAGTGAGTGAGTGAGTGGACAAAACAAGCATCATATAACCCCTCTGTGCAGTGAGTGAGAGTGAGTGAGTGAGTGAATGAGTGAGTGAGTGAGTGGACAAAACAAGCATCATATAACCCCTGTGTGGAGAGAGTGAGTGAGTGAGTGAGTATGAGTGAGTGTGTGTGTGAGTGAGTGAGTGTGTGGACAAAACAAGCATTATATAACCCCTCTGTGGAGAGAGTGAGTGAGAGTGAGAGTGAGTGAGAGTGAGTGCGTGAGTGAGTGTGTGAACAAAACAAGCATCATAAAACCCCTCTGTGGAGAGAGTGAGTGGGTGAGTTAGTTAGTGTGTGAGTGAGTGTGTGTGAGATGGTGTGAGCGCGCTTCCATCACCTCAAGCATATGGGGAGAAAATGCATTTCAAACAATGCCTCCATTTGGGGGTGCATGAAAGAAGCCAGAGACCCGAGGCCAGAGGGGACGAGTCATAACAGAAGATTTGCCAGGTATACAGGTCGCCCAAGTCCCCCATCATTTGAGGGAGCCTCTGATTGTCTCACAATCTCTCGGATGCTTGTCTAGCCAACATTTTCTGAAATACAGTTAATTGGCCCTAACACTGCTCTGAAAAGACAGCTCCCTGAATCGGATACAGCCTTGCTAGGCGCCTCCGTTGTCAATTGCACATGGTTTGTACTGGACCCTGTTGCAGCAAATGGGGTTCTGATATTTGGACAAGAGAATTATACTTATTAAATACTATGAACTGAAACACCTTTACACTACATTTAAGATCAGAGAACAGCGTGACGCACCGCGACTTGCCCACCTTTGCCGCATTTTACATACAAAACCTGCAAAGCTCAACGTCATTTAAAGGCGAGCCGCAAGCAACTTTTATTAAACCAGGAACAGATGTCCAGACCGCGCACATAGGGCAAATGTTCTGCGCTCCATTGATTATTGTAATGCCCTATTTGCTGAACATTAACAAACTCCAGGACTTTCAGAACAATGCCCCGAGGGCCGCCGCCCGAAATACCGCCAGGCGCGGGCACAACTGGGCTGCCAGAAGAAATGTTCCCTGGTTACCCATCCGTGAGCGCATGATCTTCAAAACATTAGCCATCACCCAGAAATGCCAATCCAACTCTGCCTCCACTTACCTTTCTCAAAAACAAAAAAGGCACCATCTTCAAGACCCGCCCGCTCCTTGCACGCTCACCGCCACATCCCACCAAGATTCAGACTAAAGAGAACCGGGCGGTGAGCGGCCCGGTCATTGCCACCAAGAACTGGAACTCTCTACCTCTAGCACTGAGATCAGAACAATCGTACTGGACCTTTTGCAAACACCTTAAGACACTGCTCTTCTCCCAGCCCCCTGCCCCCTCACCTCCCACCGGGCTGATCTATTCACTTGACTAAGACGCTAAAGTCTGTTTTACACTGCAACTAGCGCCTTGAGGCTCTCAGGTTTAAAGCGCTTTACTCGTGAAAATGAAATAAATCAATGCGAATAAAATATAAGTGCATTTTGAAGGAGCACGGTTAAGCAAGCATGGATTACCTCCAGCAAAAAGGCATAGCCTCATAAGGTAATTCAGTGACAAAAGTGAATTCAGACGTTAGCAATTCCTACACGTTATTCCCAAACTAGAGAGTGAAATGCATGGATACACGTGTGCTGTCAGACAAGATCTGAGAAGTTGGCAAACTTAATGAACCAATAGACTTCCAGGTTTCATGCCAGGTGCTGAACCGCTACATTTCTAAAGGGAAATTGGACCACTCCCATGCACGCCTGCTCCTAGGGTACATGGTTGCAGACAGCTGTTGTCAATTGCAGTTTCACTCCAATGAATTGTGCCACCCCAACACCCAGTCTAAAGGCCTGGTAGGAGGGCCCAGCTGATGAGGTCGGCAGGCATTGAAAGAACTTAACAAATGATTGGGAGGATGAGGGATGCAGGGAGAAACTGCAAGCAGGTCGCGGTGCCCCACTAATTTCTGCCCCGGGATCTAGATGAAAGGTAAATGCCCATTGATAGTGTGAAGCCCTGGGCAGCGACCCTCCTGCCCCTGCCATTGTTAGACTTGGGCGTCTCTTCTGTCTTTGGCTATCACATTGGTCAAAGCTCCCCAATCTAATGACATTATCCCACATTCACCCCAAAAAGCAGCTCACTCGGACCTCTTCGCCCGTCCCTTTGAGAATTGCCTCTAGGCCTGTCTGAACCTGCCTACTCCCCGCCGGACCTGCGCACTGATCGAGTGAATGCTGGCACCGGCTCGGACCCGGAACTCACAAAGCCAGTGGTGTGTGTCTGTGTGCTTGTCTCCATGTTTCAAATGGCGCCCCCTGAGCTAACCTGAGGTTCCCGAATGCCCTGCTCTGTAGATGGGTAGCTGCATAGCGCCGAGGGCACACTCATGGCCGTAGGAAATGGGGGAGACAGGGTCAGACTGGGACAAGAAATAGGCCCGGACACCTAAAAAAAAAAGTGTCCCGTCCCTCGCCTCAAAAAGAGGGACCCTCAAACCATCCGTCAATTCACGACTTTGCATGCACCAGTAACATAACCAAATGGGTGTCTACACCTGCTGCAGACATCTGTGGAGGCCTGTTATCGTCTCAGGTGTGACCTGCTGTACAGAGGCGCCTCACACCCAGTAAGCTGGATGTGAGTACCTGGCACACAATGCCAACATCTACCCCACATTGTTGGCGCCACCTGGTAACGCTGGTGATCCCACAACTCTCTGAACTTGCAGGGCATCGCTCCTGCAAGAACAGGCTATGCTTGATCGCATGCACCGGTATAATAATCCAGTGGGTGAACACACACCTGCTGCAGAAATCTGACAAATGAGGTTGTGTGTCGCACAGGGATCACCCGCCGTTGCAGAAGAATCACAGATGCAGCCCATGTTCTGGATGTGAGTACCTGGTCTGGCCCATGCGGCCAGAATCTACCCCTCTCCATTGGTGCCGCCTGGTACATTCTGACAGCTCACCCCCGCAAGAACAGGCTATGCATGAAAAGGAGTGGATTAATGCATGTGTTGTACAATTCTGGGGACTGTGATGTGTACAGTGGTGGCAGTGGAAAAAAGAAACTAGTGGTACTCTGACTGCATCCAAAAATGAGGGAGTGGGATAGCCGAACAGCTGGTGGAGGGGGTGGGGGGACTGGACTAGGAGGATCACAAACTTTAGCTGGACAGCAAAGCGCCACTCTTCAAATTTGATCACGTATCTTCCAATTTTGACTGGATACAAATAGTTTGGATTTCAGGGCCTTCAGTAATAATGTTTTATAGAGTTTATTTACAAAAAACAGAAATGGCATAATCAAGTCACATGATAACATGTAAATCCTTCTAGCAACACATTAAGCCAAACGAATATCATTGTGGTTTTAATTTTCACACCCTGAATGGTAAACTATAAGTCCCAGAATGCAAGATAAAGCCAACCTGAAAAATGTATGTAAACACACTGTACTTTCAGCTATTTAGACTTGCAATAAAATAAGTTGTGTAATAAACTCTGATATGGAGATTCTTTGTCACAAACCTCCAGCTGGCCCAACTCCTGCCTGCCCACCCATCCATCCATGGATCCATTAATATATACACCAGCCTATGCGTCCATCCATGTATTCATTCATCCATTAATCCATCAATATATGCACCAACCTATGCGGTCCATCCACACCCATGCATCCATTCACCCATCCATCCATCATCCATCCATCCATTCATCCATATATACACCAGCCTATGCCGTCCATCCATCCATCCATCCATCCATCCATCCATCCATCCATCAATATGTACACCAACCTATGCCGTCCATCCACACCCATCGTCCATATATACACCAACCTATGCCATCCATCCATCCATCCATCCATCCATCCATCCATCCATCCATCCATCCATCCATCCATCCATCCATCCATCCATCCATCCATCAATATGTGCACCAAACTATGCCATCCATCCATCCATCCATCCATATATACACCAACCTATGCCATGCATCCATCCATTCATCCATCGATCCATCTATGCATCCAACTATCAATATATACACCAGCCTATGCGTCCATCCATTTATTCATTCATCCATTAATCCATCAATATATACACCAGCCTATGCGTCCATCCATTTATCCATTCACCCATTAATCCATCAATATATACACCAGCCTATGCCGTCTATCCACACCATCCATCCATATATACACCAACCTATGCCATCCATCCATCCATCCATCCATCCATCCATCCATCCATCCATCCATATGAACACCAACCTATGCCATGCATCCATCCATTCATCCATCCATCTATCCATCCAACTATCAATATATACACCAACCTATGTCGTCCATCCACCCATTAATGTATACACCAGCCTATGCCATCCATCCATCCATCCATCCATCCATCCATCCATCCATCCATCCATCCATCCATCCATCCATCCATCCATCCATCCATCCATCCATCCATCCATCCTATGTCGTCCATCCATCCATCCGTCCATCCATCCGTCCGTCCGTCCATCCATCTATGCCGTCTATCCACATACCCATCCACCCATCCATTAATATATACACCAGTTTGTGCCATCCATTCATCCATCCGTTGGTCAGGTCTCTCTGTAGCGCATAAAGGAATTCAGGTGGGAATGCATGAACCTTGAAGAGCGTTTTTTTTTTTTATAAACAGTTACTTTTGGTCTCAATGATGCTTCTGGGCTTAGCTCTGTTAAGGGAGTCCATTTAAAAAATGCACATAATTAGGATAATAAATAAATGCACTTTCTGGCTCCATATTTACAGTCTTGTTCACGGGATTGAGCAAAATCTGCAGTGAACTACAGTTTCTGAGCAGCGATAGACGGGGTCTCTATGCCTGCAAAGTTCACATTGCCATCAACTCTCAGATCCGCCAGCACACAGCTGGCACTTGCAGTAGTAGTGGTGGAAGCAGGGTGCATCACACTGGCTGTGCTAGGCCATTACTGTATGGCGTGTGCTCGGCGCTGACTGAACGAGCCAGGTTTCAAGAGAGCTAAAACTGCACAGATCTAATCTTTGGCCCTGCATTTCTATCCACAAATTCAACTTGTCTGTTCATCGGAAGCATACACATTGAATCACCATTCTCCAATCTGCCTACCTGCCCGTGACAAACCGAATGCACTCCCCCCAGAGAACCAGACCTGATGCATCCACAGATTAATAATTGCTGGAATGCCTCATCTACTCGTTGTTGTCTATGAAGGGGATGTTGAAAACATTTGATGAGTGACATAAAGCAACTATTTTATGTGCAGATGTCAAGATATTAGTCATCATGTGGAGCGTGCTGTGTTGCTGACCTGCACCCACCATAAAGATCACCTCGTGTAAGAGGGAAGCGTAGAAATTAATAAAATGTTTGTAGGCATATGCAGTGTGTGTGTGCATCTCGAATTGATCTCAGCACAGGGCGGGCGAGTCCCTCCAAAACATCTCTGCCGTCGGACACCTGGTCTCGGCCGATTTAAATGAACATAAAACGCCCGATTTGTTGAGGCGTGTAGTCCGTGTAGACACGCTTCCATGTACTGCAAAATCATACAGAGAGAGAGTTACAGAAATGGGCAGCACCAGCTGCACAATGGAACTTAATTGTTTTGAAAAAGGAACTAGATTCGGAGAATGATTTCTTGAACTATACAGAATGGAACAGACGGTGCACTCGATGTATTAGATCAAATGAATAATTGAACGCTGCCATGCGTTCTCTTTAGCATATTCACTGTTAGAAATGTTGTAAAACATAAGGAAATGGGGTCTTAGGGTGCATATTTTTAAAGATCTATAGATTGCTTCTGGGATATTCCACTCTGTTAAAAAGGCTATTTTAACAATGTCATGTTCCATTGAAGTATGTGAACCTTGGGCAATTTGCCTGCTGTGTATGTCATTTCAGTCATACTCACTCTGCTCTCATGTGCTGGGATTTATTTTCTTGTTCATTCAGTTAACCTAATAAAGTCACATTTTGAACAATTAAATATATTTTTAGATTTACTGGTAGCACTAGGAATACTAGTAAAAAAAGAACAAAAGTACATTACAAAACTGCAAAATAAACGGTGTCCTCTTAGCGGCACCCTACAGTGACTTCTGAAGGCAGCAATGCTACAACAGGTCTAGGGCATGGTTGGGTGCTCTGCTTTCTTTCTCCCTTCGACCCTCAGCATATCTGCCGGTTTCAAGGAGGAGGTTTCAGATGGCGGCGGCTTCAGGGGAAACACTGGTTGATTTAAGTCGCTTTACAGCAGAGGTCTCTGCATGGAGTGGATATGCCTCGAGGACTGGCCTTACAGACAGTCTAGACACCCAGTCCAGTCCTCCAGATAAATGCTATAAATGGTAGATGATCTGGCGGGCACAGGCCCCTTCATTTTATGTTTCTATCTTTACTTACTTTGTGTGATCACGCTGGCCCACGTGCGTGCACAAATAATGTCTTCTGCTGCCCACTTTGGCTGCATAGCACACAGCCACATAGCAACAGCAGGCCCGTGGCAGTTGCCTGGCCCCTGCCCCGAGGCTCAGAGCGATGAGGACTCTACTCAAGGCAGGCACCCCGCCGCCGCCGCACTCCCTCCTGAAACAAACATGCACACAACACAGGACAGGAACCGCCCACAGCAGCTCTCCGTTCACTCCCTGCAAACCCCCCAGGACAATTTGTTACAATTTGTTGTTTAATAAAAGTGCGGCTGCCTCCTGGCGCCACACTGGCGGATGGTTAGGGACACACACGGCCCAGTATGGACTCAAGCTATTGTGTGCATTCATCAAAGCAAAGTTAACACTTAGTAAGTGTTAACTTTCTTCAATGAATGCCTGCTGCATCCCATCTGCTGTGCGGCGGTGAGCAACTGAGAGCAATAACTAACGCTACGTTACCTAAAGTTACTTAATCACAAAAATAGTGTTATATTCCAAACCGGCCCCAGGGTGGCTTGTAAAACCGGTCCCACACCATCCCAAGTCCAAATTACATTCTGCCAGGGGCTTGATTAATCCCCCACACAATTTTAGGCAGGGGGGATAAAATATGACATATCCCCCCCCCCCCAGAATCTGAAGCAAGTGAACAGAAAGGCTGTTTATTTTTCCAATTGGGAAGCATGGCCTTCTGTTTAGAAACCTGCCTTTCTTTTCCCAAGTGCTAGAAATGTAAACAGACTGTGCTTTCCTTCCTTTGAATTGCCCATTAAGGTCACTGTTCTGTGGAGTAGGGGGTGAGAGGGCGCATAGCTGGGTGCAGTCGCGCCCCCTGCCCCCTCCCTGTAAGAGGCTGGAGGGCAAATCCGAGAAATCAAAGGCCTTCCTAAGAGCATCTTTTCAAAGATAGTGAAAAGATTTTAATGTTAAGCCCGCACAGTCACTAAGTCATATTTTTTTGTATGATTCAGAGTTTAAAATAAATTAATATTCAAATAGAATGGCTGTAATTTTGTAATGTATTAAAAGCAAATAAAAGCCATTTAACCCCTCCTCGCCCCTACCACAAACACTGGACTGTGATAAAAGCACAGACGGGGGCGTCTATGGCAAATGGTTTCAGATTGGCCTACACCCATTTACTGTTAAATTGCTTTCTTTAGATGTAGCCAGGTGAGAATTGCTCTCCGGTTAAACACATGCTGGAAATGTCAGTTTGTCACAGAGAGGTGTGACAGTTCTTACCAGAAGAGACATGTTTTACAAGAGGGGGGACTTTGCCCAACCCTTGTGGTTGGGAGGGCAACATTTCCTCTGCAAATCACAACCCAGGTACAGAATGAAAGACAAGATAAAAGACAGATGCTTGAGTGAAACATCATTTACCCCCCCACCCCACACCCCCCCCTGCCCCGTGAATGCTATCTCTTGGTCCTATTTCCTACTGGACCTCCTTGCTTGCCTCTGGGGGAGATTTTCTGCCTCTGGGGGAGATTTTCTGCCTGCTGACTTCCCCACTCACCCCAGGGCAGGCGTCATGGCCTTTACATGATTTTCAGTTGAAATGTGCCATGAAGCTTTGGGGGTAAGGAGCAGGTGTCCCGGGTTGGAAGTCTTATGAATCAAGCATAAAACCCTTTAATTTGGGGGATTTAATATGTGCAGTGCACACATTGCAGACGTTCACCTCATTCTGGCAGTCTCTAGGAATGTTCTTAGCACCTCATTGCCTTTTTATTCAGAATCTCCCATCACTAGCACCCCGCTGCCAAAGAGCAATGTATAGCTTTTCAGGGGACATTTAGTGTTTCAGCCTCCTGCTGGCTGCCCTTCGTGTGATTATATGCAGCTATTAACCACCTCATTGCATTCTTTTAATTTTAGTATATTGTAAACACCCCACTTGTGCCTCTGACTGATTTGACCAGTTGTAAGACAAAGGGGGCTCCCAAACATCATGCTGAAAATCCCCACCAGCCTTGATGCACCTTCAGCTGGCCCTGCCCCATCGCCTCCTGCCAGGCTGACTCAAATTCAAGGGTACCCAGATTTGCTACTGTGCTCATAAACACATGTATTTACGCTCAGTAAATGTGTACATGCGCAATTGTGCTGGACATTTACTACATTCACATGTTGGAGGTGGTAAAATAGCTTAGTGGGTTGATGCACCAGCTGCATCCCATCAGAGCCAACTCAGACGTTCATCCTACTGAAAGTGATGAAATGAGTGCCATTGAGTGGGTCTTAGAAACATTTGTCGATTACAAGAATGATAAGAAGCTGCATGATTGTGCTAGGAAGTGATAAAAACAATGTACTTGTTTGAATATACTTACTTTTCTTTTTAATGTTGGCTAAAAGTTGCAAAGCGAAACTTCTTTAACAAGTGTGAGTAAGGATTTTCTTTTCGATTTATTAGGTACTTTAAAAGGAAATGTGTTCTGAGATATGTTCCCCATCATGGACCTCCTTTAATTATGAAGCACGAAGCAGGTATAACATTTGCCCAAGTGCACTTTGGAAATAAACATGCCAGAACTGACCAGGGAGATCATAGCATTGCACATTGGCAAACACCAACACCAGCTAACACAAGCCCCTAGCCGCATACACACACAAACCTCCCCAGCATTGAGTATACACCAACCCACTGCACTGCACACCCACATCGCCCCGCACTGCACATACTCCCTACTCCATGGCACACCAGCACCACCTAGCACTGTGCATACAGGCCTCCCCACTGCACTGCACACTCCACTGCCAAGCACAGTTCATACACACCACCCCACTGCACTGCACACTCATACTGCTCTACACTTACACCATCCACTGCACTGCACGCATGCACACAGACACAACACTGCTTTACATTTGCATCATCCACACAATTAATGAATGTGCACCGCCCCAACCATGGTCTTCACACACTTCCTCCCGCCCAGCACTCAGATCATCCCAAAAGTTACAGTCCCAACGCCACTCTGCACACACTGTCATGTTGTCTCCAGTACTCACATACAGGCTTTTTCACTGCACACATGCTTACACACGGCCCACGGTATTGTATTATACACACAAATCAACCTCACCACCACAGACATTGTCCCAGCTCTTCATTGTAGTGTACAGCAACACACTAACCTCAGCACTGTGCACACACTGCCCCAGAACTGCACACACATACTGCCCAAACACTGCATACACAAACTGCCCCAGCACTGAGTGCATACACAGCACTGGTTCAACATGGCCTCAGCACTAACCGGCATGCACAGACCACCAGCCCAGCACTGCATACACATACACTGCTGAGTACTACACAAACCACACTGTGCACACACAGCCACACACAACATTCTGGCAGTGCACTCCACACATCTCCCTGCAGCTCACTCTGCCCAGCACAATACATATTCATCCTGCTGCACGACACACACACACTGACGGGATATGTCTTTGAGGGCTAACGGACAAACTGAGGTCTTGGCTTACTGTGCTGCTGGTCATAATGGTATCTTGCGCTACTCTGATAAATGCAAAGAATGGAACTTGGCCTCACTGCGCTAGCTTGGTACATTTAAATCCGCCATGGCTTTTGATAACTTGGCATATTGACATCTGGCCTTTCTGTGCAAAGTGGGCATACTGGAAGCTGTCTTTGGTGTCTAGACTGGTTGTAATGGAGTATTTCACTGTTGTGCCATCTAGGCATCAGGGAACCTGGCGCTGCCCCCTAATTGGAATCATGGAGATTGGAACTGTTATATTAATTGTGCGTAGCCTTGACAATGCTGTGGGCACCTGGGTATTGAATGGCAATGGCAATGCTGCAAGAACCTGGTTTATTGAAGGCAGTAGCCGGTAATGGTATGCATATCTTGAATTCGTTACGTGTTTATTTACATAGCGCTTTGCCAAAGCACTTTACAGAGAACATATTTACATGCAATGTCACCCAACCGAAGTTAGTACTCATTAATCAACCTCGGAAGGATGAAAGGCTGAGTTGGCCTTGCTGCGATTTGAACCTACAGATCACAAACAGATTGCAGCAGCGAGCGCTGAACCACTGAGCTATCTTACTGGAATTTCAATTAGAAAACCTTGAAATGATGAGTGCTAGGGTTTTTGATGTCATTAGCTGGCATAGGGTAGCAAGATAAGGTACATGGTGTGAGTACCAGAGCAGGTCATGACAGTACCTGATAAATGGTGGTACTCTCTGGGCTCGATGGAAACAGCTGGTACTTAGCATTTGTGCCTAGAGTTATGAGGACAGTGCCTAGAGAATGCTTACAGATGAGCCGAAACTTTTGGCTTCATCAATACTTCTAAGTGGTGTCTACAGTATTAGAGCAGGCATGAGAATAGGCAAACGCGTAAGTGGGTCTGACGACCTTTATTGTGCTCATCATTGAAAATGGGGTTCTTATATCGCGCTTCATGTCGGAGTCCCGCCTCTAAGCACAGGACCGGGCTTTGAGACTGTACTTCTCGGCATTGTTTTCTTTCCAAAAAGTTGTCGTCCTTCCTGTCCTGCGAGGCTGATAGAAGCTTCGGTGCTTTGTAATGGCTGGAACTCTTGCTACGTTCAGCAATGTTTCAGAAAAGAGTGACGCGTGTTGCTGCATGCAATATACATGAAGATAACATGGATCTGGAAGAAAAATAAGCAATCGCAAAAGAATGTGTCATGCAAACTGAATGGGGCTGATCCCTCCTGATGGACTTTCAAGTCTGTCCTTTTTTTCATACTGAATGTATTTCATATAAATGTATTTCTGACCTGTTTCCAAGACATATATTGTGAAGTGCAACCTATCTTGTGGTTCAGGTTAGCTCAGATGTTTTATCAATCAGCAGGTCGCACACACCACACTCTTAATGCTGCCTGTGAATATTGGTGACAATGTCAACAGTGTGAGGACGGGTCTGCCTTGATCTCCTCTCACTCAGCGTGTGTTATCGCCAGCCTTCTGAGTGTGCTTCCATCAGTAGTGTTTTGTTAGTGCTCTCGGGCCCTGGTTCTCTGAACCATTGCCAGCAGTGCCCTCCCATGCAAAAGAAATCACACTATGTGGGTTCCTTCCAACTGTGCCACCTTGGTGCTATAGGGCACAGGCAGGGGGACTTAGTGTCAGTCATATTAGGCTCCAAAGTAGGTTGAGCAGCAATAGTGCCAAAGGTGCATTTAAATAACAGACAAAAAAGCGCATCTGGATTAATTGATCGTTGAATCTGAAATGGATTTTTTGAGACAACGGTAAGCTCCTCCCTCCCGTTCCCATGGTTACAGGAGTCCAATAGTCCAGAAACATATCTCTGAACTTGATGCCCTCATTCAAATATGGATGTTTACTTGTATTTGCATAAAAGACCAGCACTTATTGTGACCCTCTATAACACATTCTGCAAGCCCAACACATGCGCTGAACAATAGAACAATATCCAACCCCCTCACTACAGCTACACTGAGATCTTCAGAGAAATTTAGAGAACTGTTTCCTTAAAATCCCTGCCAGATGTCCCATGTTTGAGCATTTGTTTATAGCCACACACACAGACTTTATTCCTGTTTTGATAAAAAATTATAATAATCTTTACATTTTCTGCCACAGATGAGAAATAGACAACTCATTTGAAGTATGTCTGCGTTCTTTCTTGAAATAACTCTAACAGCACATAGGTCTATATGAGTGTTAATGCTTCAGCACTTAGCCCAATGGCAGTTTGGATGGCATCTGTAGCAAAGTCCCCAAGGTGTCCCCTGCCCCCCCCCCCAGATTTTGAGTGTCACCTATGCCCCTGGGCACACTCAAGTGAGAGTGGGCTTCAACTTCTACATTTCTTCCACAGTGTACTGGCCCCACAGACCCCCCCTCTTACCAACCAGTATCGTCTGGGGTTCTACTGCTGCTAGAGCAGATGGGGGGGGGGGGCTCTTAGGCCAGTGCTGGGCTCTTCTGGGAATCATCTGCATGCACCACCCCTCCCGGGGCTGCCGGTACAGGGGGCAGCACAGTGAACCCTGATCTGTCTATGGGGACTAGGTCAAGTGCTTGGGAGGCAGTGGCGCAACACCATTGAGCTAATCAGGCCCTAGCCCCCCCCCACACACTGAAATTCTGGGCTATGTTGACTCGACCTGGCTGACCTACAGAGCTGTGAGCGCACATAACAGGACACGGATGTTAAATGGCGCCTGGGCCTCGCTGTTACCAAAGGCCCTGCAATTACTAGCATAAAGCATTTCATTGTTAGCACCTGCATCCATATGCATCCATCTTTAGTCACTTGAAATCATGATGGGGTGATGGCACCTGCATGCCAGGGGGGTGATTGGAAGGGTAGGGGGGGCAGGACACCGCTCATCCTCACTGCAGTCCTTAAGTGTGTGGTTTGGGACGTGAAGCAGAGAGTTACCTGCTTGTAACATTGAAGCTGCACTAGACTAGTCTCATTAGAATGTGTAAAGAAGTTAGATGCCCCCACACATGTAATTGTGCCCCTCCCTCACTGTCTCTGAAGTTAGCGCCTCACCCAACATTTGAACGGTTAGCCCCCCCACACCTGGAATTGTAGCATAGGTGCACCTCTGGAAGAGCCCGAGGTGCACAGTTACTATCGGCAGGGGGGCGAGGAGGGCGTCCTTTCCTGAAACTGGCAGAGTTCAAGTTTCATTGCGCTTGCACGGATGCAGTAAAACCTTAAAGCTGCTACTTTCAAGACGCCCATCACCTAGTTATGTGCACTTCCACATCGAGGGTTGGGGCTTATCTGTGCACTTGATTTGTCTTTGGCATATGTGCTATGCGGCTAGAATAGCATTTTGGTGCAGTCCGTCTAGTCACTTAAGACTGTGGCATGACCTTATCGTTTTTTTTTACTTTTTTGTTTTTTAATAGGATTCTTTGAAAAACTAAGCTTGGCATCTGTTATTACATGACTACGCTGGCAGTTTGATGCAGCCAGTCTAGTCATGTATTACTGTGGCATGACCTTACATGTACAGGTGTTATGGTGTACAATCTACTTTTTTTACCTCAAGAGTATTTTTCAAAAGTTACTATCCATGGAATTGCACAAATTATCAAAGCAGCTAAATGTGTTTGGTGTCTTTAAATCTAATAACATGTTCATTCTTACCGGCATATTGCATTTTAAAATGTACCACTTGATACTTGCTCCACACACTAGACAATGCTGGGGTGTAGAACAAAGGGGGTGGAGCCTCGAAGTTAGCCCCTCCCCGTTTTTGAAGTGGGCCCTCCCCCTTCCTGAAATGTAGATTTCGTTGCACCCCTGTTGGGAGCCCTGCTCTTCACATGAAAAGCTGAATTACTGAGGTAGTTGTGAGCATGCAGGTGGGGCGGGGGAACAGAAGTAGAATTTAGGACGGATCATACCCCACCCGGTCCAGCCAAAAAATGAAAGTGCTAGAGTGGGCAATTGTTCTGTTTTTATGGGACTGTCCCGAGATAACAGCTTGGGTCCCACGATCTGAAGACCAGCTCTGCAGGACTGCAAAAGTTTTATTTTTGCTTCAAGCTTCCTGTGAGGGGTCTGCAGGAGGCGGGACCCACCCTGTTATTTCGGCCTTTCATGTATACGTTCGAGCTCCGGGCAGCTGAGCAGTTCTCCCAGGGGCTTGGCACATGGCTCTGTGTCAACAGAGCGCCATATTGGGAGCCATTTGGGACTGATGGTAGGGAGGGATGACTATTAGCCAATACTTTTGTCCCTTATGAAATATGAATAGGGGTGATCAGAAGTGAGAAGGGTGCATAATGCTGCAGGCTTCTAGAAATAATGACTATGGCTTTAAAACCAGAGCGGGATTTGTCAGCCTCACATTAATCTGCATGATGCCATTGTGACTTTGCATGCAGGATGGGGAGAATAAAACTAAAGCCATACTCTTATTACTCAACATATTTCTATGACAATGTATATAGTGTATGGTTAGTTTACTATGAAAGGATAGTTCATTATGTAATGTGGTTTGCTTCCAAGGCATTGCTACAAATAAATTAATATTTAAGCACATTAATGCAAAGCCAAACCATAATAATTATTTATATCAACTAGACCTGGCAAGATGTGTTCAGTTGCTTAAATTGTCCACATCCCGGTTTCACCATTTAACCAAAGTGTGTGATCCTGGGCAAATCATTTAATCGCACTGTGTCTTGTCTGCAGCTCTGTAAGTTATTCACTTCATAGCTTGTGTTAATATATCATGCTGTTATTTTTTTAAAAAAAGCCTAATGGCTATAGAGTTTCTCCATATATAATAATAGTGCAATTTAGGTATTTTGCCCCACAAAGTTATTTGCCACTTGGCTTATTTATGGCAACTTATTCTAAAGTCAAGTCCACGCTGCCTGCAAGTATCAAAGGCTGATGATGCTCCTGCCATGTCCATTTCTGTGAAGTCACTTCTGCTGGGGCAATCCATATGCAAATTAGGAGAATTGCAGGTATTTTGCCCCCTAGAGCCTGGATTAAGCTCTAACAGATGAGTTTCCTGCATTGGTCCTGCAATTTTACTATTACGTTGTTAGTTGTATGTGTTAAAATGCCTCTCTGCCACTAATGTTTCCAAAAAGTTGATTGTGTGGTGCGAGTAATACCATATGGAATCGCGCACACTGTAGGAAGCTTCTGATGCGCTACCACATTCAAAGTGTCCCGCAAAACCATTTTGCAAAGTTTCCCATCCTAGTGTACGCAGTAACTTGAAGGTGGCATGTTGGAGTAAACGCTAGTCGAGTTGGGCTGTATTCTGGTGGTAAATTGGCTGGAATACCACCAAATGGAATTACCGTTACTGCCACTTGGTCTGGCAGCATTACAGCTAGATTACAAGTTGCGGTGGTGGTGTAAATCCCCATTTCTCAATAGGGCATTTTCAGTGGAATTACTGTGGCGGTCATACCAAAAATGGGCAGAAAGTCTGCAGATTTACCTCCAGCTCTGAGCTGGAGGTGAATCCTTTAACTTTCCACCCAACTCATAGTGATCATGCTGTAGTAACGGTTTTACTGCTGCATTTTTATTGCACCGCCCAACTCGTAATGAGGCCGTAGTCTGTAAAAAGCATCTCTCCTCATATGTGCCATTTTCAGCTGAGCAACTGGGGAAAAACCAGGAACCAACATCCTAATTTAAGAATCAGGCTATCCCAGGTTTTTCCTGCTGGTAGAAACAGCCTTCAGCCTTACATTAGCCATTCTCAGCCTTCAGCCTTACATTAGCCATTCTCAGCCTTCAGCCTTACATTAGCCATTCTCTGCCTTCAGCCTTACATTAGCCATTCTCAGCCTTCAGCCTTACATAAGCCATTCTCAGTCTTCAGCTCGGTTTATGATCTCATAGGTTAAACTATCCCCCACGTCAAAGTTTAATAGTATGTACACGTAATAGGCAGCTGTTGGGGCTGGGTTTCCTGGAATCCTTTTAAAGTGTATGTTTGCAAAGCCCTTTATGTACAGTTGTCCAGTACATTATTTGTAGTATTATACTAGCTGTTCCGGGTGTAACATAAGCCATTCCAGCATATTTTAAAGGTTAATATCGGTCAGTAATTCATAGGGTCACTTCTGTCCTCCTCCTTAAATATTGGAATGACCACTTATCGCTTCCAGGGAGGGGGCGTGGGTCCCTGTGACTTATTAATGGTCATTGAAAAGGCTAAATGTATCAGACAGAATGAGCGGTGTGCGCTGTATAAGAACAGTATCTAAGTTCCATTGATCACACAGGTCTCTGTGATGTGTCTTTGTAGACGCATAATTGTCAACATTGTTCCATTGCAGAGTCCCTGTGATGGCATAAGATTGAGTAGTAGCAACTACCTTCAGTTTTAGCTTGTTAGGAGGCATTCATCCTACAGCATTTCACTCTTTAGAGACTGAAAGGTTGAGTCGGTAATTAACTGTTCATTGACACTGGAGCCACAGTCCCCTGTGAGAAGAGAAGTGGGGGTCGAAAGAAGTAACTTCAAAACATTCTAAATGTTTGCAATAGTTGAAGGTCAAGGTGACCGCCTAGAACCATGCTCATTCTTTTTGTTAAAATGATAGCTGTTGTTGAATTGTAAGGGCGCACAGAAATGTACTTTGCCATTTGGCCAGCAGAGGTCAACTTAACACTGAGAAATTGAATCAGCTGAGTACGGAAACATACCTAAGTGTTTTATACATATAGATAGATGTGTGTCATGCATTATTTAAGATGTCAATATTTATGCCTGGCATCTTCTTCTACCCGCAGGACATCTGTGAGGACATCTCGGACCACGTGGAGCAGATCCACGCGCTGCTGGAGACCGAGTTCTCACTGAAACTGCTGTCCTATTCAGTGAGCGTCATCGTGGACATCCACAGTGTGCAGCTTCTGTGGCACCAGTTGCGCGTCTCAGTGCTGGTCCTACGAGAACGCATTCTACGTGGGCTGCAGGACAGCAACGGCAACTACACCCGCCAGACGGACATATTGCAGGCCTTCTCCGAGGAGCCCACAGAGGTACTCTCCCAGGGTGAAGGGGCTGGGAGCACAGACATCTTGACAATCCAGGGCAAGAACCAAATCAGGGGTCAGACAAATCAGGGGGGCAAAACGGGAAAGACATGACCAACACAAGGAAGGTAAGTGACAAGGTAGCCCTGGGACCCGGGTAAGGATCTAACATTGTCCTGACCAAGCACGGGGAAATAAGAGATAGACTAATCAACCAGTGGGTCAGAAGAGAGAGCTTGACCAAATATGGTGAGTGAATGGACTGTCTGATTAACAAAAACATATAGGGGAAATAAAAAGCTGTGTATATTATCAGGAGAAACAATGGAAGGACAAAACAGGACACCCAAGGGTCGCCCTGACCAATCATGGTGAATTAAAGGACGGCTTGACCAATTAATCGTAAGAGATGATCTGTACTACCAAGACTGTGAATAGACAACCTGAATGACCAGGAGAGCTAAGGGCCAGCCTGGCAAACTAGAGGGGACTGACTAAGTGACAGACTGCTCTACCCAGAGAGCCAGTAGATGTTAATGTTAATGTTAATGTTGAAGGTCATTTGTACCGCGCACTATCACCACCGGAGTGGTCCCCTGGCGCTCTGGCGGCTCTGAAAGAGGGAGGGAGAGGTGGGTTAGTGGGTGGAGGCTGGAAAAGTGCAAGATTGCTGTGATGTGCTGTTGGCAGCCTCAGCCCGGTGGTTCCGTCGGCTGGGCCTGGGGTGTATGCGGCCGGTAGTCGTCGTGTGCTGATGTGCGAGTCTGTGTGTTTTTTGTTTTGTTGTTGCAGTGTAGTGAAGTTCGTGCGGTTTGCTGTGCTGGAGGTTTGTGGTTGTATTTGGTTTGGAGTTTGAGAGGTGTATGCAGAGAAGGAAATTGTTAGTGGTATTGGTTAGTTGGTATCTCTATCCTGGATTGAACCGGTTGGGCTTGTGTAATCTTACACAATGGGCTGCTTGTACACCCTGTGCCTCAGGAGGTACGTGCCCATTTTTGCATTCGAGGCCGTTTGAGGATTTAGCTGTCCCCTCCGCCCGCTCCGTTAATAACTTTGCATGCTCCTCACCCCCGCCCACATGACTAGCGCAGCTGCTAGTGTCCATACTTCCGATTGTTTGGTGATTGGTGGTTTCTCGTCCGTTCCATAGCCCCGTGGTACCTAGTTGTGGCTGTACGGGCGGTGGGGGATGGTAAGGGTTGGCTGGAGTTGTTGCCTCCGCCTCCCTGGGTCTCGCAGGTGGACCCCTGTGTCCAGCGTCAGCCCTACTGGTGCTCAGAGTACTTCTGTCGGTTCTAGGGGCTTGTCAATGTCCTTTTTTGTTGAGTCATTTGTCTTATTGTTGTTTCGGTTTTAGTCTCTGGTGTTGAAGAGCCAGGTTTTTAGTAATTTTCTGAATTTAAGGTGATCTTTGGTGTTCCTTATTACTTTTGGGATGATGTTCAAGTTTTTCGCAGCTAAGTGGTAGAACACGGTGCCTCTGAGTTTCTTCTTGATGTAAGGTTTTTGTTCCAGTCGGATTTCGTTGGTTGACCTGAGCAGTCTCGTTGGCTTGTAGATTGTTATTTTTTTTTGTAGGAATTCTTCTCCTGGTCCGCAGATTGCCCAGTGCGTTATGCACATTGTTTTGAAGATGATACGCTGTTTTACTGGGAGCCAGTGTAGTGTTTTTAGGGCCGGGGTGATGTGGTCTCTTCTGGATAGTTTGAGGAGTAGTCTGGCTGCTGGGTTTTGGATCCGTTGTAACTTCTTCAGTAGGTATTCCGGTATACCGAGGTAGAGGCTGTTTGCATAGTTGATACTTGACATGATGAGGCCGACGATAGTGAGTGTTTTGTGTGTGAAGGAGAGGAAAGGTAGTATTTTTCTTGCCGTGTGGAGGAGGAAGAAGCATTTCTTGACTGTTGCATTTATTTGCGGTTCTAAGGTTAGGGTGTTGTCCATCAGGACTCCCAGATTTTTTACTACCTTAGATGGTGATGGTGCAGATCCCATTTCCGTTGGCCACGGGATGGCGGTTTCCTTCTCTTGATCTTTGGATATGATCATGATTTTGATTTTTCCTCGGTTGATTTTCAGGTTGTTGGCATTCATCCAGTTGAAGACTTCTTTTAGACAGACGGTTAGGTTTGAATGATCGGCTTGGGTGTCTTCGATCTTGTAGATGATTTGAGTGTCGTCTGCGTAGTTGTAGCATTTGATGTTGTGTTTCTTGAAGATTCTGATTACTGGGGTTTGGTAGATGTTGAAGTACAGTGGTGATAGTGAGGATCCTTGTGGTACTCCACAGTCGTTGACTCGTGGGGTGGATTTGAAGTGTTTGATCCAGACGGTTTCAGTTCTGTCTGCTAGGAATTATTTAGTCCAGCGTAGCGCTGTGTCTGTTATGCTTATGTCTTCTAGTCTTTCGGTTACGGTGTCATGGCCAACTGTGTCGAAGTCTGCGGAGAGGTCGAGCAGGATAAGGGCAGATGTTGTGTTGGAGTCTGTGTTTGATTTTAGGTCATCCCAGATGGATAGTAGTGCTGTTTCTGTACCTCTTGTGGGTCTGAAGCCGACTTGAGCTTGGTCTAGCAGGTGGTGTTCTTCAACGTATTCTTGGGTTAGTTTGTATACGTAGGTTTTGAGGAGTTTGGCCAGGTAGGGGATGTTGGAGATTGGTCTGTAGTTGGAGAGGTCATCTACGTCCCCGCTTGTGTTTTTCAGAAGTGGTTTGATGTAAGCCGATTTGAAGATCCTGGGTACTGTTCCTGTCGTCAGTGATAGATTTAGAAGGTTTCTGAAGTATTCTGCTGGTGTTCCTTGTCCGAGGATTGATTTGTAGATGTCCGGGGGACAGGGATCCATCGGTGAGCCCGCTTTCTTGCTGTGTTTTATCAGCATTGCGAATGCCTCTGCTGATATTTCAGGGTAGTTATTGAGTTTGTGCTGCGGTTCCGATTTAGGTTCGTTTGGTTGTATGTCGCTGCTGGTTGGTCTCTGTTGGATGGTTTGTCGGATGTCATTGATTTTATTTTTTAAGTGGTCTGCAAGGTTGTTGCATAGTTTCTTCGAGGGGGTTGGGGTGTTATCACAGCCTGGTGGGTTTCTCATTTCTTTAATGATACGGAACATTTCTTTTTGTGTGTTGGTGACATTTGCGATTCTGTCATCATAATGCCTTCTCTTTACCTTTTGAATTTCCTTCTTGTATGCGCGAATTTGGTTCTGGAACATAGTTTTTTTTGTCTGGGTTGTAATCTTTCCTCCATTCCATTTCCATCTTTTTGTTTTCTTTTTTTATGGTGCTTAGTAGTGGGGTAAACCATTTTGCCATTGCTCTCTTTTTTGATGGTGTGAATGGTTTTTCTGGGGCTATCTTGTCAATTGTATCTGCAATCCATTTGTGTAATATCTCAGCTTTCCCGTTTAGGTCAGCTAGGTCTAGTTCTGTTGTTGAGGGCTTGGTTAACTCCAGTTGTTCGAATAGGTTTCCTTTTTTGACGTCTTTCCAGTTTCTTTTTGTGGTGGCTGTGAGTTTGGGAGGTTGGATGTAGACTTGAGTAGGCAGAGTGATTACGAATGGGATGATGAGATGGTCGCTCCACAGTATTTGTATTGGCGGTGCCGTGGTGATGAGTTTTTCCTCTGCAAATATTGCGTCCAGGGTGTGTCCTGCCGAGTGAGTTGCCCCTTTTACCAGTTGTCGTAGTTTCATGGTGGCGAGTTGTTCAATCAGTGAGTATTGGGAGTTGGCATGACTGTCTTCGAACCAGATGTTGAAGTCCCCCAGTATGATTAGGTGTTCGTGGTTGATGGCTATGTTGGTTATGGCTTCTATGAAGTTGTTGACGAAGGATGCATCATAAGTTGGGGGTCTGTACACCAGGATGAATGTGATGTTGGTTTTTGGGCTAGCTGTTAGGTGTATGACCATGGACTTGCAGTTGGGGATGTTGAGTGGTTTGTCTGTTCTTATTTTCAGCTGCTCTTTAAATGCTATTGTGATGCCTCCTCCTTTTTTGTTTTTCCTGTTTATTTGAAGGCATTTAAAGTTTGCTGGAAGGCAGCTTTGGAGTGTGATTTTGTAGTTGTCGTCCAGCCAGGTTTCTGTGATGAAGAGGATGTTGATGCCGTTGTCGTCGAGTAGGTCGAAGATCTCTGTAGAGTGTTTTGACATGGATCTTGCATTTATTAGATTGCAGTGGAGTTTAGAGGTGTAGCTTGGTTTGCCTTTTTCTGTTAGGGTCGTTTTCTGATCTTGTTCAGGAGCAGGTTTCAGGTTGTCGGCGTCCTCGAGTAGTTCTTCTAGGTTTAGTCTAGGGTTTTTGTTTTCATTTGGTTCGTCTTCCAGGGGACGTGGTTGTGGGCTGGGGGTTCTTCTTGCTTTGGTGATGTATGGTGTTATTGCTTCAGTTGTATGCTTGTTGTATCTGGTGGGGTTTGTCCTTCTTCTTGATGTTGGTAGGTTGTTCAGTGTAGTTGGTTTTGGCGTTGCGTTGGTTCGATTTGGTGAGCAGGTCTCAGCGAGGTATGGAGTTAGGTAAAGGGATTTGTCTCTTCTTTCAGTGTTGGCCCGATCTTTGAACCTGTCTGTGGGGGTGTGTAATTGACCAGGAGAGCAGAGGGTCGGCCTGACAACTATGGAGAGCTTAGGGATGGCTTGACCAACCAGAAGAACTAGGGGAGACTGTGACCAGCCACAAGGCCAGGGGATGCTCTGATCAACCAGGAGAGCTAGGAGAGGCTCTGACCAACCAGGAAAGCTAGGGGATGCTCTGACTAACCAGGAGAGCTAAGGGAGGCTCTCACCAACCAGGAGAGCTAAGGGAGGCTCTGACCAACCAGGAAAGAGCCGGGATGCTCTGACCAACCATAAGAGCTAGGAGAGGCTCTAACCAACCAGGAAAGCTAGGGGATGCTCTGAACAACCAGGAAAGCTAGGGGATGCTCTGACTAACCAGAAGAGCTAAGGTAGGCTCTGACCAACAGGAGAACTAAGGGAGGCTCTGACCAACCAGGAAAGCTACGGGATGCTCTGACCAACCATAAGAGCTAGGAGAGGCTCTAACCAACCAGGAAAGCTAGGGGGTGCTCTGACCAACCACAAGGGCCAGGGGAGGGTTTGACCAACCAGGAAAGCTAGGGGATGCTCTGAAAAACCCCGGAGCAATAAGGGAGGCTCTGACCAACCAGGAGAGCTAAGGGAGGCTCTGACCAACCAGGAAAGCTACAGGATGCTCTGAAAAACCAGGAGAGCTAAGGGAGGCTCTGACCAACCAGGTGAGCTAAGGGGGGCTCTGAAAAACCAGGAGAGCTAAGGGAGGCTCTGACCAACCATGAGGGCCTGGGGAGGGTCTGAGTAACAAAGCTTCTGGACAGCCTAATCAGCCAAGATAGCTAAGAGATGCCCTGGGAAACAAGGGTAGCAATGCACACGCTTGACTACCCAAGGGTTAGCCCAGCAGCCACGCACTGGCCCGCTGTGTGGCATGTATGGGCCTGTTGCATTACTTAGCGACTCTGCACCGAATAGTTTTGACCAACAACACTGGTGCAATGTGGTTTACACTGCACCATTTGGCATAATTCTACCAATAATGCACCCCTTAAAGTAGTTGGACATGCAAATGTGGGCCCTTTGCTTCCTTGTTTTGGTGCCTAGACATTTATTCTGAACCAGCCTGGCTCTGACGGCCAGTGCCAATGGGGTGCCTAATGAAGTGCATTGGCAATGTGCGTTCAGTGTATTTGTATTTATTTGAAGAACAGGGGTGACAATTTCGTTAAAAAATGACTCACAACAACCCATTTACAGGTGGTGGAAGCCTTCCCACGAAGGGTGCTTGCACAATAGCACAAAGATGAGGACAAGCGGTGAGCCTGTTTTTCGGGGTGTGAAGAAAGTGGAGCACAGAGATCCGGGACAAAACGAATACAAAGGCGACTTACAACGTAACTGTGACCTGGTGACTAGTGCTCCGCAGGAGTACAGGGACGAGTAGAGGGGTGGTGAGACGGCCCACTCAGCCACACACCACTACTAAACCAGCAGAGGTGGAACGCGCACAGCCCGATAGCTGTACCTCCTTCACGTCCTGTGGTAATGTGGGCTGAGGGCAGGCTATACTCTTCAGGGCCGTAGTGAGCTGGCGACAACTGTAATGGGATGGGGTGTGTGATCCTGGGCAGAATTGTCGAATAAGTCCTGGGGGACATGCAAAATCAAAGTAATGTGGGTCCGCCTCAATGTAAACTGGGCTAGTAGCTGCAAAACAGACAGCAGGGCACTGCAGGAAAAACGGACAAAAGGCATCTTTCTGTGACCCCGTAGAGGGGATTTGTATTTCAGGCTTGCACCAGTTTTTCTGTACTGGCTCTATGAATCCCCCCTATAATGTAAACGTTCCACTCTGAGCCCTGATTATATTGTTATAGGAATTAGCAATACGAGAAACCTGAAACCAAACATTGGAAACATGAGAACCCCAACCCCCTATACATTCCGAAATGGACAGCAAAGCTTCTAAAGTATGGGAAACATCCACCATACATTATTTCACTCTAAACACCCCTGATCCCTCCCACATGCTTTGTATTCTCACACACAGGAGCCGCATTTTTTTGCATCCCTTTTTCTTTGCTTAGGTGAATGCCCCCTGGTCAGGAGTGGCTGGGTACTGACTTGTCCTCTATTCTTTGCTCCTTTCTCCCTGATTTACCGGCACCTCACAGACCGTGGCTGGCACTGAGACATTTTATTTGCTCCTTTTTCCATTTTGGCAGGCTTCATTTTCTTCTGGAGCCCCCACAAACTGCAGTTGGCATTGGGGTAGCACCTGCCTTTGCCGCTGTTGCCTTTTTCCAACATTCCTTCTTTTTTCTGGCGGCGTCCCTGCAGACCATGGAGGGTTGTGGGGGTTCTTCCCTCTGGGTTTCCTTGCTTTTGCCAAGCATTCTGGGTAATGCTTTAAAGGGTCACAGGTCTGACTCCTCTGCGTATCCTCTCACCTACATGCACCCAAGCGGCGCATTGGTGACCCAATGCACTGGCCAGGATCATTGCCTTGCATCCATAGCATGCATTTGTTATAGCGCCTTAGCGGCATTTGTTTATTATCATCACACAACACACATTAAAAATTAAATATGTCACAAACAATTAAGTGTGTGTTTTTTGTCTAACACCAGCTGACAGAAGTGGGTAATATATACGTTATGTATGTAATATATATTAAATGGGTTTAATATACTATATTATTTGATTAGTAACCTCTGCGATATGTGCTCTAGATTAAAGCTGGAGTTGCACACACCCACCCCCTCTCAAATTACTCTTGTCCCGAGAGTAGAGTTAGTCTCAAAGAGTGTGGGCATGGTGCCCAGGGTCACAGGGGAAAGAGAATAGCCATCTCTGTTTAAATTCTCGTGGAGGTGGTTGGTGCTGTACGTTTCTAGGAGCTATGTCAAAAAGGCAAAAAGTAAATGAACTGGTCTGCGGGCAAGGTACCCTGGACTGCACCAGCAAAGAACATTTCATAAATCACATGTTGGGCAAAACATGCAGGACCAGAGCTGGCTTCCCCTGACAGATCCCCGAGTCCTTTATTTGGTGTGATACTGGGCATTTATGGGTGGTAGCACCTAGAGAAAGAATCTGGGAATACATAGTGTTTCTGGATACAGTGAGCCTCCTGTACTTACAACGGTTAAGTCAGGGCACAGCGCAGGTACAGAATAGAGCCGAGTCAGCAAATATTTATTTTTTAAAACACTCACACTCACACTCTCTCTCTCTTTCTCTCTCACTCTCTCTCTCTTTTCATCACCTACAAGAAGATGTATTTTTGTTTTTTGGTTCTCCCAACCAAAAGTGGCAAGAGCACCTTTTTTTCTAAATATGTATTTCTACTGAAGTGGAACAAGGATAATCCATAAAGGAGCGAAAACTTATAAAAAATAACATGTTAAACAACTTTACCTTCAGCATCTGAACATGCATTCCCTTTATGAAAGGAACTCAACAGTGGCAAACACACAGTGGAATAGCCATGGCCAGCTGCAGTCTGTGGTGTCTAAACAATATTTATATATATTTTATATATACATATCTGATCACTCAATAGTTTCCCACCCTCTGAACTTTCCTCGCCACTTGCTTCACCTCTCAGTAAAAGGAAATGTAAACCTTGTGCCATTCCCCACTTTCTCTCCGACCTACAGTTCTCACTTTCCTCCTTCACACCTGATGCCTCTTCCACCAGCACTGCCTTCTCCAGCTTCCAATTCCTGCTATATGACTTATTCTGCTCTCACTTCCCATTGCTTATTTTCCCCCCTAAGTCTCAGCATCCTCAACCATGGTTCACCCCATGTATACACTCTCTCCGCACAGACATGCATCAGCTGCTGCGCAAATGGAGGCATACCCACTCGCAACTCTACCTAATGGAGGAGTACCCACTCGCGTGAGGACCTGCAGCCCTACCCAATGGAGGCGTACCCACTCGCATGAGGACCTGCAGCTCTACCCAATGGAGACGTACCCACTCGCATGAGGACCTGCAGCTCTACCCAATGGAGACGTACCCACTCGCATGAGGACCTGCAGCTCTACCCAATGGAGGCGTACCCACTCGCTGGAGGACCTGCAGCTCTACCCAATGGAGGCACACCCACTCGCTGGAGGACCTGCAGCTCTACCCAATGGAGACGTACCCACTCGCATGAGGACCTGCAGCTCTACCCAATGGAGGCGTACCCACTCGCTGGAGGACCTGCAGCTCTACCCAATGGAGGCATACCCACTCGCTGGAGGACCTGCAGCTCTACCCAATGGAGACGTACCCACTCGCATGAGGACCTGCAGCTCTACCCAATGGAGGCCTACCCACTCGCATGAGGACCTGCAGCTCTACCCAATGGAGACGTACCCACTCGCATGAGGACCTGCAGCTCTACCCAATGGAGGCGTACCCACTCGCATGAGGACCTGCAGCTCTACCCAATGGAGACGTACCCACTCGCATGAGGACCTGCAGCTCTACCCAATGGAGACGTACCCACTCGCATGAGGACCTGCAGCTCTACCTAATGGAGACGTACCCACTCGCATGAAGACCTGCAACTCTACCCAACGGCGGGGTACCCACTCGCATGAGGACCTGCAACTCTACCTAATGGAGACGTACCCACTCGCATGAGGACCTGCAGCTCTACCCAATGGAGGCGTACCCACTCGCGTGAGGACCTGCAGCTCTACCCAGGGGAGGCATACCCACTCGCATGAGGACCTGCAGCTCTACCTAATGGAGACGTACCCACTCGCATGAAGACCTGCAACTCTACTCAATGGAGGCCTACACACTCGCATGAGTACCTGCAGCTCTACCTAATGGAGACATACCCACTCACATGAGGACCTGCAACTCTACCCAATGGAGGCGTACCCACTCGCATGAGGACCTGCAGCTCTACCTAATAGAGGCCTACCCACTCACATGAGGACCTGCAGCTCTACCTAATGGAGACATACCCACTCGCATGAGGACCTGCAGCTCTACCTAATGGAGGCGTACCCACTCGCATGAGGACCTGCAACTCTACCCAATGGCAGCGTACCCACTCGCATGAGGACCTGCAACTCTACCCAATGGAGGCGTACCCACTCGCATGAGAACCTGCAACTCTACCTAATGGAGGTGTACCCACTCACCTGAGGACCTGCAACTCTACCTAATGGAGGCCTACCCACTCACATGAGGACCTCCAGCTCTACCTAAAGGAGACGTACCCACTCGCATGAGGACCTGCAGCTCTACCTAATGGAGGCATACCCACTCGCATGAGGACCTGCAACTCTACCCAATGGAGGCCTACCCACTCGCATGAGGACCTGCAACTCTACCTAATGGAGGCGTACCCACTCGCATGAGGACCTGCAACTCTACCTAATGGAGGCGGACCCTCTCGCATGAGGACCTGCAACTCTACCCAATGGAGGCCTAACCACTCGCATGAGAACCTGCAGCTCTACCTAATGGATACGTACCCACTCGCATGAGGACCTGCAACTCTAACTAATGGAGGCGTACCAACTCGCATGAGGACCTGCAACTCTACCTAATGGAGGCGTACCCACTCGCTTGAGGACCTGCAACTCTACCTAATGGAGCCATACCCACTCGCATGAGGACCTGCAGCTCTACCCAATGGCGGGTTACCCACTCGCATGAGGACCTGCAACTCTACCTAATGGAGACATACCCACTCGCATGAGGATCTGTAACTCTACCCAATGGCGGGGTACCCACTCGCATGAGGACCTGCAACTCTACCTAATGGAGACGTACCCACTCGCATGAGGACCTGCAACTCTACCTAATGGAGGCGTACCAACTCTCATGAGGACCTGCAACTCTACCTAATGGAGGCGTACCCACTCGCATGAGGACCTGCAGCTCTACCCAATGGAGGCATACCCACTCGCTTGAGGACCTGCAGCTCTACCCAATGAGGCATACCCACTCGCATGAGGACCTGCAGCTCTACCTAATGGAGACATACCCACTCGCATGAGGACCTGCAACTCTACTCAATGGAGGCCTACCCACTCGCATGAGGACCTGCAGCTCTACCTAATGGAGACGTACCCACTCACATGAGGACCTGCAACTCTACCCAATGGAGGCGTACCCACTTGCATGAGGACCTGCAGCTCTACCTAATGGAGGCGTACCCACTCACATGAGGACCTGCAACTCTACCCAATGGAGGCGTACCCACTCGCATGAGGACCTGCAGCTCTACATAATAGAGGCCTACCCACTCACATGAGGACCTGCAGCTCTACCTAATGGAGACGTACCCACTCGCATGAGGACCTGCAGCTCTACCTAATGGAGGCGTACCCATTCGCATGAGGACCTGCAACTCTACCCAATGGCGGCATACCCACTCGCATGAGGACCTGCAACTCTACCCAATGGAGGCGTACCACTCGCATGAGAACCTGCAACTCTACCTAATGGAGGCGTACCCACTCGCATGAGGACCTGCAACTCTTCGTAATGGAGGCGTACCCACTCGCATGAGGACCTGCAACTCAACCTAATGGAGGTGTACCAACTCGCATGAGGACTTGCAACTCTACTTAATGGAGACGTACCCACTCGCATCAGGACCTGCAACTCTACCTAATGGAGGCGTACCCACTCGCATGAGGACCTGCAACTCTATCCAACGGAGGCTACCCACTCACATGAGGACCTGCAACTCTACCTAATGGAGGCGTACCAACTCGCATGAGGTCCTGCAACTCTACCCAATGGAGGCATACCCACTCGCATGAGGACCTGCAGCTCTACCTAATGGAGACATATCCACTCACATGAGGACCTGCAGTTCTACCTAATGGAGGCATACCCACTCGCATGAGGACCTGCAACTCTACCTAATGGAGATGTACCCACTCGCATGAGGACCTGCAACTCTACCTAATGGAGGCGTACCCACTCGCATGAGGACCTGCAACTCTTCGTAATGGAGGCGTACCCACTCGCATGAGGACCTGCAACTCTACCTAATGGAGGTGTACCCACTCGCATGAGGACCTGCAACTCTACCTAATGGAGACGTACCCACTCGCATCAGGACCTGCAACTCTACCTAATGGAGGCATACCCACTCGCATGAGGACCTGCAACTCTACCCAATGGAGGCTACCCACTCACATGAGGACCTGCAACTCTACCTAATGGAGGCGTACCAACTCGCATGAGGACCTGCAACTCTACCCAATGGAGGCGTACCCACTCGCATGAGGACCTGCAGCTCTACCTAATGGAGGCATACCCACTCGCATGAGGACCTGCAACTCTACCTAAAGGAGATGTACCCACTCGCATGAGGACCTGCAACTCTACCTAATGGAGGCGTACCCACTCGCATGAGGACCTGCAACTCTTCGTAATGGAGGCGTACCCACTCGCATGAGGACCTTCAACTCTACCTAATGGAGGTGTACCCACTCGCATGAGGACCTGCAACTCTACCTAATGGAAGTGTACCCACTCGCATGAGGACCTGCAACTCTACCTAATGGAGACGCACCCACTCGCATGAGGACCTGCAACTCTACCTAATGGAAGTGTACCCACTCGCATAAGTCCCTGCAACTCTACCTAATGGAGGCGTACCCACTCGCATGAGGACCTGCAACTCTACCCAATGGAGGCTACCTACTCACATGAGGACCTGCAACTCTACCTAATGGAGGCGTACCAACTCGCATGAGGACCTGCAACTCTACCCAATGGAGGCGTACCCACTCGCATGAGGACCTGCAGCTCTACCTAATGGAGACATATCCACTCACATGAGGACCTGCAGTTCTACCTAATGGAGGCATACCCACTCGCATGAGGACCTGCAACTCTACCTAATGGAGATGTACCCACTCGCATGAGGACCTGCAACTCTACCTAATGGAGGCGTACCCACTCGCATGAGGACCTGCAACTCTTCGTAATGGAGGCGTACCCACTCGCATGAGGACCTGCAACTCTACCTAATGGAGGTGTACCCACTCGCATGAGGACCTGCAACTCTACCTAATGGAGACATACCCACTCGCATCAGGACCTGCAACTCTACCTAATGGAGGCGTACCCACTCGCATGAGGACCTGCAACTCTACCCAATGGAGGCTACCCATTCACATGAGGACCTGCAACTCTACCTAATGGAGGCTTACCAACTCGCATGAGGACCTGCAACTCTACCCAATGGAGGCGTACCCACTCGCATGAGGACCTGCAGCTCTACCTAATGGAGACATACCCACTCACATGAAGACCTGCAACTGTACCTAATGGAGGCTTACCCACTCGCATGAGGACCTGCAACTCTACCTAATGGAGATGTACCCACTCGCATGAGGACCTGCAACTCTACCTAATGGAGGCATACCCACTCGCATGAGGACCTGCAACTCTTCGTAATGGAGGCGTACCCACTCGCATGAGGACCTGCAACTCTACCTAATGGAGGTGTACCCACTCACATGAGGACCTGCAACTCTACCTAATGGAAGTGTACCCACTCGCATGAGGACCTGCAACTCTACCTAATGGAGACGTACCCACTCGCATGAGGACCTGCAACTCTACCTAATGGAAGTGTACCCACTCGCATGAGGACCTGCAACTCTACCTAATGGAGGCATACTCACTCGCATGAGGACCTGCAACTCTACCTCCCTTCCCTGAACGCTCTCAAGTCCACTCTTGATAGAGCTAAAAATGAATTCTACCTAACCTTCATTGGCTCTCACTCCAGCCATCCTCCCTGGCTACGGGACACCCTAAACTCACTCCTTACTCCTCCTAAGTCTATGACTATCAACTCCACTCTCGCAGGTAATGACCTAGCTGAATATTTTGCTGCAAAAATTACCAACACTAGAGACTCTCTCCTGACCTTCTTCACACTCCCTCCTCCTACATTTCCCACTCCGCCTGCTCTCCCATCATCCTCTGCCTCCATCTCCCACTTTAGTCACACTAATACTGACAAAGTCTCTATTGATGAAGGTTAAACCCCTCCTGTGCCCCACCACACCCTCTTGCTCCTCAGCTAGCCAAGCCTATTGCTCCTTTCGTGGCCTCTCGCCTCACTGCGCTCATCAACCTGTCCTTTGACTCTGCTTGTTTTCCCTCAGTTTTCAAAACAGCCACGGTCATCTCTCTCCTAAAAAAGCAAGGGGATGACCCGAACCAACCGGCTAACTTTCGCCCTGTGTCTCTCCTTCGGCATGTACTCCAAAGTGCTAAAAACGGTTGTGTTCAGCCGCCTCACCAATTTCTAACACATCCACGACCTTTGAGACCCACTACCAGCTGGTTTCCGCTCCTTTAACTCCACGGAAACCGCTCTCATGAATGTATCCTACTTCAACGCCTCTGCTAAGCACTCCAACCTATCCTCTATCCTAATTCTCCTTGACTCTTCTGCTGCCTTTGACACTGTCAATCACTCTGATCACCTCATTACTCTTTCATCTTGGGATTCGCGATCAAGCATTATATATAGTAAAAACAATTGCGCAATACCAAACTCAGACATACAGAAATCTAGGGTGAAAATTGTACTTTACCCGGATAAACCTCTCTGCCGGCCAACGTAGAGGCTCCACCCATCTCCACAGTCCAGCCATTGACATATATCCACGCACTGCAGACACACTCAAAATAAACCGAGATATTATGAAGGACAGTAAACAGAAGATGCCTACCTCAGAATTGAGCTGCAGGGAAGTGAACTATAACCTGTGCGTGAAATGGTACAGATGTCTCCCGCCGTAAGTGTAGGGGTAGGAGTGACAATCGAGTAAGAGCCTCCGTCCCTTTCTCCTGTTGCTGCGGGGAGCATTAAGAGCTTCTTTCCCTAAGCCACACCTGTTATATTTGTGCATATCCACCTTATTGTTCCTTTTAATCCTCACAAAGGTGAGCTGCACATTTCTGGGGGGCTGTGCAACAGTGCAGATTATGCGCTCCTCATGTACCACCTCAACACTGCTCCACATGCTCAAACCTCCACCCCTCTCCATCTGTCTATCGTCAACCTGGTAATGTGCACACACCTTCTCCTTATCCTTCAGACGCCCGACTCTCTTCACTTGCTGTGTCCCGCCGCCTTCCCCAAAGTATAGACGAAGCGACTCTCTTCACTTGCTGTGTCCCGCCGCCTTCCCTAAAGTATAGACGAAGCGACTCTCTTCACTTGCTGTGTCCCGCCGCCTTCCCTAAAGTATAGACGAAGCGACTCTCTTCACTTGCTGTGTCCCGCCGCCTTCCCTAAAGTATAGACGAAGCGACTCTCTTCACTTGCTGTGTCCCGCCGCCTTCCCTAAAGTATAGACGCTGCGACTCTCTTCACTTGCTGTGTCCCGCCGCCTTCCCTAAAGTATAGACGCTGCGACTCTCTTCACTTCCTGTGTCGCGCCGCCTTCCCTAAAGTATAGACAAAGCGACTCTCTTCACTTGCTGTGTCCCGCCGCCTTCCCTAAAGTATAGACGAAGCGACTCTCCTCACTTGCTGTGTCCCGCCGCCTTCCCTAAAGTATAGACGCTGTGACTCTCTTCACTTGCTGTGTCCCGCCGCCTTCCCTAAAGTATAGACGAAGCGACTCTCTTCACTTCCTGTGTCGCGCCGCCTTCCCTAAAGTATAGACGAAGCGACTCTCTTCACTTGCTGTGTCCCGCCGCCTTCCCTAAAGTATAGACGAAGCGACTCTCCTCACTTGCTGTGTCCCGCCGCCTTCCCTAAAGTATAGACGCTGCGACTCTCTTCACTTGCTGTGTCCCGCCGCCTTCCCTAAAGTATAGACGCTGCGACTCTCTTCACTTCCTGTGTCGCGCCGCCTTCCCTAAAGTATAGACGAAGCGACTCTCTTCACTTGCTGTGTCCCGCCGCCTTCCCTAAAGTATAGACAAAGCGACTCTCTTCACTTGCTGTGTCCCGCCGCCTTCCCTAAAGTATAGACGAAGCGACTCTCCTCACTTGCTGTGTCCCGCCGCCTTCCCTAAAGTATAGACGCTGCGACTCTCTTCACTTGCTGTGTCCCGCCGCCTTCCCTAAAGTATAGACGCTGCGACTCTCTTCACTTCCTGTGTCCCGCCGCCTTCCCTAAAGTATAGATGAAGCGACTCTCTTCACTTGCTGTGTCCCGCCGCCTTCCCTAAAGTATAGACGCTGCGACTCTCTTCACTTGCTGTGTCGCGCCGCCTTCCCTAAAGTACAGATGCTGCGACTCTCTTCACTTCCTGTGTCCCGCCGCTTTCCCTAAAGTATAGACGCTGCGACTCTCTTCACTTTCTGTGTCGCGCTGCCTTCCCTAAAGTATAGACGAAGCGACTCTCTTCACTTGCTGTGTCCCGCCGCCTTCCCTAAATTATAGACGAAGCGACTCTCTTCACTTTCTGTGTCGCGCTGCCTTCCCTAAAGTATAGACGAAGCGACTCTCTTCACTTGCTGTGTTCCGCCGCCTTCCCTAAAGTATAGACGAAGCGACTCTCTTCACTTGCTGTGTCCCGCCGCCTTCCCTAAAGTATAGACGAAGCGACTCTCTTCACTTGCTGTGTCCTGCCGCCTTCCCTAAAGTATAGACGAAGCGACTCTCTTCACTTGCTGTGTCCCGCCGCTTTCCCTAAAGTATAGACGAAGCGACTCTCTTCACTTGCTGTGTCCCGCCGCCTTCCCTAAAGTGTAGACGAAGCGACTCTCTTCACTTGCTGTGTCCCGCCGCCTTCCCTAAAGTGTAGACGAAGCGACTCTCTTCACTTGCTGTGTCCCGCCGCCTTCCCTAAAGTATAGACGAAGCGACTCTCTTCACTTGCTGTGTCCCGCCGCCTTCCCTAAAGTATAGACGAAGCGACTCTCTTCACTTGTTGTGTCCCGCCGCCTTCCCTAAAGTATAGACGAAGCGACTCTCTTCACTTGCTGTGTCCCGCCACCTTCCCTAAAGTATAGACGCTGCGACTCTCTTCACTTCCTGTGTCGCGCCGCCTTCCCTAAAGTATAGACGAAGCAACTCTCTTCACTTGCTGTGTCCCGCCGCCTTCCCTAAAGTATAGACGAAGCGACTCTCTTCACTTGCTGTGTCCCGCCGCCTTCCCTAAAGTATAGACGAAGCGACTCTCTTCACTTGCTGTGTCCCGCCGCCTTCCCTAAAGTATAGACGAAGCGACTCTCTTCACTTGCTGTGTCCCACCGCCTTCCCTAAAGTATAGACGAAGCGACTCTCTTCACTTGCTGTGTCCCGCCGCCTTCCCTAAAGTATAGACAAAGCGACTCTCTTCACTTGCTGTGTCCCGCCGCCTTCCCTAAAGTATAGACGAAGCGACTCTCTTCACCTCCTGTGTCCCGCTACTTTTACAGCCAACTTCCTTTCTTCTTTCACCTTCCCCCTCTCCTCCTGTTACTCTCCTCACCACCATGCCACATCCTTTCTTGATATTCTTCTGCTCACCCCCTCTTTATTCTTCACCCTCCTCTCCGAAGTCATTATTCTCCTGACTCAACTGTCTCGCCTTCTGCTCTCACTTCCAACCGACTCCAACACTGCTCCTTCTCTGACTCCAAAGTACCACACCATGCATACATGTTGGGGCTTAAATAGTGGACTGGCCCCTGCCCCTAACAACCTCCCACACTGCAGTGCATTCGATAGCGGCCACTGATTACTTGTGTCAAGGCGGCTGGTTCACTTGCCATTGTGGTTTTTACTCCGGCAGTGCCCGCCGCTCCACCCACACTGTTTCCAAGATGCAGTGCAAGCTTTTATCTAGGGCAGCGGCCATCTTGGAACGCAAGTGTGCGCATGCACAAAGCAAGGTCCGCCACAGAGAGTGTTGTTGCCTGAGGCTCCGCTCAGGTTTTTCCCTGTATGATCAACTACAGACATTCAATTAGGAATGTCAAAGTATCCCAGGTGGTCACGTATTTTTCTGACCCTAAAGCGCTCCGAACCGTTCTTCCTTGCTGATTCAGACCGGGGGCTTCTCTTTCCCTATTGGCTGTAACGTCCCCTTGTGTGGTGGGGGTTCTGGTACCACTGCAGTGGCCATCATTTGGGGCCCATTGAATGATGACAGAAGGATTCATTTTTAGAATGTCTAGTTCTGCTCTGGTTCCCTCCTTAAGGGACACAGATGTTCTGTTCTCACCTACGACCAGGAGGGACATTGTGGATTGGGCCAGTGGATCCTCGCTGCACCGTCTACTGTGCTGTCCAGCCCCCTTGGCCTCTCAGTCCATCCCAAGGGTCAAAGGGAAGGTAAATGGGGGTACCACAGAGCCCCTCCTCTCGACTCCCAAAGATGGATACTGTGCACAGCCTTAAGAATTGATGGGGGTCCTGCCAGGAAAGTGAGCCCTTTATTAGCTCATGGTACACAGGGTCTGGAATCAGGACAACCCCACTCCCAGACAAGACCTGCAAGACCCAGTTAGTCTGTAGGACCCCCCCCCGCCCCCCCACCACTCCATTATCCAGCATGGACACACTCCATTGCTCTCAGTGGAACCAGCCCCCCTGGTTCCAGGGAACTAGAGGCAAGATTTACCCAGCAGCACTCAGGTGTGAATGAAAGCACATCCTATCACCCCCTTATGGACTAATAGGATCCACCCCTTATTTGTCCAGAGCAACACAGAGGAGAACCCCACACCCTGCTACCCACACTCAGCAGAAGAGCTTGCATATACAAAACACTTTTATCACTCCAAGGTCCACTAGAAACCCCAGCTTGAAATTCCCAAAGGATAGGGAAGCAGGCAGGCCCCAGCATGTAACATTTCCCAGCCCTGAATCCCGTTAACTGTAAAGAAAGCAGAGAGCCAAGGAAAGAAGGAAACACGATTTAAAGCCCTCCCCCTTGGGGTCTGAACTACAAAGTCTCACTGCCAATGGGATTACTGCAGAGAGCCACCTGATCACCTTAGCCAATCAGGGCGCAGGCACCTGGTCTAGGCAGGATGAACGAGGCTCGGGTTCCCCTGTCTGGGAGAAAGGATGCAGGAGGGCAGACGTGAAAACATGTAACAGCAAACATATAATATGGCATATGAGACATACACTCTTGTATTCTCACACAATAAAGATGCTTTGTCGTTTTTGAGGCACTTCCTGGTGATATAAACACATAACAATCCCAAACGACACAATTTAGAAATGAAGACGTCTTGGTTTATTTATTTTTGTACTTTTAATCTATCTGCCAAACCGGATTCGAACCAAGGTCACCTGCAAGTATTAGATAAGTAGTTATTTAGGTTAAGATATTTACACTGATTAAACATATGTAAAAGGTTTTTAAAGGATATTTGAAATCGATAAAGCGATTCTTTTTCTTTGGGGCTCACTGTGGTACGTGTCACAAGATGTTTTAGCCACATAACAACTTGAATCTGTTCTCTTATCTTGTTGTTATCCAGATATAAACCCCAAATGATTGTACAACTGTAATTTGTTGACGGAAATGTATGCACTGATAATGTGTTAAAGGTTTGTCGCCTGGAATTGCTCAAGGACTGGATATCAGTGCTACACATCTTGTAAGAGTCCACCTAGACTAGAGTATCCGGGTCCCATCATTCGTCCACCTGCTAGCTGAGTTTACGCAGCGGGATATTGCAGCTCTCACTGCAATGTTAGATTAGAGTGCAGGGTATCATTCGTCCACCTGCTAGCTGAGTTTACGCAGCGGGATATTGCAGCTCTCACTGCAATGTTAGATTAGAGTGCAGGGTATCATTCGTCCACCTGCTAGCTGAGTTTACGCAGCGGGATATTGCAGCTCTCACTGCAATGTTAGATTAGAGTGCAGGGTATCATTCGTCCACCTGCTAGCTGAGATTACGCAGTGGGATATTGCAGCTCTCACTGCAATGTTAGATTAGAGTGCAGGGTATCATTCGCCCACCTGCTAGCTGAGTTTACGCAGCGGGATATTGCAGCTCTCACTGCAATGTTAGATTAGAGTGCAGGGTATCATTCGTCCACCTGCTAGCTGAGTTTACGCAGCGGGATATTGCAGCTCTCACTGCAATGTTAGATTAGAGTGCAGGGTATCATTCGTCCACCTGCTGGCTGAGATTACGCAGCGGGATATTGCAGCTCTCACTGCAATGTTAGATTAGAGTGCAGGGTATCATTCGTCCACCTGCTGGCTGAGATTACGCAGCGGGATATTGCAGCTCTCACTGCAATGTTAGATTAGAGTGCAGGGTATCATTCGTCCACCTGCTGGCTGAGATTACGCAGCGGGATATTGCAGCTCTCACTGCAATGTTAGATTAGAGTGCGGAGTATCATTCGTCCACCTGCTAGCTGAGTTTACGCAGCGGGATATTGCAGCTCTCACTGCAATGTTAGATTAGAGTGCAGGGTATCATTCGTCCACCTGCTAGCTGAGTTTACGCAGCGGGATATTGCAGCTCTCACTGCAATGTTAGATTAGAGTGCAGGGTATCATTCGTCCACCTGCTGGCTGAGATTACGCAGCGGGATATTGCAGCTCTCACTGCAATGTTAGATTAGAGTGCAGGGTATCATTCGTCCACCTGCTGGCTGAGATTACGCAGCGGGATATTGCAGCTCTCACTGCAATGTTAGATTAGAGTGCGGAGTATCATTCGTCCACCTGCTAGCTGAGTTTACGCAGCGGGATATTGCAGCTCTCACTGCAATGTTAGATTAGAGTGCAGGGTATCATTCGTCCACCTGCTGGCTGAGATTACGCAGCGGGATATTGCAGCTCTCACTGCAATGTTAGATTAGAGTGCAGGGTATCATTCGTCCACCTGCTAGCTGAGTTTACGCAGCGGGATATTGCAGCTCTCACTGCAATGTTAGATTAGAGTGCAGGGTATCATTCGTCCACCTGCTGGCTGAGATTACGCAGCGGGATATTGCAGCTCTCACTGCAATGTTAGATTAGAGTGCAGGGTATCATTCGTCCACCTGCTGGCTGAGATTACATAGCGGGATATTGCAGCTCTCACTGCATTGTCAGATTAGAGGGCAGGGTATCATTCACCCACCTGCTAGCTGAGATTACATAGCGGGATATTGCAGCTCTCACTGCATTGTCAGATTAGAGGGCAGGGTATCATTCACCCACCTGCTAGCTGAGTTTACGTAGCAGGATATTGCAACTCTCACTGCAATGTATAAGAGTACAGGCTATCATTCGTTCCCCTTCCTCTGCTGTTTTAGGTTATATAAGAGGGTACCACCAGGGTGTTAGTTTCAATAACCGGGTATCCCTCATTTAGCAGCAGTCTTAGTTTACAGAGAACAATATTTCACTTCCTAACACAGTGCTAGTTTACAAAGCAGCATATCACTTGTTCCGCTGCTTTTCCATAAGGGGCTACCACAAACAAGTAAGTTTACAGAGAAGGGTATTAGTTTACATAAGTGACTTCCTCTGCTGACTTAATTTATGGAGAAAGGTATCCCTCGTTCGCACTCAGGTAAGGGCACTCTGCCAATCAGGTGGCTGGAAACAAGGGCGAGAAGACACAGTTGACCGCTTGCGTTTTCCAACGACCCAAGTCCCATTCGCGGGTGCTGCCATTTAGAATGTGGAGAGGCAACAGGTAGCCTCTCCTTGATGCATCCCCAGACACCACCCCTCCAAGACATCTCATACTCTTCTTCCTTCCCATTCCCACTTTCCTGCTAGGCCGCAGCTCTGAGCTCCGGGCCTGGCGCTCCTTCTCGCCCGTGGCCGCTGCGTCTGTAGAAATAGAAAAGGGACGTGTTCCCTTTTCTATTTACTATGGCGGTGGCCATCTTGTTTTTTTTAAAGTGGAGATTGGGCTCATACAATACGTGCAGAGTCATCTCCCCTTCCCGTTCAAAAAAATAAAATAAAACTATTTGCACCCCAGATGAACCCTGGGGAGCGAATTGCAATCACCCTTGCTTAGGGGTCTGTACAGGGCTAGTAATGGCCCTGAGCCCTTGCTGAGCCTACCTGGTCCTTGCATGCCCCCTAGGCGGGGAGATTGCTACATACTTCTGCTCTCAGTTTACATAAGATTGTACCTCTACAGTGTTGTTATACAGAACAAGGTGCCACTCATGTTGTGACAGATTTAGTTTACAATGCACAGTATTGTATTTCTCGCAACATTGATAATCTACAGAGCTGGGTTTCACTTGTTCTGCTCCTCTTATTTTACATAAGAGGCTTCCTCTCCCTAGTTAGTTTACAGAGAAGGGTGTCTCTCTTTTGGCTCGTAGTTTACATAAGAGTGTTAGTATGCAGGAAAGGTTGGCACTCGTTTTGTGGCAGTTTTTAGTTTACAGATCAGGACATTGTATTCCATGCCACAGTGCTAGTTTACAGCCCAGGGTATGAATGGTTGTGCTGCTGTCTTAGTTTACAGATCAGGACATTGTATTCCCTGCCACAGTGCTAGTTTACAGCCCAGGGTATGAATGGTTGTGCTGCTGTCTTAGTTTACAGATCAGGACATTGTATTCCCTGCCACAGTGCTAGTTTACAGCCCAGGGTATGAATGGTTGTGCTGCTGTCTTAGTTTACAGATCAGGACATTGTATTCCCTGCCACAGTGCTAGTTTACAGCCCACGGTATGGATTGTTGCACTGCTGGCTTGGTTTACAGACCAGGACATTGTATTCCCTGCCACAGTGCTAGTTTACAGCCCAGGGTATGAATGGTTGCGCCACTGTCTTAGTTTACAGATCAGGACATTGTATTCCCTGCCACAGTGCTAGTTTACAGCCCAGGGTATGAATGGTTGCGCTGCTGTCTTAGTTTACAGAGCAGGACATCGTGTTCCCTGCCACAGTGCTAGTTTACAGCCCAGGGTATGAATGGTTGCAACCCTGTCTTGGTTTACAGATCTGGAGATTGTATTCCCTGCCACAGTGCTAGTTTACAGCCCAGGGTATGAATGGTTGTGCCGCTGTCTTAGTTTACAGATCAGGACATTGTATTCCCTGCCACAGTGCTAGTTTACAGCCCAGGGTATGAATGGTTGCGCCACTGTCTTAGTTTACAGATCAGGACATTGTATTCCCTGCCAGAGTGCTAGTTTGCAGCCTAGGGTATGAATGGTTGCACCGCTGTCTTAGTTTACAGATCAGGACATTGTATTCCCTGCCAGAGTGCTAATTTGCAGCCCAAGGTATGAATGGTTGCACCGCTGTCTTAGTTTACAGATCAGGACATTGTATTCCCTGCCACAGTGCTAGTTTACAGCCCAGGGTAGGAATGGCTGCGCGGCTGTCTTAGTTTACAGAGCAGGATATTTTGAAGCTCTCAGTAATGTTTCAAAATTGTCTCTCTTTCAGGACCGCCTCGACTCACTCACTGACGTTGACGACTCAGGGCAGCTCACCATACGATGCTCCCAGAACTACCTCTCCTTAGACTGCGGCATCACAGCCTTTGAACTTTCAGACTACAGCCCAAGTGAGGAGCTACTCCACGCTGGTGTGGGTGAGGTGATCTCAGGGCCGGAGCGAGCCCCGGAGGCAGAATCTTGGGCTTGCACCGAGATGGAACAGGAGGTCCCGGAGCTGGTGAAGAACGTAGGCCTGTTGACTGTTGTGACTAATTGCACAGGCAAGGACGACAGCGACATGGTGGAGGCGGAAGGGAGTAGCTCCACGCTCTCAGCAGGAAACAGAAAAAATGGTCTGGACAGCAAAGACCCTGGTACATCAAATGTGCTTCCAGCCTTGCCTGGGGGGATATCTTTAGCCAATCAGGAAACTCTGTGTGCCAACATTGGGGCTACAACTGGTACCCACGAACGACGTTCTCATTCTGCCAATCAGGAATGCCATACAACAGTGACTGTTGACCTCAGAGGCAAGAACACTCACCACTGTGAGAGCACACCTCCCAAACGGCCAATCAGAGACTGCTTCAACTACAACGAGGACTCGCCCACGCAGCCTACGGTGCCAAAGAGGGGCCTGTTTCTAGAAGAAGACTTGGACCCGTCGGCAAGTAGGAGGACGGCCAGCTCCCTGCTCGCATTGAAGACTGAATTGAGCCGTAGTTCCCCATCGCTGCTGGATGTGCCGGACCGGTCCAAGCTCTGCCTGCCGCTGAAGGCCTCTTACTGCAACGGCCCATCTGGCATCAGCCAGTCATACAACTGCTTGTTCAGAACACCAGATCACAAATTGGAGGAAAAACCCAAGAAGTCCCACAAAGCCAGTATTGCACACCCCGGTGAACCCGGTGAATGTGGTCGTCTGAGCGGAAAACTACGGCAAAAGAAAATGCATGATCGACCAGAAGCAGATTCATCTCAAATGCAGAAGAATGCGTCTGGCCCATCCTCACCACGTCTGGACAGTGCACACAGGACAAGAGGATTGTTAAGAGACGGCGTGCCCTCATGTGACTACCAACCGATGTATGGACAGGCCACTGTCCCTGCGCCCTCAGCCCGTCTGCCCCATGACTTTCCAGCCTCACAGTCCCAGCATAAGTTGGATCAAGAGGGGCTCCCTCCCACCAGCTTGAGGAGCTGGTCCTCGGGGGACTCAGGAACTTGGAACTGCTCACCGTCTGCTCTCCAGGATGGCAAGGCCAAGGAAGGCGCCGCGTCGGTGAGCGGCGAGAGCTCTGGCGGGAAGCAGGTGGGTGCCTGGTATGGCTCTGACGAGTACCTGGCTTTGCCATCACACCTCAAGCAGACAGAGGTGCTGGCTCTGAAGCTGGAGAACTTGGCCAGGCTGGTGCCCCCCGGCTCCGGTGGGGACGCCGTTCAGAACATCGATGACTGGGAGCTGTCGGAGATGAACTCTGACTCTGAGATGTACCCCATCTTCCCCATCCGTAAGAAGCACCGGCGGCTCGGCCGCATCTCCCCCAGCTCCTCCAGTGACATGGCCCCCTCCCTGGATGACAGTATTGAGTCTGGGCCTTTGAGCGACATCTTCTCCGATGAGGACCTCTTTGTACCATCGCCTGGCCCTGGAAAGGCTGATAGTGCCGGTCCAGAGCAGACGTCAAGCCATCATAAGTTGCCCACCGCCAGCAAATCCACCCTCATCCAGCAGCTTCTGCAGGACATCCAACACCAGGACAACTACGAGGACATCTGGGGAAAAATTGAGGTAAGGCGGCCCTCCCTGCTTCCCTCTCATGTGTACGTCAGCACTTAAACCCTTACAAGACTGATGGAGCTTGTCTCATTGTCATTCAGCGAAGTGTAATATTGGGCAATATATATTGAGAACAATTAATGATATGAAAATCAGTCCTGCAACTTCCCTTAGTCATTCTGTTTTCTGTCAGAGGGGGGTGGTAGTGGGATATGCAAAGGAGTTGATAATGGGGCTGTAAAGAGAGGAACTAGGAGCCGGGCCTGGTTCCCTAACTGTGGTTGATCTCTACTATAGAAGAACAGGGGTACGAATATTGTGCGCACAATGGCTATAGTCTACAGGAGAACACTCGAAGGCTATAGTTGAAGGATAGTCATTGAAGATAACTATTGGGGTGGCAGCCATGGGGGTATCATCAGCATGGATGGAAGCTATGTCAGAGGAGACACAATGCTATGTCACAGGAGATCAGGGAAGCTCTGTAAAGGAAGATCAGAGAAGCTATGCCAAAGGAGACCTGGGAAGCTATGTCAGAGGAGACATGTTATGTCATGTGAGATCAGGGAAGCTATATAAAGGGAAATCAGAGAAGCTATGCCAAAGGAGACCAGGGAAGCTATGCCAAAGGTGAAGGAATCTATGTCAGAGGAGACCAGGGAGCTATACCAAAGGAGACCAGGGAAGCTATGCCAAAGAAGGTGAAGGAAGCTATGTCAGAGGAGACCAGGGAAGCTATGCCAAAGGAGGTTAGCTCCAGGGAGCTATGTCAAAGGAGACCAGGGAAGATATGTCATAGGAGATCAGGGAAGCTATGTCAGAGGAGACCAGGAAAGAGATGCCAAAGGAGATCAAGAAAGCTATGCGAAAGGAGATCAGGGAGGCGATGCGAAAAGGAGATCATGGAAGCTATGCGAAAGGAGATCAGGGAGGCTATGGCAAAGGTCATCAGGGAAGCTATGCCAGAGGAAACCATGGAAGCTATGACAGAGGAGAGACCAGGGAAGCGATGCCAAAGGAGATCACGGAGGCTATGCCAGAGGAGTCCAGTGAAGCTATGCCAAAGGAGACCAGGGAAGCTATGTCAGAGCAGACCAGGGATGCAATGCGAAAGGAGACCAGGGAAGCTATGTGAAAGGAGATCAGGGAAGCTATCCGAATGGAGATCAGGGAAGCTATGCCAAAGAAGAAGGAAACTATGCAAAAAGAAATCAGGGAAGCTATGTGAAAGGAGGCCAGGGAAGCTATGTCAGAGGAGACGAGGGAAGCTATGTGAAAGGAGATCAGGGAAGCTATGCCAAAGAAGGAGAAGGAAGCTATGCAAAAGGAAATCAGGGAAGCTATGTGAAAGGAGGCCAGGGAAGCTATTTCAGAGGAGATCGGGGAAGCTATTTCAGAGGAGGCCAGGGAAGCTATGCCAAAGGAGATCAGGGAAGCTATGTGAAAGCAGATCAAGGAAGCTATGCGAAAGGAGATCGGGGAAGCTATGCGAAAGGAGATCAGTGAAGCTATGTGAGAGGAGATCAGGGAAGCTGTGCCAGAGGAGGCCAAGGCAGGTGTGTGAAAGGAAACCAGGGACGCTATGTGAAAGGAGATCAGGAAGATCTCTGTGAAAGGATATTAGGGGAGCTATGCCAAAGAAGGTGAAGGAAGCTATGCGAAAGGAGATCAGGGAAGCTATGCGAAAGGAGATCAGGGAAGCTATGTCAGAGGAGGCCAGGGAAGCTATGCAAAAGGACATCAGGGAAGCTATGCCAAAGGAGATTATGGAAGCTATGTCAGGGGAGACAGGGAAGCTATCTCAGAAGAGACCAGGGAAGCTATGTCAGAGGAGATCAAGGAATCGATGTCAAAGGAGGCCAGGGATGTTATGTCAGAGAATACCAGGAAAGCTATGTGAAATGAGATCAGGGAAGCTATGTGAGAGGAGATCAGGGAAGCTATGCCAGAGGAGATCTGGGAGCTATGTCAAAGGAGATCATGGAAGCTATGCGAAAGGAGATCAGGGAAGCTATTTTAGAGGATATCAGGGAGCTATGTCAAAGGAGACCAGGGAAGCTGTGTGAAAGGAAACCAGGGAAGCTATGTCAAAGGAGATCAGGGAAGCTATGTGAAAGGAGATCAGGGAAGCTATGTCAAAGGAGACCAAGGAAGCTATGTCATAGGAGATTAGGGAAGCTATGTCAGAGGAGATCAGGGAAGCTATGTCAGAGGAGATCAGGGAATCTATGTCAGAGGAGATCAGGGAAGCTATGCGAAAGGAGATCAGGGAAGCTATGTCAAAGGAGATCAGGGAAGCTATGTGAAAGGAGATCAAGGAAGCTATGCCAATGGATATCAGGGAAGCTATGTCGGAAGAAACCAGGGAAGCTATGTCAGAGGAGACCAGGGAAGCTACGACAGAGGAGACCAGGAAGCTATGCAAAAGGAGATCAGGAAAACTATACGAAAGGAGATCAGGGAATCTATGTGAAAGGAGATCAGGGATGGTACATCAGTGGAGATCAGGGAGGATATGTGAAAGGAGATCTATTTGAAAGGAAATCAGGGATGCTATGTCAGAGGATGCCAGGGAAGCTATGTCATAGATCAGGGAAGCTATCTCAGAGGAGACCAGGAAAGCTATGCGAAAGGAGATCAGGGAGGCGATGCGAAAAGGAGATCAGGGGAGCTATGCAAAAGGAGATCAGGGAAGCTATGCCAGAGGAAACCATGGAAGCTTTGACAGAGGAGACCAGGGAAGATATGCCAAAGGAGATCAGGGAGACTATGCCGGAGGAGTCCAGTGAAGCTATGAAAGGAGACCAGGGAAGCTATGTCAGAGCAGACCAGGGAAACTAAGTCAGAGCAGACCAGGGAAGCTATGTCAGAGCAGACCAGGGAAGCTATGTGAAAGGAGACCAGGGAAGCTATGCGAATGGAGATCAGGGAAGCTGTGCAAAAGGAGATCAGGAAAGCTATGACAAAGAAGACCAACAAAGCTATGTCATAGGAGACCAGAGAAGCTATGTCAAAGGAGACCAGCGAAGCTATGTCAAAGGAGACCAGGGAAGCTATGTCAAAGGAGACCAGGGAAGCTATGCCATAGGAGATTAGGGAAGCTATGTCAGAGGAAACCAGGGAAGCTATCTCACAGTAAACCAGGGAAGCTATGCAAAAGGAGATCAGGGAAGCTATGTGAAAGGAGATCAGGGAAGCTATGCCAAAGAAGGAGAAGGAAGCTATGCATGAGGAAATCAGGGAAACTATGTGAAAGGAGGCCAGGGAAGCTATGTCAGAGGATACCAGGGAATCTATGTCAGAGGAGACCAGGAAAGCTATGTCAGAGGAGACCAGGGAAGCTATGTGAAAGGAGACCAGGGAAGCTATGTGAAAGGAGACCAAGGAAGCCATGTGAAAGGAGATCAGGGAAGCAATGCGAATGGAGATAAGGGAAGCTGTGCAAAAGGAGATCAGGAAATAAAGAAGACCAACAAAGCTATGTCATAGGAGACCAGGGAAGCTATCTCACAGTAAACCAGGAAAGCTGTGCAAAAGGAGATCAGGGAAGCTATGTGAAAGGAGGCCAGGGAAGCTATGTCAGAGGATACCAGTGAAGCTATGTCAGAGGAGACCAGGAGAGCTATGTCAGAGGAGACCAGGAAAGCTATGCCAAAGGAGATCAGGGAAGCTATGTGAAAGGAGATCAGGGAAGCTATGTGAAAGGAGATCAGGGAAGCTATGTCAGAGGATGCCAGGGAAGCTATGTCAGAGGATACCAGGGAAGCTATGTCAGAGGAGACCAGGCAAGCTATGCCAAAGGAGATCAGGGAAGCTATGTGAAAGCAGATCAGGGAAGCTATGTGAAAGGAGATTGGGGAAGCTGTGCCAGAGGAGGCCAGGGAAGCTATGCAAAAGGAGACCAGGCTAGCTGTGTGAAAGGAAACCAGGGACGCTATGTGAAAGGAGATCAGGGAAGAGCTATGTGAAAGGAGATCAGGGAAGCTATGCGAAAGGAGATGATGGAAGCTATGTCAGAGGAGACCAGGGGAGCTATGTCAGAGGAGATCAAGGAATATATGTCAAAGGAGGCCAGGGATGTTATGGCAGAGAATACCAGGAAAGCTATGTGAAATGAGATCAGGGAAGCTGTGCGAGAGGAGATCAGGGAAGCTATGTGAAAGGAGATCAGGGAAGCTATGCCAAAGAAGGAGAAGGAAGCTATGCATAAGGAAATCAGGGAAGCTATGTGAAAGGAGGCCATGGAAGCTTTGTCAGAGGATACCAGGGAAGCTATGTCAGAGGAGCCCAGGAAAGCTATTTCAGAGGAGACCAGGAAAGCTATGCCAAAGGAGATCAGGGAAGCTATGTGAAAGGAGATCAGGGAAGCTATGCCAAAGAAGGAGAAGGAAGCTATGCATACGGAAATCAGGGAAGCTATGTGAAAGGAGGCCAGGGAAGCTATGTCAGAGGAGACCAGGAAAGCTATGTCAAAGGAGATCAGGGAAGCTATGTGAAAGCAGATCAGGGAAGCTATGTGAAGGCAGATCAGGGAAGCTATGTGAAAGGAGATCAGGGAAGCTATGCCAAAGAAGGAGAAGGAAGCTATGCATACGGAAATCAGGGAAGCTATGTGAAAGGAGGCCAGGGAAGCTATGTCAGAGGAGACCAGGAAAGCTATGTCAGAGGAGACCAGGAAAGCTATGCCAAAGGAGATCAGGGAAGCTATGTGAAAGGAGATCAGGGAAGCTATGCCAAAGAAGGAGAAGGAAGCAATGCATAAGGAAATCAGGGAAGCTATGCGAAAGGAGATTATGGAAGCTATGTCAGAGGAGACAGAGAAGCTATCTCAGAGGAGACCAGGGAAGCTATGTCAGAGGAGATCAAGGAATCTGTCAAAGGAGGCCAGGGATGTTATGGCAGAGAATACCAGGAAAGCTATGTGAAATGAGATCAGGGAAGCTGTGTGAGAGGAGATCAGGGAGCCATGTCAAAGGAGACCAGGGAAGCTGTGTGAAAGGAAACCAGGGAAGCTGTGTGAAAGGAAACCAGGGAAGCTATGTCAGAGGAGATCAGGGAAGCTATGTCAGAGGAGATCAGGGAATCTATGTCAGAGATGACCAGGGAAGCTATGAGAACGGAGATCAGGGAAGCTATGTGAGAGGCGATCAAGGAAGCTATGCCAATGGATATCAGGGAAGCTATGTCGGAAGAAACCAGGGAAGCTATGTCAGAGGAGACCAGGGAAGCTACAACAGAGGAGACCAGGAATCTATGCCAAAGGAGATCAGGGAAACTATACGAAGGAGATCAGGGAATCTATGTTAAAGGAGATCAGGGATGCTATGTCAGTGGAGATCAGGGAGGATATGTTAAAGGAGATCTATGTGAAAGGAGATCAGGGATGCTATGTCAGAGGAGGTTAGGGAAGCTATTCGAAAGGAGATCAGGGAAGCTATGCGAAAGGAGATCAGGAAAGCTATGCCAAAGTAGATCAGGGAAGCTATGTCAGAGGAAGCCAGGGAAGCTATGTCAGAGGAAACCAGGGAAGCTATTTCAGAGGAAACCATTGAAGCTATGCAAAAGGAGATCAGGGAAGCTATGTGAAAGGAGATCAGGGAAGCTATGCCAAAAAAGGTGAAGGAAGCTATGCGTAAGGAAATCAGGGAAGCTATGCGAAAGGAGACCAGGGAAGCTATGACAGAGGAGACCAGGGAAGCTATCTCAGAGGAGGCCAGGGAAGCTATGCTAAAGGACATCAGCAAAGCTATGTGAAAGGAAACTAGGGAGGTATGTGAAAGGAGATCAGGGGAGCTATGTCAAAGGAGATCGGGGAAGCTATGTCAAAGGAGATCAGGGGAGCTATGTCAAAGGAGATCAGGGAAGATATGCGAAAGGAGATCAGGGAAGCTATGCCAAAAAAGGTGAAGGAAGCTATGCGTAAGGAAATCAGGGAAGCTATGCGAAAGGAGACCAGGGAAGCTATGACAGAGGAGACCAGGGAAGCTATGCAAAAGGAGATCAGGGAAGCTATGTGAAAGGAGATCAGGGAAGCTATGCCAAAAAAGGTGAAGGAAGCTATGCGTAAGGAAATCAGGGAAGCTATGCGAAAGGAGACCAGGGAAGCTATGACAGAGGAGACCAGGGAAGCTATGTCAGAGGAGGCCAGGGAAGCTATGCTAAAGGACATCAGCAAAGCTATGTGAAAGGAAACCAGGGAGGTATGTGAAAGGAGATCAGGGAAGCTATGTCAAAGGAGATCGGGGAAGCTATGTCAAAGGAGATCAGGGGAGCTATGTCAAAGGAGATCAGGGAAGATATGCGAAAGGAGATCAGGGTAGCGATGTCAGAGGAGGCCAGGGACGCTATGTGAAAGGACATCAGGGAAGCTGTGCCAAAGGAGATTATGGAAGCTATGTCAGAGGAGACAGGGATGCTATCTCAGAGGAGACCAGGGACGCTATCTCAGAGGGAGGAGATCAAGGAATCTATGTCAAAGGAGGCCAGGGATGTTATGTCAGCGGAGACAAGGAAAGCCATGTGAAATGAGATCAGGGAAGCTATGTGGAAGGAGACCAAGGAAGCTATGTCATAGGAGATTAGGGAAGCTATGTCAGAGGAGATCAGGGAAGCTATGTCAGAGGAGATCAGGGAATCTATGTCAGGGGAGACCAGGGATGCTATGTGAAAGGAGATCAGGGAAGCTATGCCAATGGATATCAGGGAAGCTATGTCGGAAGAAACCAGGGAAGCTACGACAGAGGAGACCAGGAAGCTATGCCAAAAGAGATCAGGGAAACTATACGAAAGGAGATCAGGGAATCTATGTGAAAGGAGATCAGGGATGCTATGTCAGTGGAGATCAGGGAGGATATGTTAAAGGAGATCTATGTGAAAGGAGATCAGGGATGCTATGTTAGAGGAGATCAGGGAAGCTATGCGAAAGGAGATCAGGAAAGCTATGCAAAAGGAGATCAGGAAATCAATGTCAGAGGATACTAGAGAAGCGATGCGAAAGGAGATCAGGGAAGCTATGCGAAAGGTGATCAGGGAAGCTATGCCAAAGGAGATCAGGGAAGCAATGTCAGAGTAAGCCAGGGAAGCTATGTCAGAGGAAACCAGGGAAGCTATTTCAGAGGAAACCATTGAAGCTATGCAAAAGGAGATCAGGGAAGCTATGTGAAAGGAGATCAGGGAAGCTATGCCAAAAAAAGGTGAAGGACGCTATGCATAAGGAAATCAGGGAAGCTATGCGAAAGGAGACCAGGGAAGCTATGACAGAGGAGACCAGGGAAGCTATGTCAGAGGAGGCCAGGGAAGCTATGCTAAAGGACATCAGCAAAGCTATGTGAAAGGAAACCAGGGAGGTATGTGAAAGGAGATCAGGGAAGCTATGTCAAAGAAGATCAGGGGAGCTATGTCAAAGGAGATCAGGGAAGATATTCGAAAAGGAGATCAGGGAAGCTATGTCAGAGGAGGCCAGGGACGCTATGTGAAAGGACATCAGGGAAGCTGTGCCAAAGGAGATTATGGAAGCTATGTCAGAGGAGACAGGGATGCTATCTCAGAGGAGACCAGGGAAGCTATCTCAGAGGGAGGAGATCAAGGAATCTATGTCAAAGGAGGCCAGAGATGTTATGTCAGCGGAGACAAGGAAAGCCATGTGAAATGAGATCAGGGAAGCTATGTGAGAGGAGACCAAGGAAGCCATGTCATAGGAGACCAAGGAAGCTATGTCATAGGAGATTAGGGATGCTATGTGAAAGGAGATCAGGGAAGCTATGTCGGAAGAAACCAGGGAAGCTATGTCAGAGGAGACCAGGGAAGCTACGACAGAGGAGACCAGGAAGCTATGCCAAAGGAGATCAGGGAAACTATACGAAAGGAGATCAGGGAATCTATGTGAAAGGAGATCATGGATGCTTTGTCAGTGGAGATGAGGTAGGATATGTGAAAGGAGATCTGTGAAATGAGATCAGGGTGACAAGGATGGCACTCTATTAAGAGTGGCACAGGACACCCAGGAAGGGTTTGGGTGGTTGTGCCAAAGTAAAATGGACAGATAAGTACACACACAGCTGAAAGAAAGGAGAACGTAGAGTAGGCAAGTGTAGTAAGGAAAAGGGTACAGAATGGATTCCCTCTTGGGGTGTATGCAGATATAGGAAAAGAGTATTCCACGAACCTTAGGAAAACTCTAACCTTCTGCACAGTTTGCTATAACAGAGGCCCACGCTGTTTGAAGGGGCAGAGGTTGCCTGACGGAAACCAACAGACAAGCTCTGTACAAGGGGTCTACAAACAGTACAAGAGAAGACACTAACAGATAAATCCAGGGAAGAGGAAGTCGAATAGCAAACTAGCAGAAGGAAATGAAGGGAAAGCCGTGTAACAGGATTGGATAGGGAGAAAGAACTGAGGGTTGAAAACAAGGAAGAAAGCAAGGGAGCAGCAGTCAGGAAACAGAGGAACTGTAATAACTGAAAGTAAATAATGAAGGTAAACTGATGTGGATAGAGGACGGTAGGGTACAAGGTAGAAAGCTCAGAAAAGCAGGGAAGCAATGGGCAAGCCCAAAAGGAGCAGGGCTGTAAGGAAGGAAGCCCCGAGGGATAGGGCTTAGGGCAGCGGAGTGAAGCAGGCTGCATGGCAAGGAGCCCAGAAGGGCCTGGCAGCAAGGAGTGAGCCCAGAGGAGTAGGGCCGCTGACTGTAGAAGGGTGCAGGAGGATTGTAGAAGGCTGCTAGACTGGAAGCCCAGTGGACGAAGACTGTAGGTTGAAGGTAGTGGAGCGTGATCTGCCGTAAGGCAGGAGCCTGGAAGGCAAGGGCGGAAGGTAGCAGCGGAGCGTGATCGGCTGCAAGGCAGGAGCCTGGAAGGCAAGGGCGGAAGGTAGCAGCAGAGCATGATCGGCTGCTTGGCTGGAGCCTGGAAGGCAAGGACGGAAAGTTGTAGTGGAGCGTGGTCGGCTGCAAGGCTGGATTCTGGACGGCAAGGACGAAAGGTAGCATCGGAGCGTGATCGGCTGCTATGCAGAGGAAACGCATACAAAGATACGTAGCTCGAAGCAAAAAGGTGCTGGAAGGACTCTTAATGCAAGAGACTGAGCCACTGCAGGCAGCAGCTTTTAAACTGCCCAGCCCAGCACAGAGGCAGGCTAATTGGTCGCACCTGGCTAAGCACACCTGCAGACAATCAGCCACCTCCCTCTCTGTTCCTGAGCTGGTGGAAGAAGAGCAAATCCCTAGGGCTTTTGGGGATTGTAATTCTGATGATGACCAATAGGAATAGCCAGGAATAGATGGTTATATCCTAGTGCATTGTGGTAAGTGAAGTTTGTTGGAAAAAATAGAAAAGTACCAAAGTCTCGAAAATGGGAAATAAGGTCCATATTGATCGCCAATGTATGCGCCCATGGCGCAGGCTTGACACAGGGATGCTATGTCAGAGGAGGCTAGGGAAGCTATGCGAAAGGAGATCAGGGAATCCATGTCAGAGGATCCGAGAGAAGCGATGCAAAAGGAGATCAGGGAAGCTATGCGAAAAGCGATCAGGGAAGCTATGCAAAGGAGATCAGGGAAGCAATGTCAGAGGAGACCAGTGAAGCTATGTCAGAGGAAACCAGGGAAGCTATTTCAGAGGAAACCAGGGAAGCTATGCAAAAGGAGATCAGGGAAGCTATGTGAAAGGAGATCAGGGAAGCTATGCCAAAAAAGGTGAAGGAAGCTATGGGAAAGGAAATCAGGCAAGCTATGTGAAAGGAGATCAGGGGAGCTATGCGAAAGGAGATCAGGGTAGCTATGTCAGAGGAGGCCAGGGACGCTATGCGAAAGGACATCAGGGAAGCTATGTCAAAGGAGACAGGGAAGCTATCTCAGAGGAATCCAGGGAAGCTATGTCAGAGGAGATCAAGGAATCTGTGTCAAAGGAGGCCAGGGATGTTATGTCAGCAGAGACAAGGAAACCCATGTGAAATGAGATCAGGGAAGCTATGTGAGAGGAGACCAGGGAAGCTATGCAAAAGGAGACCAGGGAAGCTGTGCCAGAGGAGGCCAGGAAAGCAATGCAAAAGGTGACCAGGGAAGCTGTGTGTAAGGAAACAAGGGGCGCTATTTGAAAGGAGATCAGGGAAGCTATGTCAGAGGAGGCCAGGGAAGCTATGTCAGAGGAGATCAGGGAATCTATGTGAGAGGAGATCAGGGAAGCTATATGAGAGGAGATCAGGGAAGCTATTGAGAGGAGATCAGGGAAGCTATATCAAAGGAAATCAGGGAGGCTATCGCAGATGAGACCAGGAAGCAATGTCAGAGGTAATCAGGGAAGCTATGTCAGAGGAACCCAGGGAAGCTATGTCAGAGGAGACTAGGGAAGCTATGTCACAGGAGACCAGGGAAGCTATGTCAGAAGAAACCTGGGAAGCTATGTCAGAGGAGACAAGGGAAGCTATGTCAGAGGAAACCGGGGAACCTATGTCAGAGGAGACCAGGGAACCTATGTCAGAGGAGACCACAGAAGCTATTTCAGAGGAGATCAGGGAAGCTATGTGATAGAAGATCAGGGAAGCTATGTCAGAGGAGACCAGGGAAGCTATGTCAGAGGAGACCAGGGAAGCTATGTCAGAGGAGACCAGGGAAGCTATGTCAGAGGAGATCAGGGAAGCTATGTCAGAGGAGATCAGGGAAGCTATGTCAGAGGAAACCACAGAATCTGTGTAAAAGGAGATCAAGGAAGCTATGTCAGAGGAGGCCAGGGAAGCTATGCGAAAGGAGATCAGGGAAGCTATGCAAAAGGAGATCAGGGGAGCTATGCAAAAGGAGATCAGGGGAGCTATGCGAAAGGAGATCAGGGAAGCTATGCGATAGGAGATCAGGGAAGCTATGCGATAGGAGATCAGGGAAGCTATGTCAGAGGAGATCAGGGAAGCTATGTCAAAGGAGATCAGGGAAGCTATGTCAGAGGAGATCAGGGAAGCTATGTCTGAGGAGATCAGGGAAGCTATGTCAGAGGAGATCAGGGAAGCTATGCCAAAGGAGATCAGGGAAGCAATGTGAAAGGCAGTCAGGGAATGCCAAAGAAGGTGAAGGAAGCAATGTGAAAGGAGATCAGGAAATCAATGTCATAGGAGATCAGGGAAACTATGTCAGAGGAAACTACAGAAGCTATGTGAAAGGAGCTCAGGGAATCTATGTCAAAGGAGATCAGGGAATCTATGTCAGAGGAGATCAGGGAAACTATGTCAAAGGAGATCAGGGAAGCTATGCCCAAGAAGATCAGGGAAGCTATGCCCAAGGAGATCGGGGAAGCAATATGAAAGGAGATTGGGGAAGCTATGCGAAAGGAGATTGGGGAAGCTATGTCAGAGGAGATCAGGTAACGAAATTGTGAGTAAACTGAGATACAATCTGGCATGTACTAAGGCGCAAGACCATTTATAGCTTTCAAAACTAGGAGAAGGAACTTGAAAAGGGAGCAGCTGTGCATGGAGGGCCAGCCAGCATGCTGTTGGTAGGTAGACCTGGCAGAGGATCTTGGTAGGTTGTTGTGAGTAGTGGATAGTGAAGGTGGGGACTTTGTTTAGCGGAAGGGAGGAGCAGAGACAAAGGCCAAGGAGGTGGCTTGAGCAGTACTCCAGTTTGTTGAGCACAACAGTAAAGGTTCGTTTTCATAGAGTGGTTAGTAAGAAATTGATGCATTTTCAGAATATTGAGATGGATAATGAGAGCAGGCGAAGCAGTGGTTGTGATGATATGTTACAGGTGGGGGTCACTATGGAAGAGGACCCCAAGGATGGGAGTATTGGGTGAGGGAGCAAGATGGTTAGATAGGAAAGGGGACTGTGAGGGATGGCATTGGAAGCCGGGAGAACGATGACTAGCATCTTTAAGCGTTTAGCATGATGCGGCAGAGAGCGATCCAGTGACGGGTTGCAGTGAGGCAGTTGGTAAAGAGCTCTGAGATGGCTGGGGTAAAGGAGGGAAGGGAGAAAAACATTTCAGTGGCATCAGCAAAGAGGTGGAGTGAAAGCCAAAGGGTGAAATGTCCGAGGATGGATCCTTGGTCGCCCTAAACTGACTGAACGTTGTTCGCACCCCTCATTATTATTCTACACGGTTTGTGCTGAGGAGTCCAAATGTGCCTTGACTGAGTGTATTGCAGCCATGAAATCCAGAGAGACAATCCTTCTGGCATCGCTGGTGTTTCCTGCACTTATATTTTAAATCATAGACATAACATTATGTGACGTGTCAGACCTTTTCTTTATTATGCTGCCTGGATGAGTTACATTTCTTTGCACTTTGGTAACGTACTGTTTCTCATCCTTCCATAACATGTTTCAGAGCTTAAACTGCCCCTTTGTCAAGCGGTCTGAAAATAAAGCAATTATCTCCCATACGAACATGCACAGCTCTCTGCTGTTCAATCCTCTTCTGCCCCTCACCGATAACCTTCTGACCCAGATATGTAAAAAAGGTTTTGACGTGGCTACTCACGGTTGGTTGTCTAAACAGGATTTATCATTTGGAGTGGCTCTCGTGAACCCCCCCAGCACCCAGATCCCTCGGGCTGCCAGTCAGTCAGTCTTTGCTGCTGTTCTTCGTTCAGCTGAAAATCAAATCACCTGTTGGTGCATGGCCCCCCCTGGCCCCCTGGCCCCTGGCCTTTATCGATCTGGAGGACAATCTTCCAGTGAAGGGTCCGCCAACGCTTTCAATTTTCAGTCTGATTTGATTTGATTTTTATATTTATCTGTGTCTCTGCATTCCCCTGATTCTGTCTTGACCTCTTTTACCTGTGATTCTCTATATAAATTCATTTTGTTTTTATCATAGCTATTGTGCCCACTCGACCATTTCATTCATACCCGGTGGTGTCTGAGATTGGAAGTTGTCAATCCAATAGGTATCGCATTGTTTCCACCTAACAGCTTTTTGTCTACGTTTTCCAAACCCTGCATCTTAATTGAGCTGCAGGGTGCAGATTCACTGGAAAGTGGAGCGCTACTGAGAATTCTAATCCTTAGTTCCTACGGTCCATCTTTCTCGTGATGTATAGGTTGCTCCACCTCCCCCTATTCTGGCGCATGGACACTAGCTCGTACATATTAAACCTCTGGTGAAACGTGTTGAATAGCGACAGAACTTGATTTCACGCCCTGTCCTTGGATGAGCAAAGGTACTTAGGGCCTGAATCATGAAAGTGTTTTATAATGGCGCAATCCCATAGGAAAACGTTCCATGAATCAAGCCCCCAGATTCAGAATGCTACACACTGAACAACACTGAACAATTTAGCCATTCTTGAGACCCAACAAATTGCTGTTGGTTGTCAATATGGATCTGCTATTTCTGGCCGCCTGGGGCAGCTCACCGCATTTTATGTAGTATTTTTTTAATGGTGCCAGCCCCCATGCCCCCTTTCGCCCCCGCTCAACCCCTGCACCCCCATGCCCGTTTAACCGCACACCGCAGACTTCCCTTATTCTTAGAAACCACATCCAACCCCTAGTTAACCCCCCATATCCCATGCCCACTTAACTGCAGTAAAATGCGGCGAGATGTGCCACTGCAAAATGCGGTGAAACGAATGCGGTCACGTGCGCAGGTACCGTCAATACATCCAACCTTTAACGAGACCAACATCTCTCCACTCTTCTGGCGTCGTTTGGTGGTTTATCTGTGATCTCTTACAATTCATAATGCATGTGTAAGGACTTTCGTTATTTGAATGTGACTTGTTTTACTTCCTATGGCACTTCATTAAACGTTAAGGGGAGATGAGTGCATGTATGTGTTTTGCGCCCTAAGCAATGTGCTTGCCCGGCAAAAAGCGTCCACTTGCTGCTGGTCCCTGTAACCTGTTTCCCGAGGACGGAGCGCCATCTGCTGCCCAATATTCAGAAAATCTGTTTCCGAAGAACGAATGTCTTCTTATCTATATATATATATATATTTGTGAAAGTGTTTGTATGTCCGGGGTTGGCTCCAGTCTCATAACAGTTGGTGGCCCAAGGTCGGCATTCCCGTCTGGGGTGTGCTGGCGATAGTGAAATCTGACCAAACCCACCCTTTCGCCCCCCTGCACAGGGCGGGGTCCTGCCCTGCGCTGTCAGTATAGGAGATTTCGGAAGATTGCTGATTTAAAAAAAAAAAAAAAGATGTGTAGTTAATTACAAAGTTTTAACACATTTTTATTCTTAAAGAGAGATTTCACAACCCCCCTCGCCCCCCAGCTGATTTTCGTATCCTCTTTATATAATGAATCCCAAACAATTTCACAATTTCAGTCACATTCAATTTTAAAAGTTTTTTTTAAAAAAAAAAACGTTTTAACCCTTTCCCACTTCTCCCCCCATAAATACAGTTGTCCTTATCAATTTACTCATGTTTAAAAATGTCATCTCAGAATTTTATCAGAGCGCAAGTCAGCCTAAAATCAGGACGTTAGTAACCAAAAGAGTGACTTTTGCAAAGTTAGTTGCATACAAAAAAGCCCTCCAATATTAGTGTCACTATTCATTATATCGAACGAACTCAGAACAAGGAAAAGAAAGGACCATCTAAGCATTGCCAGGGTGGACGCGGTTTACATGTTTTAGAAAACTTGTGTATTAACTTGTGCTTGACCATTCGGTCTGTTTTTAAATTTTGTTTTGGATCTAATAACTTTGTTACCTATATTTTACCACACCTGATTTCACCATCTTTTGTTATGTGTTATTCAAGATGGGAAAAAACTCTCTCTAAACTGCAACATATAAGGGTAGCTGTTTGTGAATTTCTCCTTGTGCGTATGATTTGCATGTCATCTCACAAACAAGCCCCCTTTATCAAAAAAGAGGACCACCTTGTGTGCTCTTTTTAGTAAATACTAAGTCACGCAAACATACTCATCGCCAGCCCCTCACCCTGGGCCACTCCATAACTGGCTGTCTCAGGGATTCGACATGTTTCTTACAGAGCCGGCATGTGCAATCATTAGTCTTTCCTGGATTCCTGCAACTCTGCCTTTCCCTGGTGGGTCGCAGGTTCATTCGAAGCCGAAGGAACATGTCACAGTGATATTTACTGGGAAACTTTCCTAGGTATTTGGCAACCTCTTTTGGTGTTTAATGTCTCCCCTCAGATGCTGAAACATTGTGTACTCGATTTTTTTTCACCCAGGTTTCCGTCCAATCCTCTGCCCAAAGTATATTTTTGACAGTTCGTTTTTAGTTGTTGCTCGGTCATACCTAGCTTTGTTAAAGTTTTTACACATTCACAACACCAGGCCATGATTGCCCCATCGCTTTCCCTTCCATCTGTAATTATTTTAAACTGGACTGGGGTTCCTTCGCAAATTACTTTCCGAAATAGGGATAGAAACAGGGCCAAGTTCATACCTGACGGCTGCCATCGCTACACAATTTGGGAAACCTAAGACTTTCCGCCAGAAGATACCTTCTAAAGTCTCCCAGATCGTCCACGGCTGAGTGACAATACTTCTCTTGCCCAGTAGATGTCAATATCACCCCACGTTTAGAACCACCTCATCAGTTTGATACATTTGGTTGCAATACTCTGAGAGGAAAGTAGAACATAGAGAATATACCGTTTGTTTTTTTACAACAGAATATTATATTGTAGTCTTTCAATTAGAATAATTGATAACATTAAATAGTTCATAAAAATCACAGAAGTCCTTCAGACGAACAGCGAGACGGATCTTGCATTCACCAATTTTGATTGGATTTTATTTTTACGTTTCAGTATTTTTATTTTAGCTGATAATTTGAATGCTGGTTAGATATATTATATTTAATAAACTTTTTAAAATAAGTTATGCTGCCTTTTCTTGGCCACATGTGCTTCTTAGGCAGCGCCGGGCACTTCGTAGGACCTGCCTCAGCTGTGTGACTCGCTAGTGCCCCCCGTCGCCCCTCGATTTCATCTCCCACTGAAAGCACTGGCCCGCTCGTCCATAAGAGACCACCACCCGGCCCCCAGAGCAGACAGGGACTGGCCTGCCGTGAGAAGGTCTGGAAGCCGGTGCATTTGTGAGTCCGGTAGGGTTGGGACAGCTTGAGTGGGTAGGACGGCCTGGGCAGAGGCTGTCATAAAGAAAATGAAGGAGAGATTGGGGGGGGGGCATTCTTGATGGCAGGTTGACGTCCGGACACAGATTAATGATGTGGTTACAAAGGTCATCCCCAAAAGGTGAAGGTGCATAAAATGGTGACTGCCTTCACTTTACAAAAAATAGTGAAAGTGACGCCAGTACGGATAACCAATGAGGTTCACACTGCAGGGGGTGTATTCACCAAAGCTGCAAACTGGGACCCCTCCACCCCACCACCGAAGGCAGACTACAGACAGGAAGCCAGTCCTACTAGCCATGCCAGCATGTGTTTGGGGAGCTTCTGAGTGGTCCATTTGGGGATCTGCCAGTACTTGTGTAGACTGCCACGCACAAGAAAGGCATGTCAGACGGGTGCATTTATCCCTGTTTGTGCAGACTGTCGCAAGCAAGGAGCGCATGTCAGACGCGTGCATTTATCCCTGTTTGTGCAGACTGTCACAAGCAAGGAGCGCATGTCAGACGGGTGCATTTATCCCTGTTTGTGCAAACAGTCACAAACAAGGAGCGCATGTCAGACGGGTGCATTTATCCCTGTTTGTGCAGACTGTCGCAAGCAAGGAGCGCATGTCAGACGGGTGCATTTATCCCTGTTTGTGCAGACTGTCACAAGCAAGGAGCGCATGTCAGACGGGTGCATTTATCCCTGTTTGTGCAGACTGTCACAAGCAAGGAGCGCATGTCAGACGGGTGCATTTATCCCTGTTTGTGCAAACAGTCACAAACAAGGAGCGCATGTCAGACGGGTGCATTTATCCCTGTTTGTGCAGACTGTCGCAAGCAAGGAGCGCATGTCAGACGGGTGCATTTATCCCTGTTTGTGCAGACTGTCGCAAGCAAGGAGCGCATGTCAGACGGGTGCATTTATCCCTGTTTGTGCAGACTGTCGCAAGCAAGGAGCGCATGTCAGACGGGTGCATTTATCCCTGTTTGTGCAGACTGTCGCAAGCAAGGAGCGCATGTCAGACGGGTGCATTTATCCCTGTTTGTGCAGACTGTCGCAAGCAAGGAGCGCATGTCAGACGGGTGCATTTATCCCTGTTTGTGCAGACTGTCGCAAGCAAGGAGCGCATGTCAGACGGGTGCATTTATCCCTCTTTGTGCAGACTGTCGCAAGCAAGGAGCGCATGTCAGACGGGTGCATTTATCCCTGTTTGTGCAGACTGTCGCAAGCAAGGAGCGCATGTCAGACGGGTGCATTTATCCCTGTTTGTGCAGACTGTCGCAAGCAAGGAGCGCATGTCAGACGGGTGCATTTATCCCTGTTTGTGCAGACAGTCACAAGCAAGGAGCGCATGTCAGACGGGTGCATTTATCCCTGTTTGTGCAGACTGTCGCAAACCTGGTCTTCCTGCTACCCATTTATTCAAAGGGTAGTCTTCAATCGGATACCCAAGTACCTTGAGGAAAATGGCCCTGGAGATCCACTTCATATGGCTTCCGTAGTAAAGACTCCACGAGACAGCTGTCAGGCATGTCTCCAACTTTCTCTCTAATGCTCAGCACCCCAAACTCTCCTCTATACTCATCCATTTGGATGTCTCTTCTGTCAACCCCTCCACTCTCCTCCCCACTCTCCAGGACCTTGAGTTTCTCAGATCGGCTCTTGCCTGGATCACCTCCTACCTGGAAGGTTGCTCCTTTAAAATCTCTTGGAATTCGCAAACCTCTGAACCCCATCTCCCTGTCTGTGTCCCCCAAATGTTCAGGAATTTACACACACAGGGAATTCACAACAGCCCTCGACTTGAAAGTCTTTTTGAGATCCAGCTAGCATTAAGGGTAAAAAGGCAAAACACAGAAGTACAACAAAGACATAAGCCAGGCTAAAAGATTTATCGTAATTAATATTTTGAATCTAGAGATCACCAGGAATTAATACATATTTTGGAAAAACTTTTTTCGGCCACCTTCTTGGCTATTTGTTTGTTCTCAATTTGGAATGCCAGAACTTGCTCAGAGGTTTGGGATCTAAGTTGTTTGTTCAAAGGACTCCATAAAATTCAGTTCAAGCAGGGGAGGGACCAACATTTCGACCTAAAGGGAACTTTTACGCGCACACATTGAATGCTGCTTTGAAAAACTTCAAAAACAAAGTTTTCTTTCAAGTAAACAAATGATCAACTAAACCACATTTACAAAAAGGTGGGAGGCTCTCTACTGAGGACGAGCATGGTTCAAAAGACCTGTTTTATGGGGTGTACCCCAATGAAGAACGTTTACAACCACCCTTTAGCTCACTGCCCCCTTCACAAAGGAGACATAGCCATTTGCACATCAGTTTTTGTCCCACCCACGTGGGCAGTCTAGCACCAAAATGCTAGGCAATTCTCCTCTGAACAAGAGTACCAACAGCAACCCCAGGCACATGTTTCGGCATTGTTGGGCCTCATCAGTGACGTGAAGCTGAACCCCTCTAAGGCACATCTAGATTACCCTGGGTAATTTAGAGTGAAAACCCTAAGGTTTACAAAATGTACAACAGTATGGGAGCCCCTCTGCAAAGAACTAACATGTTTCAAATAACCTGTTCTATGGGATGTCTCTCACTCAGCAGGGTCTACAACCAACCTTCAATTCACTGCACCTTTCAACCAAACCACATCATATTCAGAATATGATCAGTTCTTTCATAAATGAACCCTCAATTACCATAAGGAGTGCGGGCAAAGTCAACACCAGATGTAACAAGACATGAAATGACAAAACGACTTCCAAGAAACTGGAGAAACATCCCTCAAACAGAATCAGCTGGGTTGTTATTTTGAGTAATTATCTCAAAGGGATTTTCTTTGTAAGACGTGCGAAAGTCAATGTCCTGACGGGTCAGTATGGTCGGTCCCTATGGACGTGGATCCCTTATTCGCCGATATTCCACAGGGGGAAAGCTGGTAGGTTAAGGGCACTCCAGGGTTAAGGGTTTTCAAGAAATTGGAATCGGCCATGACTATTTAAACTGCTGATGGGGAACAGGACTTAAAAGCACTTTTGTCAGACTTTATAAAACTTATTACGAACATTTCAAAGGCTCCCAAAGACAGCAAATGTTTCTCATGACCTGGAGACGATCTTTATAAAATAACACGAGCATCACTATTTATGGCCAAAGGATTTCAGTAAAGCTCCTTTATTTGATGCGTTGATGTTTTATTTTTGATTTGGGAAAGTTCTGAAGCAGATGTACAAAGATTCCTGCATTGTTTATATGCCTCATTTGAATTCCATGATCCAGCACTTTATGGCGGTAATACACTTTGAGTATACCGCGATTCTCAGAGACGATGACTGTTTAGGAAGTTCTGTATATCGCAAACCAACGGGCACAAATCCGTGTTTACATCTCAGCCATGTGTCATGCATCTGCCATCAGTCCTTAAATCATTAGCATTTTACAATTATAAAAACCTAAGCCGTTCAAACCCGGCGTTGCGCGGGTCTGTAGCTGACATGCACGTGGAGGTGTGGTATAGCCTTGTGTAGTATGTTATATTGTGTCATAACTTACTAATATTTTAAAAAACGCAATCGTCTATCTTCCGAATTCGCCCGTACGGATAGCACAGTGCCAAATCCCGCTCCACCCCTGTGCAGGGCGCATGGGTGCAGTTGGTCAAATTTCACCAACGCCAGTACAACCCAGACCTTGTGTCCTAACTTTAGCACTCCAACTGTTGTGGGGCTGGTGTCAACAATTGCAAAATCGGCAATGCCTTTGCTTTCCATTGCCTTCCCTGCTTCAAACACCATAGCCGGACGTGGAGCATTGCCGAGTGTGGTGAAGTGTGTTTAACATGTGGAGAGAGTCTGGAGAGCCTGCCTTTGCTTTCCATTGCCTTCTCTGCTTCAAAACACCATAGCCGGACGTGGAGCATTGCAGAGTGTGGTGGAGTGTGTTTACCATTTGGAGAGAGTCTGGAGAGTCTGCCTTTGCTTTCCATTGCCTTCCCTGCTTCAAAACACTATAGCCGAGGGTGGCGCTGTGGAGCAGCCCAAGATGGCTGCCTAGCTTTTGGGCTCCGTGTGGGACTGGGTGATATCCTCGGACATCTGCGGCTACACTGTGCGTTTTACGCTCATCTCCTCAATACTTTTGCCTCGCATCTTAGCGCCTTTGCCTGGCGAAATTCCGGCTCCTCTGCGACCCCAGGTGATCCGGTGCGAGGCCTCTGATCCGGCGACCGGGCTCCGGCCCTCTCCCCAGCGGCGTACACGGCGTTGGCCGGCCCTCCCCCTTCCCGGGGCCTGGGCACTTCTCCCAGGCGCTCGATCGGGCGGACTGCGGCCCGATCGGAGCCCCGGCGGCTTCCGGGCGTCCTGTGCCCGGCCCCCCGGGGTGCGGCCCGACTGTGATCTCGGAGCCGTGACCGACGCGGAGCGCGCCCCGGCCCATCCATCCGGCTGCGGGCGATTCTCCATCGCGGTCCCCTGCTGGGCGGCGGGGCGGCGGGGGCTCGGGGGAGTGCTGGGCTAGGCCCCCGGGAGGTGAGAGGCGGCTAGCTGAGTGCCCTACATCCCTGCTGCGGCTGTGTTCGCCGCCATAGTTGGAGCTGCGGAGCCGGCCCGGCCCCTCCCCCCGTCCTGGGCAGACTGCGGCCCGTTGGGGGACCCATCGCTATACCGCTGCCTGCTGCGGCTGAGGACTGAGGCTGGGGCCCTTGGTTGTGGGGGATCTGGCCCCGGCTCTCTCCTGTTGGTGGGCCACTCCTTCTGTCGGCTTCCTGCTGAGTGCGGCTCCTTTCCTGGCGGGTTGGTCTGAACACCTGCGTCCTTCCCGCTGACTCTGCTGCTAGTCTCTCCACTTTTTGGGCCGCTTGGAGGGGCTGGACTGGGTGCCCCTCCTTGGATATTCGCTGCAGCCTCAAAGTGGACATTGCTCACTACGTCCCCGCTTGTGACTTGCCTGTGGTGCTGGGGGTGTGGCGGAGGGGCTTTGTGGCGCTCCACCCTTGGATCCGTGTCCCGGGTCGGCTGCCTCTGTGGCCCGGGCTTCTCCACTCTGTGGGCTTTGGGAGCTGCCCAACACCATCACGCCCCAATCAGCTACCGCTGAGCCCTGATCTCTTTCACCCCGGGAAGCCTCGGTGACCACAGTTCTCCCCCCTGGCATAGGCTCCGCACTCTTGTATCTGTTCTTGGGACCACTACCTGTTCCACCCCCGAGCACCAACCCACGATGCCTAGCAAGATCAAGGGGTCCTCCAAAGGGGGTGCCATGGATAGATTTACTAAAGCTGTCCCGAGGGGGGAGGCTGACCAGGACTTGCCTATTTCTGAGGAGCTGGAGGTCAACATTCGCCCTTCTCCTGCGGCCCCGGACCTGACCATGGTCATGGAAGCCATGGCAAAAAACTTTGCTTCCTTTCACGAGAAACTCAACGACATCAATGCCAATGTTGCCTCTTTAAAAACACGGGTGGATCAGGCGGGGACTAGAATCACAGACGCTGAAAACCGTATATCAACTAACGAGGATGCTATACACATGCTACAGGACACTGTGGCGTCACTGTCTCGAGACATGCGAAATGTGAAAGCGAAGTGTGATGACCTTGAGTCGCGCTCCCGCAGGAATAATCTGCGTATTATCGGAGTCCCTGAAAGTGCCCTGAAGGGTCGCATGGAAGACGCGGTCGAGTCTTTGTTGAAGGCCCTCCTGGGCGACCCTGCCATGTCCCCATATTTCACAGTTAAGCGCGCCCATCGGGCTCTGTCTCCCAGGCCCAGACCGGGTGACATCCCTAGACCCATCATAGCCAGGATTCTCAACTATAGAGACAGAGATCTTATCCTCCGCCTGGCGCGGGAGAAGGGTGACCTGCGCTTCGAGTCACACACAGTGAGAATCTTCCCGGACTTCTCTGTGGCGGTCCAGCAGGAGAGGCGCCAATTCATTGGAGTCAAGAGGCTACTCAGAGAGCGGAATGTCCCCTATGCTATCCTGTTTCCAGCTCGCCTCAAAATTACACATAATGGGAAATTGTACTTCTTTACTGTACCAGAGGAGGCGGTGAAATTCATCGAGGCGCACCTGCCGCTTCCCAATCCGGCGGGAGCTCCGGCTGAAGGTGACTGAGCTGATGCTACACACTGATCAGACACCTCTTTTTTCGTCCAGGTTATCCATCAATCGGAACGTGATCATTGAAACGACGCACAACAGTCCTATGGTTCAGGCCCCCTAAGCGCCGAACCGGGTGCGGTGCTCGGCTGGCTATGGAGGCCTGTCTGGTGATCCGTTTACCGCAGAACCTGCTACTGACGGCGTTGCTGTCCTACAAATCAGTCCACAAAGCCGCCCACACGGCTACAGCACACCTCGCTGCAATTGCAATGTTCTTGGTTTGTTGGTTGTCACTGCTTTGGTGCCCCTGTTGGGCACGGGAAGGACGTGATCCCTGTTGGATCTCGCCCCCTGACCTCCATGTTCTTGGAAGAGTCGGGCTAGCTGGAGACACCTGCAGGGGAGGGTGGGGGATTCACACTGCAAGTTGGGGGTGGGCAGTGAGGGTGGGAGGTGGCATGGGTGGGGATTGGGGACATGTTTTTGAAAATGGTAGTGGCGGGCTGGCAGCCGGCTACACATCGGGTCGCTTTTGTCTAATTATGCATCATCCTGTTTCTGTATTTCAACAACTGTGGTGGGATGTTCACTAAGCCTGTCGAGATGTATGTGTCAGCTTCAGTCATGGTCACTCTGAGATTGGGAGATCTGGTGACCCTGGTACTGGGGTCCGGTACTGGGGGACGGGGGACCCGGCGTCCGCTGACGTTGGATCACTCTCCCTGGGTTCCTTGTCCGGGGATTTTATTGACTAGGGCACTAATATGGCTGTGACTATAATGACATGGAATGTCCGCGGCCTCAGTAATTACACCAAGGGTCGCAGGATCATGGCTTACGCCAATAGGCACCACTGCAAGGTATTACTCCTGCAGGAAACACATTCCACTGGTCCGTTGGCCAGAAGCATAGCACCCACCTGGGGACCCCTCAGGTACTTCACGACATATTCTACAAGGGCCCGTGGAGTGCTGACACTAATCCACAAGTCTCTCAAATTCGTTCTTCACAGGAGCTATATTGACCCGGGGGGGAGATACATTATCCTGCACTGCGCCATCGCCAATAGAGATTATCTACTCGTGAACACCTATGGCCCCAATGTAGACTCCCCTGAATTTATTGACCAAGTAGTGTCCATACTCCTGGGATACGTGGGTGTACAGATCATTTGGGGTGGTGATATGAACTTTATTTTGGACCCCGCCGTGGACAGGACCGGCTCTGCCCCCAGACCCTTAGCGAGCGCAGCGCGCAGGCTCTTGTCACACTGCAAGTCACTTGACATCCTGGACAGTTGGAGAGCCCTTCATCCGCTAACGCGGGAATACACATATTATTCATCGGTGCACGACAGCTCTTCTAGAATTGACCTGATCCTATTGTCGGGCCAACTGATTGGCAGGGTTTCAGATATTCGTATACTTGCACGTACTCTGTCTGATCATTCACCGGTCCTACTGACTGTCAATATGGGTATTCTGGCTCCCACCATTAATACTTGGTGCTTTAAATCGGCCGCCCTGCAGGACATTGTCTTCAGGGCTGACATTCTGTCAGATATCCAGTCCTACTTTGAATTCAACTCACCACAGGACACCACCCGGGGGATCCGTTGGGACGCCTTCAAGGTTTTCATTAGGGGGGCAGCCATTTCTAGGGAGTCCGGGGTCCTCAAGTCCATAAGGGCCTCCCTGTCGCGCTCCGAAGCCAAACTGCGAGATCTTGAGCGGGCCCACCCTGCCTCGGTTGACCCTGTCATCCTTTCCCAGATAAGCGAGGAACTCAAGTTTTTCAACGAGCAGGCCATCAGGGAGGTGCAGTACTTTAGCCGACCTCAGGCGGCGCGGAAATATGGTGAGGGGGACAGACCTGGCAAAACACTGGCCGCCTTGGCCAGGGGGGAGTGGGGCCTAGCCCAAATCACTTGCGTCAAAGATAACAACGGGTTGACCCAGTGGTCTGACCAGCACATTTTGGAGACCTTTACAGACTTTTACTCTGAACTGTACTCGCAACCCCCCGAACATGGCGAATCCCAGATGCGTGAGCTTCTCGCCCAGATCCCCACCACTATCGTCTCCCAGGCCACGAGGGAACAGTTGGACTCCCCCTTTACCCTGAATGAAATAGTAGAGGCCATCTCCAGCCTCCCGAAGGGGAAAGCACCGGGCCCCGACGGGCTTACGGCTGAATTCTTTCAGGAGCATGTAGCCATACTGGGCCCTGAACTGCTCGAGGTTTGGAACGAATCACTGCGCCTGGGCTCTCTTCCCCCATCTCTACGCGAGGCTGTCATCACGGTTCTCCTTAAGCCTGGCAAGCCGCCTGATGAATGTGGTTCATATCGCCCCCTCTCACTTATGAACCTGGATACGAAAATCTTCGCCAGGGTGATTGCCAATCGCTTTCTTCCGGTTATGCCTTACATGGTACATGAGGACCAATCCGGTTTTGTCCCTGGCAGATCCACATCACACAATATTCGACGGCTTCTCAACGTGATGGCCCGCATTGACCAGAATGTGAGTGCGGTGGCGGTTACCTTGGATGCCCAGAAGGCTTTTGACATGGTTTCCTGGAAATACATGTGGCTGGTCCTGGAGACCATGGGCATCGGTCCTGGGATGATCTCGTACATCAGATTATTATACACCTCCCCGGTTGCCAGAGTTTGCGTTAATTCTCAAACTTCAGCTCTGTTTCCTCTCTTTCGGGGCACCCGTCAGGGCTGCCCATTCTCCCCAATTCTGTTTGCTCTTGCCATTGAGCCTATGGCAGACTTCATCAGGGAACGGCACATGCGCAGAGGGATACGTCTTCAGGGCACCCCCGAAATTGTCTCCCTGTACGCTGACGACGTCCTGCTGTTCGTCAGGGACCCAGATTCCCACCTTGACCCTCTCCTCCGGGACATCACTCGCATCGGGACATTCTCAGGCTTCACTATAAACTACACCAAGTCCGAACTTTTCCCCCTCACGCACTCCACACATCAGCCGGCCACTGAGTACCCGCTCCGGTGGTCTCCCAACGGGATCAAATATCTGGGGGTTCACGTGTCCTTGACTAGGGAGGCTCTTTTGACTGACAACTATGTGGCAGTGGCGGCACTGGCCGAAGCCAAACTGGAGCGCTGGCGCTCTCTTCCCTTATCACTAGCCGGGCGGCTGTCACTGGTCAAGATGATACTGCTCCCTAAGTTTTTGTATACGTTTACTAATGTTCCCATCTGGCCTGGAAAGAGGTACTTCACTGATCTACACAAGCTGTGTGCTCAGTTCTTGTGGCACTCTGGCGCTGTGCGGAAAAAGTGGGGCGCTATGACTCTTCCCTACGACAGGGGCGGGTTCACGGCCCCTGACTTGATGAGCTATTGGACCGCAGCGCAGGCACAATTTGCCACGTACTGGTACCCTGGTCCTCCTTCTCGCCCGCATGTCAAGCTTGAAACCCTTGCTGCCTCTGGTGTTAATATTATGTCCCTACTCTTACATCGGAGATATGAGCCTAACTCTCCCATAGACCCTGTCCAGGCCACCTTACTGGCCTGGAGGCGGATATTCGCTGCAGACTCCGAAGCTCACCCTTACTACAAATGGCTCCCCGCATGGCAGGTCCCCGGATTGGAACCCACGAATGACACAGCCCTGGCACGGCACTGGCGGGACCTGGGTTATCTGGCCCTTACTGACTTCTACCCGGATGGGGTATTCATAACGCCACAGACGTGGAAGCCAGCCCACTCGGGCTCACCACTTGAGCTACTACAGTATTATCGACTCCGTGCGGCGTTCCGGGCGGCTTGGCCCGTGTTCCCCAGCGAACCCCCAGACCACCCTGCCATCTCCTATATTGCCAACTCCGGGGGGGCGCGTGGAGTGGTCTCATCATTGTACAAACTCCTGCTCACCGCTTCAGCACCACCGCCCTCCAAGGCGAGAGAGGACTGGGCCTCTGAACTGGGGGTTGTCATTTCAGAACAATTGTGGGGTAAGATGTGCTCCCACACCAGTAAGGTCTCCCTTAATTTTCGACATCGCACTATACAGTACAAATTGCTGAATAGGCTATACTATACCCCACGCAGACTTTCCAAATTCGCCCACTCCGACACGCGACTTTGCCCCCGTTGCGGGGCGGAGGATGCAGGTCATCTCCACATGTTCTGGGATTGCCCTAACCTGGCCCCATTCTGGGACGAGATTATTAAGACCATGTCCGGTTTCTGCGATGCAGTGCTCGAGCCTGATCCGTTGGGGGTGTTGTTTGGTCTAGGGGTTGATAAGGGCGCCAGAAGGGAGGCCAAACTGCTAAACGTATGTTGCGCAATTGCTAAAAAATGTATCCTTCAAAACTGGAACTGTTCGGCCCCTCCTACCTTCCAGAAATGGCTAAATCTAGTGACCTGGTCCCGTAACTGTGAGGAGGACTACATCACTACCCTTTCAGGCCGGTCCCGGCCCAAAAACATTTGGACTGCCTTCAACAGCTACCTTAACGGCCTCGACGCTGCCCCTTTGGCGGACAGCTCGCCCTAAGCCCCACTTCTGTATATTGTGCTCCCTAATATCTTACTCAGCCGATCTCTGTCTGACAATGTATATTGTTGTTTGTGAACATTCCTGTGCAACGTACCTTGTTATGCTTGTTGACTATACTCTCGACCTGTTGTGTGTGTATGTCAGCGACCACTGCCAGCAAAAATAATAGTTTAAAAAAAAAAAAAAAACACTATAGCCGGATGCAGAGCATCGCAGAGTGTGGTGGAGTGTGTTTACCGAATTTCCCGGGGAGTCCCGTGAAGTCTGTGTATACGTTCTGAGACCACCTCCATAACCACCTATACCACGATACAATGATGGAGCAAATGGGTGTATCAGTTAAAGAAGTCTGGCAGCGTACAAGACGACAGGCGAAACTACAGTTTCTGGCTAGTGTTTCGCTTTCTACTTTCTCGAGTTTGGTGTAGTCTGTGACAGTGGCGGCGGGCGATAAAGGTAGGTGCACTTTGGCTAACTCAGCCGTTACTCGTCAGGTGTCACTGAACTCCAGTTTTGCTGCTATCACCCCCCCTGCTCCCTGGTCCCCATGTCCGGTCTGCGGGTGTCAGTTGATCCGATTGAACCCATTGAACCATCTCTGCTGGTGGGCTTGGGTGAGGGCGAGGTGGAGGCTGGTGGTATGGCTAAAAATAGTGAGCGAAATCCAACATAAATGATGCCAACGTTGATTTGATAGAGGGCTGCGGCCCACGGTGGCAATTAGTGAAGCCACCTGAAACAGAAGTGGAGGTGGAGGGAAGGGAGAGGATGGGGAGTAGAGAGGGAGATGGTGATGGCGGTGGTGCAGTCTGGATGAACCCGCGATTTAGCGATGGGCGGGCGGTCATCCAGAAGGAGGTGAAAAACATAATGAAGGATGCGACGACTAACAATGTGAACAGAAACGAGCTAGAATTGGGGGAAGTTGCCACAAAGACACCTGTTGGGGATCTAAGCTCTAAAGAACTGAGGGGAACACTTCAAGCTCCACCCGCCTCTCTTATCTTCATTGAACAAGGGTCCCCCGAGGAGTAGACCCTTTGAAATGGAGGTGGGCACACCATCAAATAATTATGACCGTGACCACGATCCAATCCTGGAAAGTGGAGCCATGGCAGTGCGGTTTAGAGAGGATTTAGCGAAAATATCGTGAGGGAAGATTTACACCTCATTGTTTGTCCTGAAGAAGATCGGAACTACGCCAGGCTGCTATTCAAATCCATCTTTGACCGACCGAAACATATGTAGACGTTTTGTCAATAAGCTTTGTCTGCTATTGTACATATATACACACCAATAGGAGACATGGGTGTAATAGAAATATTATAATTTATTGTATATAGAAGCACAAAAAGGATCCATATATAGGTTGACTCTGGTTTGTGCACAGCGTTGTCATTGGTTGTGTGAGTGAGAGTATGGGTATGAGAGGTGGAATTAATTACATGTCTAAATTTTGATTTTTCTGTACAAAGTGTGTGTTTTTTTAATACTGTGGCATTTTTCTTGAAATAAATTCATTTTCGTATGAAAATTAATTGTTAAGTGTATTAGTCCAACCTCATCACCAAGGTCTATTTTTTGTATATTATTATATTGCTTGCCTGGTGGACCTTTGGGATTACAGGTACCCTTATAATTTACACATCCTTCGAGGAGGAGCCCGCTGAAAAAGAGCTATCGGAAGGAATCCTGGAGAGCATCCGGGATGATGAAGCTAATTCTGAAATCTTCTACTCACGGCGGAAAAAGAAAACAGCAAGCGAGAGAGAGTAAAGCTAGGCAGACCAATAAAACGAAGAACGAAACACAGAATAAATGAGTGAGATCCAATGGGTCAAGCAAGCTCCTACGAAATGTGAGGGACTGCTTAATAAGTCCTGTGGATCGAAATCAAGATACTGTGGCTACATTAGCTGTAGAACCCCAGGAAGAGGCTGGACACGCAAAGGAGGCCAGCGATCCTATACACACTGATCTGTGGAACATTTCAGCTTTTGATGATGATGAGAATGGAGAACATGTGTAAGATGACACCCACGAAAACCTCCCTTAAAGGATCTAACGAGACGGAGAAAAAAAATGAAATCGGAATACCTGCTAACTTCAAAGGAGGACTTAAACCCAAATTTTAAAACTATGGCCGAAAAAAGGTCAGTGGCAGACAAAATCTTTCTCTTGAAGAGGCGAACATTAATACTGGTATGCAAGCGAACATCCAAGGAAGTGAGTACTTTGGAGGAACTGGAACTTGAGGTTGAGAGAAAGGCTCCAAGTTGCCAACGTACGGGAGAGCTGTTGACAAACTCGCGTGAAGTGAGACAGAAAAATACAAGTGTGGAATTGTAAGTGGAAATCTCGATCGCAGAAGTGACTGTTATAACATTGGTGAGGATTTTGACAACAAAAGATGGTTGGATCCTAAATCGCAATAATGTAATGAGACTTTCCCACCATATTGCAGTCTTGAGAACTATTGAGTCAGACGATATATCGATTGTTGAATTTCCTAATGAACGGCAGTCAGACTTAGTCCGACTACATATTAAATCTAATGTAGTGAGAAATGTGTCAATGTTGCGTCCACTGGGGTTTGACATCTCTGTAGATACCGTGGGACATATAATGGGTAAAATGGAGAGGGAAAGGAAACTGGAATTGCGCAGTAGGAAGGAGATGATGGGAGATCAGGGGGAGGGAAATTGGCAGGGTAGGGTGATATGGGGAACAAACCGAAACCACCACCCTAGGGAGAACATAAACAAACAAATGGAATATGGCCCCCCGCAAATGACAATTGGACAGACATGTGGGAGCAAAAGGAAGATCGACGGATATATAAAACCACAAAATTCTTTGTTACAAGGAATTGGATCTTGGGACTGGCTGGCGGGGCACTCGTGGTGTGGAAAAAGAAATGCTAAAGCTATACTGGAAAGGGGGAATGGATTAGGGTGGGGAGTTGGAACACTAGGGGATTTCCCCTCCTTTATAAACACTGCAGAGATTCAAGTAAAGGATTATGGCACACTATGCCTCCAAGAGACCTGGCTGATGCATAACCCACTGGCGGATGGCTATAGTGTATCGCTAAACAGTGCGATAAAGGGAAGGAAGGTTCGCCCAATGGCGGTTTCCATTACGATTATCAAGAAAGGAATTGCTTTGGAGGTTTGCTCACCTAATCCTCACATCCAGACAGTAATTACTAAACTGAAGGGATGGGAGGGTAGGGGGAAGCATTTCTTGGTACTAATTAACCTCTAATGGAATAATAAAATGTGTGACGCTGAGCAATTTGTGGGCAGTGTGATGGACCTGATCGATAATAAGTATTGTAAATGCGATATTGTGCAGGACCTTCAATATAGATTGTACGGAGTTGGAAGAACAGGAAAGACAGTAAAATGAAAAGTGCCCACAACGGGAAGCAAGGAAGAGCGGAGTGGTGGGTAGTGGTAGGAAGGCAAGCTAGAAACCTCTATACGCTGAACGGCAAAATAACTGGAGATATTCCAAGCGCTCCAACGTGGCACAGAGGGTACCAACACCCAGTTTTGGACTTCTATTGTGTGTCAGAGAATGTGTATGATGAGGAACTATCACGCGAAGCGATCCCTGTGAAAAACAGTGACCGTGATCTAGTAAGGTTAACCTGGGACGTACCACGCAAGATAAACACAGCTCGTTGGCCAGTGAAAGTGGAGGCTGAGGCTGGTCGAAACACAGCAGAGGTGGAACAGTTGACTGAGAAATACGTGAAAGGGTGGAGTATAGGATATCCATAGATTATACGCCTCTACTGGCAAGTTACATCAAAAAAAGTGCAGGTGACGTGCACCCCAATTTTAAGGCTTGGCATACCTATTGTTATGCACCAGCCATGGAAGTTATGGTATAGGTGGAGATACACCTAACATGGATGCCTTTCTATGTCCAGTTAACGGTCTAGCCTTCCACCAAGATGGCGTCCGGAGCGTATATACGCATCACGCACAGTAACAACGGTGCGTTGTATCATCGTTAATTCCTAACTTTGTTCGTTGCCCCTTTGCTCGTGTTTTTCTGTCACACAGAAGACCTTACCTCCTCCTTCTTGCCTTAGCCTTTTCTCCCTTTCTGCATTCACTCGCGGTGCTACCCCTTTCAGGTTTATACTCATCAGCGGTTTATTCTGGTAAGTTCACGGGAGTTTCTTTTCTCATTTCTTCGGTTTTCTGTTCCTTTACTTGTATTTTACTTTCTTTCTAATTCTGCCTTATCGACTACCTTTTTTCTCATTATTCCTTTTTATTTTGCCTTTTTGCCTTTCTGAGGCTCTGTCTGCTTCCAGTTCCTTTACCAGTGAACTCTCTCACTGCTGCAATTATACTACGGTGCCACAGCTCCTGGTACCGTAGTTTCCTACGAAGCCGCTGGTCCTACGCACCGTCTGCCTTCTGCGGTACCTGCCGAGTCTTGCAGTATCCCCAGACAACGTCTGCCTTCTGCGGTGCCTTTTGGATTAAAGTTCTCTTCGAACAGTGTCTGCCTCCTGCGGTGCATGCTGGATCTTGTAGTTTCTCCATACTACAAGTCTGTTCTTGTCCTTGATTGCTTGACATTCTTCAGCATTTCTACTACCCCTACAGACCCTTTGCCACCACAGCGGAATCACTGTTAACATATTGGATACTCCTTCCCACAATTGAGAAGATCCGCTACACAGGGTTTTTTGCCACGGCTTTTTCCCTGGAGTTTTGGGACTGGCTCCTGGGAGATCACCGGATTTGGTACCCATCCGGTCAAGGTGGCCTCCGAGGAGCCACGTCCTTATTTACGTCAAAAAAGAACCAAAAAGAAGAAGGAATCAAAGAAATACCGGAGAAGACAGGATTGGTCGACTTGTACTAGCTCTACCGGAGATTCAGGTGAGGAGGAGTTGGGCGTAGAGAAAGGGGAAGTTGTACGTTTTGACACCTATGGTAATGAGATAGTGGAATAAAAAAGCAATCGTGGAAAGACATCAGAGAAAAGAAATCTACCTGCGTGAATACGCTCAAAACGCTGTCGAGTCCGTAAACAATGGTATAAAAATTGGCTAAAATCACATAGATGTTATTTCAATGCATAGAGACGCAGAGGCCATGTTAGGACTAGTGTCTTACAAGTAACACTAGAGGGCTGTGGCAGATTTTAAACGAAGGATGCCAAACCCAGCCAGCTGTGCAGACTAACCCAGTGTCGGAAGCTAAGTGGTTGGAACCCTTTGGTAGCATTTTTGCTAAACAGGAAGGGGAGAAAGTGGTAAGACCCGATTTCCGGGACTGGAAGATTAAGTTGACGAGGGAGGAGTTGGCTGAATTGATAGGGAAGGCCATTAGCCCACGGCCAGTAGCTCACGGGCCCCCGGCCCAGATGGATTATCAAATGCAATGTTGAATTCAGCACCGGGGGAGTGGGTAGAATTTGCAACAGCCTTGTTTGCTGAAGTGGTGAGAACAGGAACTGTTCCTGCTCCATGGAAAATGGCGGTGGTAGTGCCGATTTTTAAAAAAGGTAGCAGGTTAGAGGCCAAAAACCGTCGACCAATTGCACTACTAGATGTGTTGGGGAAACTGTTTGCAACAGGGCTTTTCAAAAAAGACTTCAGACCTGGGTCACCAACTGTGGCCGCTTTGACGAGCGACAGACAGAGTTTGTAAAAGGAGTGGGATGTCCCTTAAACCTATTCCTGATCAACTTATTAAAAGTTAAAGCCTTAAGCAAAGGGAAGACATTTGATCTCGTTTTTATTGATTTGGAACAGGCGTTCGATGGAATAAGCCGAGAACTCCTATGGGAAAAGCTAGCAGGGTGGGGATGACCCAACAGATTCATCTGTCCCATGGAGGAACTTCACTCAACCACATCTATTCGGGCGAGATTAAGCCAAACTGGCCGCATGACAAAAGAAATGGGTACTTTTAGAGGTTTGAAGCAGGGTTGCCCTTTGACACCAGCTTATTTATTTTTTTTAGGTCTGCCTTAAAATTGGCAATGAAGGAGGCAGGAACATTTCCACCGAGGATACCAACAGAACCGTTGGGTTGGCTACTCTACGCTGACGATCTTGTCATCATTGACCAGACCCCGATTGTTCTGCAGCGTACGTTAGCCATGTTGCAGGCATGTGCAGATCGCAATGACTGCAACCAAATGAGAGGTACTAATAATCCAGCCGACTCGAGGGATGGGAAATGGTCTACAGGGATGGACACTTGGGGAAGCTGTAATTTACCCAACGGAATTGATAAAGCACCTGGGAATAGATGTGAACGTGAGCCCTTGGGACCTCCCGAGAATTTGAGAATTAAATATGAAAATTAAAAACCTGGCAGCCCTAGGTAGGAAGATCCCCAACCAATGTGGAATATTCCCAATGATCCCGTTGGTAATTTACAATAAAACATCGGCACTGATAATATACTAGGGTTCCTAGTCTTGTGAGCTTTAGATGACAGAAACTATTGAACGTTGATACTTATAGATGTAGTGCTTCTAGTGTGAACCAAATCTACACCTCCCAGAATGCACTACTACTTAAATGGGGACTCAGTGACATGAAGGATTAAGGGTCGTCATATTGAGAGGGCACTGGTGTCTTGTGCTCAGTCTGTACAACTCGGTGTGTTAATGCACCTGCTACGGAGTCCTGACTGCTATGGACAAAACACAAGTTTGATTTCTGGCAGGGTCCGCTCAGCCTTTCACCCTTCTGGAATAGATACAAAGAGTGTCCTTGTGTTTGTTAATATTAGTTGGTGTATAAAATGGCTGCCGTTTTGGGTGTGCTCGAGGGTCCCTGCTATCACACTTTTGTGTGCTGTGTCGACCCGCATCTTGGGCTTGAGAGTCTGCTGCATATTTGCCTCTGAGTTTGTTTTAGGGGTGCTTTATTGAAGAGATATAAAAATAGGCTTTGGGCATCACCTTGTGGAAATGTTTGCTTACTGCACCATCTCATCGAAAGTCTTGGAAATCGCTGTGTATTGCACTCAGGCTGTGCATTGCCCATACGCCCTCCAGGCTCTGGGGCTGTACTGAACAGCATATGTTTGCTTTTGCATCAACACTGAACAGTTGGGCATGCATTGGGCTGAAAATGAGCGGTACATTTTTATGTTCAGGGAAAATCGTTTCTTTAAAAGAGGTGTTAAGGTTGCTGTCCAGAATTTAAAAACAATTGCCATTCGCCAGTAGGGGGTAATAACTTAATTTAGCATTTTATATAGCGCTACGAACCCTCAGGCATCTGAGCGCTGGTTATTGTTACCCACGGTGTGTGGTGCTCATTTATCGACCTCGGAAGGATGAAAGGCTGCGTTTGGCACTGATGGGATTCGAACCTGCGTCATCAGGCTCTGCACAGATGTTAAAGCGAGCACTCTACTCGCTCTGCTATCGGACAGGCTGGGGGCATGCAACCAGGGACGGAGCCAGCCTCAACATTTTGCGGGGGCAGGACGACAGTTTTGAAAGCTGGTAGCGAGTGCGGACCATTAAACCCATTGCACTTTTGACCCCCCACCCTCATTCCTTCGAGGCAGGGGGGCTGAATAGCTATTTCAGCTTCCTTTGGCCCGTCAGGTCATCTTTCACCCCAATTCCTTGGCTATTTAGTTTAACAAAGATGCTAATCATTGGGGGGGCGTGGCCATGTAAGATGCTAATCATTGGGGGGCGTGGCCATGTAAGATGCTAATCATGAGGGGCGTGGCCATGTAAGATGCTAATAATGAGGGGCGGGGCCATGTAAGATGCTAATCATGAGGGGCGGGGCCATGTAAGATGCTAATCATGAGGGGCGGGGCCATGTAAGATGCTAATCATTGGGGGGCGTGGCCATGTAAGATGCTAATCATGAGGGGCGGGGCCATGTAAGATGCTAATCATTGGGGGGGCGTGGCCATGTAAGATGCTAATCATTGGGGGGCGTGGCCATGTAAGATGCTAATCATGAGGGGCGGGGCCATGTAAAGTTGAGCCAACAGTTACACCTTTACCTTCATCATAGGCCAGTGGTCTTCCCATGTTTTTTATGCCAACCCCCCCTTGAAAGAATTTTTTGTACAGGCCCCCCACCTATCCCTGGTCATGGGGTCAGCTGGTACCTTGCCAAGGGGTTGGCAGTGGGTCACCTTACCCCTCTGGAATGCATACCTCTAATTCTGTTTAGCCTTGAAGGGGAGGACACGCTTGGATGTCTTTGAGGGTGTCCTATTGAGGTCCAGATAACACTTGGCTTGCTAGGAGGGTGACGTTTCATACCAATTAGGACACCACAAGAAGCGAATAATATACTTTTGCGGCCGGAGGTCTGAATGGGGGGGGGGGGATCTCTCATTGCAGGGGGATGGGAGGGAGCAAATGTTTCCAATGTTAAAGATCCGTCACCCGACCAATGAAGCGAGTGTCAGTAGCTGCCTTTGCCGCCTCTTTTATTCCTCCCTCCAACCAAGCTTGCGACTCTCACTCTGACTCAGTCCTTGCTAACCTTCACCTCTCCATCTCCAACACCCTCGACATCCTTGCCCCTGCCAGGAGGTGGCGCATGAAGCCTGCCTCCAAGCGCAACAGTTGGTATGATTCCGATCTCGCCTCGCTGAAAAGCAAGTGCAGAGTTGCGGAACGCAAGAGGCTGGCTTCTCGCACATCCTCTGACGAATTAGCCTGCTGCCTGCTCCAAAGACATTACAGACTCTCCATCTGGTCCAAGAGGCGGCCCCATATTCAAGGCTGCATCTCTGGGGCCACCAACAACACGGCTGAACTTTTCAAAATCTGCAAGGAAACCCCCAATCCTACTGCAGTCTATACTTCACTTCCTTCCCAGGCCCTCTGCATGGCTTTGGTCTCCCACTTCACAACCAAATCTCAGGACATCCGGTACTCTGTCTCCTCTACCACTTTCCCCCATTCCCGGCACCTAGCCCCCCCCCGGCCCATCTCCATCGCTCCTACTCTCCTCCTTCTCACCCATAGCACCTGATGAGGTCACCAAGACTGTTTGCTCTATGAAAATCTCCTCTAAACAAGTGCTCCCCGTTCCTCCAGAACTTTCAAGGACAATATTGCGGCCCTCGCTCCCTCTGTGGCTGAATTCTGCAATCACTCTTTTGCCGCTGCCAAGCATTCCCTTGGACACCCCCCCCTAAATAAGCCATCTGATGATCCTTCCTGCCGGCTAACTACGCCATATCTCCACTACCCCCTTCTTGGGTAAACCTTTGGAGAACTTGGTCATCTCCCAACTGACCCACCACACTGAATCGTTGGCTGTCTCCATGACCACCAGTCTTGCTTCAGAGCTGCCAGAGGCACAGAAACCGCTCTCCTGAACACCCATGAAGACTTGCTCTCAAACCCCGACTCCAGCTCTCCCTCTGTTCTCATTCTCCGTGATCTGTCCTCTGCCTTCGACACTGTCAATCATGCCACCCTCTTAATTCAACTTTGTGATACTCTGCGCATCACGGACCAGGCACTGGCTTGGCTGACTCTTTCCTTTCGAATCGTCCCTTCCAGGTTCAATTGGGCCCGTTTCACTCTACCTCACTCTCCACCTGTGGCATCCCTCAGGGCTCTATACTCTCGCCGTGGCTCTTCAACATTTACTTTGCCCCGGTTGCACACGTGATCTCCACCTTCTCTTCTCATTTCCAGTGTTATGCGGATGGCACTCGGCTCTCCTTTAGGTTGCCCTCCTCTCCTTCCTCTCTCGTTCCAGATTGTCTGACTACTATAGTGTGCTGCCAATGATCTCTGTATTAATGCCAGTAAGACCGAGATCCCTCTCATTGGAACTACCCCCCTTCTTTCTTCCTTACTTTCTGGCTGCCCTTCTTGGGCCCCCTCCCTGCACCCTCTTGTGAGGCACAAAAAATGGGTGCCATCTTTGATTCCTCTGTCCCCGTCTCACCTCACATCACGGACCTGGCCAAGAAGGCCCACTTTCAGCTCTACCTCCTCAGAGGCATTCTCCCTTTCCTCACCTTCCCCCAGAAGCTCAATGTCTCCAGAGCTCTGGTCCTCTCCAGGCTAGACTACTGTATCAGCCTCTTCCTCAATCTGCCTCTTTCCTCCCTCTCCAACTAATCCTGAACAGGATTGCAAGACTTATCTTTGCGCTCAAGCCCAGGGACTACATCTCTCCAGCCCTAAAATCTCTCCACTGGCTCCGGGATGCTGCAAGGATCAAATTCAAGACCCTCTGCATCATCCACAAGGCGTTCTGGGGTCTGGGACCCCGCTCCATCCAGCTTTCTCTCCCTAAATACCTCCTGCTAGAGTCCTTCGGTCCTCCAGCTCTAACTCTCTGCAGGTCAGACATTTCTCATCTCTTTCTTCGGCAGGAGCCTCCCTCTGGAATGGCCTCTCTGCCCTTCTCAGCCTGGCGCCGGATCTCCTTAGGTTGCGGAAGCTCCTCAGACCTTCTTTTTCTCCTCCCCCTTCCTTGCTACTGCCCCCTTTCTGCTTCAACTTGCTGCCTGATCCCTTCTGAGTCATACAGGGGCCAGTCCCTCCCTCGGCCAGACTGCCTCCACAACCCCTTACCAGGACTTGCCCTCAGGCACCTTTCTCTGATTAGACTACTGAGTCCAGACCATCCCCCTCCTCGCACCTGACCCTTATCCCGTTCTCCAGTGCTCTTGCCCTCCTGGCTCCCCATAGCACTTACCCAGCCCCTGGGGCCCCCTCCATCCTCTGCCGCTCCCTCCTCCTGTCCTCCCTCTCCCCTTAGCTTCCCCTTCATCCTGCCCTTCCCCCCTGCACTTCTTACCTGCTGCACTTGAACAATCTGAATGTCACAAGACCTAGTAGGACCGTTTATTGTTCGTTATCCTCCTCTGTTCCCCCCTCCCCCTTGTCTTGTGGCACCTGGAAACACATTCTGCTGAATAGGCGTCTTACAAATGTTCAATAAATAATATTTAGCCTGATCACTGAGGATGGAATTTACTGTTTATGAATCCCATGGGGCACGCCATTGTAAGGGCACAGCAGGCCACGCAGCAATATTGCCCATTCCGTGCTAATGGGCATGTTACATTTGTATATGTCATTTCTAGTCATATCAACACCGACAACTCCACTCCAACCCATTTCAGTAAGTCTCCCTTCCAGTCAGCGATCTTGGTCCCTGTGGACTAAACCATGACATAACTTTGATCCTGGCAACGGGGCGTATAGCTAAGTCAACCATTCTATTCAGCTGTTTTTTGGGCTGACTCCGAGGGAATTGTCCCAGTAAGCACATCCGCAGAGTCAGGTTGATCCACCTGGCCCCCATATCTCTGATTTCTTCCAACACTGTCTCCCAAAACTGTTTCACGCGTGTGCATTCCCATACCATATGAAGAAAACCTGACGACCCCTCCCCCACGTCTCGGGCATTTTGTTAGCCTGCTGGGGTTCATTTTACGAAGCCTTACTGGGGTCAGGCATGTCCTCTGTAATAAATTGTATTGTTCTAGGCTTAGTCGCGCATTGCGCCACACTGCCTCAGTGTAGGAGCATATTTCCGCCCATTGTTTCTCCTCTAAGGGCCTCCCTAGATCCCACTTCCTGTCCACTTCCTATTTTGGGCTCAGGGTTCGCCACTTTACCTAATAAGAGATTATAAATGGTGGGGGTGGGGCGGCCCCGTCACCACTCTTTCATTCTTGATCCCTTTTTGCCTTCATTCCCCATTACTATTAAGTGTCCCCTGTCTTTGCCGCCGCTTCCTGTTCGTTTCCTATAACTCCATTCCTCCCACTTGGACTTTACATTTTGTTTGGTTTCTTTGCTTTATCCCTAAAATTCTGCTGTCCCTTTCGTGCAGTCTCTTGGTTCTCTCTGACCTCCATTTTGTCTCTTCACTCACTCTTTCTTACAGTCACCTACAATCACCCTCCCTCCAATTCTTTCTTGCTATCTCTCATGTCCTTTCTCTTTCACTCTTTTGTTCTCTTTCCTCTCCCACTCATTCTCTCTCTACGTTCTCCTTCTTTGGGTCTGATATATTTTCACCTTGTGTTTTGTATTTTCTCTCCCTTACTCTCCTTTTCCAGAGCGCTGAAAATGCCACGTGCTATCCGTGAGTGGGTCACCCAGTCCTGGTGTTTCCTTCCCAGTAAGATTAATGGTCCCAGGAGGCAAAGAATAAAGCCTGGACTGGATGAGCCCGTTATATTCCACATGTGCAAACTCTGCAGCTCTGTGTGTCTCTGGTGTGCTGGTCTCTCGCTCCCTCCCTATCTAACCGTCTTTCTATATACCTCGTTCTTTCTCTTCACCTGTATCTCCCCCTCCACTCATTCAATCTCTTGCTTCCTTCACACTCCCATTCTCTTGCTTTGTGCACACTCCTACTCATTACATTGCTTCTATCATTCTTAATTCTGCAGCTGTTCAGTTTCATCTGGCTCTCTGCACCCCTCTGGCTCTCTCTCCCTCTTTTTCTGTCTCATCCTGTCTCTCGGTCTTGCTCCTCCTCTCACTCCCCGGCCTTTCACCCCTTTCCTGTCTGTGGCTGTCACTCTGTGTTGTTTCTCCCTTCACCCCTGCATAGGCTACTGATGCCTTTGTGCCTTTACCCTGCACTTTCACCTCCTCCCAGACACTTTCCAATGTTTTCTCTCATTTCATTTTTTTCCCTCAGTTTCACAGCCACAGTTTCTCAGCACACCCCACTTTTAGGGGACTCATCCGCAGACTTCAGTAATGGCAAAATAAACACAGCCTCAAACTTTCTTTCAGGCTGCGCTTGTTTCCCCTTAAGTGCCAAGGATGAGTCTGCTTGTCCTATTTGCATAGACTTGCATAATAGCCTGGCAGTTAAGGGGTGTAATGTCTCCTGCCCTACAGATAAGGGGTGTATCCACCACTTTTACTCCCTACAAATAGGCAAATAATCCCAAAAAATAAAAATAGGGAGTAAAAATACTCCCAACTAAAAATGGCAAACAGACACTTATGGCCTTGTGCTCCATGGATATGTTTGGGGCAGTAGTGCCCGTAGTACCACAGAGAGAAATTGCTGTTAGTACTGCCTGATCAGAAGACATTAACAGGCATCTTTTAATGTCTATGAATAACTAGGTGTAAAGAAATAATGATTGCAAAAACATTTCCGTTTCCCAGTTAAAACATATTTTGGCTCGCTTATAAAATACTCCCATTGGGAATTGGACTTACATTTTTACTCCCTAAAAAATCATTTTACTCTGAACTTCAAAATCTTATCTGGAGCACTGCATGTGCCCATTCCCTGCACAGAATCTCAGACTCACATGAAATGCAGATAAGGCTGGTTCACGCTCTGGGGTGCGCGCCCCTCGCGGGGGAGCGAGCGCCACAGTTTGAAGGCCTCTGTGGGGGTCTATTATTGTTGCCGCAGCAGGCCTTTGTCTCCTGCCACTGTCTTTGCAGCCGCCGTGCCGTCACTTCAATAATGGTGCTGGACATCACTTCAGAGTGATGCCTATTGCCTCAAAGTCAGAGTGCTTAAGCTCTCCCAAGTCCATGCCTGGCTGCGCCACCCATGCACGCAACCATCATTTGCACCCCCACCATTCACTGCCCTACCTTCATTGGTGATACCATTTGTGATGCCATGCGTGTCAGTATGAGCAGGGCATGTTGGGGGCGCGAGTTATGGTTGCTTAGCTTACTTACTGTAACTAGTGCATTTCTTCGGGTTTTTACATTTTGCACGTATTTGAAGGGTTGAAGAGCCTAGAAGAGGTTCTTTTCAATGCATTGTGCTAGATAGGTTTGCTCACCTGCTTGTGCTTTTTGAATTTTTGTTTGCTCTCCCCTGTTCCCCTCCCTTCGCCTGGTCGTGCTCTGAAACACCTGTGTATGAGCGCGATATAAATAAAATATCATTTCATATCACTCTTTTGATTGCCTGTCTCTGGCTGCCCCCTCTCTCCTTTCATCATTCAGGTTGTGGCCCCTATAATTGGACATAATATTGTGGATTAGGCCTCGTGAGGAGTAATGCAGTGCCCCCTTTTCAGCTTTAATTTAAGTGCAGTCAAAAATTCCTCTAAAGTAAAAAGATTCAAATATAAAACGGACATCAAATCAAGGAATGTCAATACAGGTTCCAATCCCTCGTGTTCTTTTAAAGGAAATCCATGATGCCTGCATACTCATTTTATTTATTTATTTTTGCATTTGTAGCAGTGCGCTGAACCCTCAGGTATCTAGGCGCTAGTTACATTAGGGGAAGGCGTGTAGAGGGAAAGGTAAACAGGGAAAGTAGGAAGCGTATGTTCAGGACGTACAGCAGTGATATGGTGTCTTGGCTCCGAGGAGCTTAGGCCAAAAGCCAGGTGTTCAAGTTTCTCCTAAAGGACCAATAGGAGGGTTCCATTCTGAAGAGCGAGGGGAGATTGTTCCACAGCTTGGCAGCGACGGCAGGGAAGCTCGAGCCTCCTCCAGCTTGGCGATTGAAGCTGGGCACTTTGAACAAGTGGTGGTGTGAGGATCTTAGTGGGCAAGAGGGAGGAAGGTCGGCAGGTGGCATTTCGGAGAGGCACTTGTGAACGATAGAGAGGATCTTGAAGTTCAATCTTGAAATTGCATTAAATCATTCCTACGACAACACTTCAATATAACGTTATAAAAATCAAACCATGTATTCTCTAGGCCAGGGGTCTGCAACCTTTGACTCTTCAGATGTTTTGGACTGCAACTCTAATTAACACTACATTATAAATACCCAATAAATAAACACTGGTCACAATACTTGATGCCAAAGGATGATGGGAGTTGTAGTCCAAAACATCTGGAGAGCTACAGGTTGCCGGCCCCTGCTCTATGCTGTACACTCCCTCCCCTTCAGTAATAGAAAACAAATGCTTTAATTCTAAATGTCATGTGGTAGAATTCTAAACCTGGCTGACACTGACATCTACTGGGCAAGGCCAGTATTGTCACACTTCATCTTTATGTTTAGAACTCAGGGAAATCCGGTCCAAGAAGTGAGTTCAGGGAGCCCCAGAAGAGCCCAGGCTCAAAGGCAGTTTATCGAGACTTCCCAGGTTGTGACCTGGATAACACCAGTCCACTTAAAGCCTAGTATTTACTAGGCATGTAATGAAAACATATTTTTATATTCATCAAACCATTTTATTTTGACCATTCCGTTATTTTAATTTTTCATCGTGGCCCAATTTAAACTTGCAACTAGGTCATGTAAAACTTTTTCATCAAAAATTATGTTTGTGTTGAGAAGGCTCAGGGTTTGAAGGCCAACAGCAGCAGGGGGTGCGGGGGGGGGGGGGGGAGGAGAGAGAAATGCAATATCCATATTCTTACCAGGCGACATTTCTCTGTCTCATTCTCCCTCCCACCCCCTCCTCATCTTTGTCCTTACCACTTGCACGATCTGAAATGTCACCAGGCCGATTATGGTAGTTATTTTCACATTCTGAATGTATCAAGGACTTGTAGTAATGTCACTGTATTCTCCCATGTACTCTCCTTCCTTGAAGCGCTTTGAAACACATTGTGTATAGGCCCTATATAAACAATCAATCAATCAATCAAAACCCACAGAGACACGTATGCCAACAAGAGCTTCAACGCAATCCTGTGTACAATAACAACTGACTGCACATGAGAGGCGTGTGTAGCAGCACACGCGCGCATCAGTGTAAGTCTGTGCAGCAGCCGAGGAAGCAGCAACCACTATGTGAAGGCGGTCGCCTAAAATATCAACCCGCGCCAATCCTGTTATCTGGCATCGCTTCAACGAAGGAAGCACCAGCAAAGCGCCTGACGCCAACTCCAGGCAGCATGGAAGTCCTGGCGGAGAGACATCTACAACCACCAGACTACACAAGTGTCCTGGAAACTGCCCCATTTAAGCGTCAGCCAATGAAAAGATCAACCCGCGATAATTTCTCCAGTCGTTATTTTTCCGACGAAGGTCTATACAGAGACCCTCCAAATGGACAAAGAGTGACGCGCCAGTGCTTTAGACAAACGCAGACAATATCGTTACACACGTGGGAGCACACTTACTCGGGTGACGGCACACCTGCACACGTCAGCACAATGCAGCCCACCGCAGCACACACTGCAGAGATTCTGCCGCTGCAGGCCACAGTCGCCCCAAACGCAGGCACCCTTTTGGCAGGCGAATTAGAACCAGAAAACCGTAAGAGCAGATTCTGCAGCCAATCAGAGCCCACGAGGAGTTTCGGGGGACCTATAAAAGCCCAGCTCACTTCCTAGATCTCTGCGGCTTGTGCTTTGTTGCTAACACACGAAACAGGGCCACATTGGCAGAAAGCAGGAGAGCTTGTGTTGCTGCCAGACAAACCATTTGTCTGTGTTCACATTTCATTCCCTGTTTTTGACATCTCATTTTGTATCGTGCTCCTTTTTGTGAAGTTCCTTAAATGTACACCCCCCCCCTTGTCAGAGCGCCCCCTGAAACCCTTGGTGCTTGCTCATAAATCCTTCACCCTTCTCTTTCCTTCTTCCACCCAACAAAGGAAAACATGAAGCTTTTGTCAGAACCTTTGCTTCACACTTTATGACTTTTTTAAAAGCTTATCCCTTACCCTTCCCCATCCAACGAAAAAAGAAACCCTTCACCTGGATGGGGGCAATGCCCTCCTCGAAGGCCTCTCGTCGTCCTCCCTTTTGCCCCATATATGTGGCCTACTCGCGGCCGCACACCTCATCAAGGTTCTATGCAGATACAACCACATCACCCCGGCCCTCATCGACCTTTGCTGGCTCTAACTGCATGCACAAATCACCTTCAAGTCTTGCTGCATCATCTATAAGGCAGTCGTCCTCAAGTCACCCAGCTACCTCTCAGAGAAATGTAGCCTCTGCGGTGGAGAGCGCACCACTAGACGCCAGGACATATGCAGACTTGAAATCTGCCACGACAAAAAGGAAAGGGCCAGAAAACAAACATTCTCTGCCTTCACCCCAAGACTATGGAACCTCCTCCCCGTCAGCAGCAGACTCGCCCCCACGCTCCTACAATTCAGAAAAGAACTCAAGGTCCACTTTTTCAAGAAGTCTCTCCTCTTCAACACCTAGGCCATCATGTCGCCCCCAAACCACCTGACTTGCTAGATGAGGTGTGCCCCTCTCCTCGCCACCCTGTACAGCTGTACCCCTCCCCTATGCCCCTCTGTATCCTAACCCTGCTGTATATCTATTCTGTCGTACACCTCCGTAAAGTGCTCTGGGGAAGGAGGAGTACATTCTCCCCGGGGATTGCAATGTACCTCCTGCCACCAAGAGATGGCACTGCTAGTTACAGTTGTTGAATGTAACCTCCTGCCGCCAAGAGATAGCACTGTTAGTTACAGTCGCTGAATGTAACCTCCTGCCGCTAAGAGACGGCACAGCTAGCTACAGTAACTGAATGTAACCTATTCTTAGAGAGGCACAACTACACCTCACTGATGAGGTTCAACCAGACCGAAACACGTGTCTGGGGTTGCTGTTGGTACTCTTGTTCAGAGGAGAATTGCTTAGCATTTCGGTGCTGGACTGCCCTAGGGTACGACAAAGACTGATATGTTTAGGAAATTTCTCCTCTGTGAAAGATAGTGAGCTAAAGACTCTGGGTAAGGCTCTTGTAACCAGGACTTATGTCTGGCAGAGAGTCTCACAAGACCCCCTTGTTATCTGAATGTAACCTCCTGCCACCAAGAGATGGCACTGCTAGTTACAGTCACTGAATGTAACCTCCTGCCGCCAAGAGATGGCACTGCTAGTTACAGTCACTGAATGTAACCTCCTGCCGTCAAGAAATGGCACTGCTAGTTATAGTCACTGAATGTAACTTCCTGCCGCCAAGAGATGGCACTGCTAGTTACAGTCACTGAATGTAACCTCCTTCCACCAAGAGATGGCACTGCTAGTTACAGTCACTGAATGTAACCTCCTGCCATCAAGAGATGGCACTGCTAGTTACAGTCACTGAATGTAACCTCCTGCTGCCAAGAGATGGCACTGCTAGTTGCAGTCGGTGAATGTAACCACCTTCCACCAAGAGATGGCACTGCTAGTTACAGTCACTGAATGTAACCTCCTGTGTCAAGAGATGGCACTGCTAGTTACAGTCACTGAATGTAACCTCCTGCTGCCAAGAGATGGCACTGCTAGTTGCAGTCGGTGAATGTAACCACCTTCCACCAAGAGATGGCACTGCTAGTTACAGTCACTGAATGTAACCTCCTGCGTCAAGAGATGGCACTGCTAGTTACAGTCACTGAATGTAACCTCCTGCTGCCAAGAGATGGCACTGCTAGTTGCAGTCGGTGAATGTAACCACCTTCCACCAAGAGATGGCACTGCTAGTTACAGTCACTGAATGTAACCTCCTGCTGCCTAGAGATGGCACTGCTAGTTGCAGTCGGTGAATGTAACCACCTTCCACCAAGAGATGGCACTGCTAGTTACAGTCATTGAATGTAACCTCCTGTGTCAAGAGATGGCACTGCTAGTTACAGTCACTGAATGTAACCTCCTGCTGCCTAGAGATGGCACTGCTAGTTGCAGTCGGTGAATGTAACCACCTTCCACCAAGAGATGACACTGCTAGTTACAGTCATTCAATGTATTCTCCTGCTGCCAAGAGATGGCACTGCTAGTTACAGTCATTCAATGTAAACTCCTGCTGCCAAGAGATGGCACAGTTAGTTACAGTCATTCAATGTAACCTCCTGCTGCCAAGATATGGCACTGCTAGTTACAGTCATTCAATGTAACCTCTTGCTGCCAAGAGATGGCACTGCTAGTACAGTCATTCAATGTAACCTCCTGCTGCCAAGAGATGGCACTGCTAGTTGTAGTCGGTGAATGTAACCACCTTCCACCAAGAGATTGCACTGCTAGTTACAGTCATTCAATGTAACCTCCTGCTGCCAAGAGATGCCACTGCTAGTTATAGTCATTCAATGTAACCTCCTGCTGCCAAGAGATGGCACTGCTAGTTATAGTGATTCAATGTAACCTCCTGCTGCCAAGAGATGGCACTGCTAGTTATAGTCATTCAATGTAACCTCCTGCTGCCAAGAGATGGCACTGCTAGTTGCAGTCGGTGAATGTAACCACCTTCCACCAAGAGATGGCACTGCTAGTTACAGTCATTCAATGTAGCCTCCTGCTGCCAAGAGATGGCACTGCTAGTTAGTCATTCAATGTAACCTCCTGCTGCCAAGAGATGGCACTGCTAGTACAGTCATTCAATGTAACCTCCTGCTGCCAAGAGATGGCACTGCTATTTATAGTCATTCAATGTAACCTCCTGCTGCCAAGAGATGGCACTGCTAGTTATAGTAATTCAATGTAACCTCCCGCTGCCAAGAGATGGCACTGCTAGTTACAGTCACTGAATGTAACCTCCTGCTGCCAAGAGATGGCACTGCTAGTTACAGTCACTGAATGTAACCCCCTGCTTCCAAGAGATGGCACTGCTAGTTATAGTCATGTAACCCCCTGCTGCTAAGAGATGGCACTGCTAGTTACAGTCACTGAATGTAACCCCCTGCTGCCAAGAGATGGCACTGCTAGTTATAGTCATGTTACCTTCTGCCTCCAAGTCATTTTTTGCCACCAAGCCCCACATCTTATTGGATACTGATAATCAACTCTTGCGGAGTAAAACGTGGTGTGTTATGTGTATGGGGGAGAACCCAACGGGTAAGTAACCATTAACGCCGGGCTAGCAACTCACAGCTTGACATTTCTACCCCTGATTTCATCATGGCCAATGCAGTGTCTGTTTCGTGGCAGCAGTGCCACTGTTCTTTTTTGATGGACGCCATATTGGAACATATCTTATCTCAAACCTAAAGTCTTGGAGATTGGCCCTAACCCTCACAAGTCAGAAGCGTTATTTAGTTTTGAACACTGTACCTTCTGCCCAGGAAGGACGCCGCTGGTCTTTGTTGTTGGGTGTTGGTGCTTTGATAATGGCTTCCGCCAGGCTCTCTTTTGGCCAAACACTGGACCATGATGCTTTGTACCCTGGTGGCTTAACTTGATGTTGCATAAATGTGCCTTCATGGTGGCGTGGCACTAGCGTGGTCGTGTGAAGCCTGTGGAGGACTTTGGCCAGAGTTGTGATCTTCTTACGTGCTGTCATCTGTAGGTTAACAATGTGTTTCACCTACTTGTGGTGGTAGTTTCATTAAGCATTGGCCACTGATTCCAGTAGCCGTAGGCTTCATGACATTTGTGTGTGCTGGAACACATCGCCAGGGGTGACGGATGGGGGTAGAAGTTTGGCGTTCAGGAGTACTTTTATCCAATGGCACCCTTTCTGCCAGTGAAGTGAAGTATTTGGTATCTTCTGGCGTTGACGCCAATCCTGTTTTCCTGGGAATAGGATTCTGTCATTGACTAGCTTTGGTTGGAGCTTGGCATGGCCCACGAATTGCTCTACGTTTCACCCTTTCCTGTGTCCACGCAGTGAGTCTCGGGCTGAGCCACTTTGTGGCTTGTACCATTTTCATCGCCGTTCCAGTGATTAGAGGTGATCAGCGCCTGTCTGGCCTGGCTCCTTCCAGAACATTCTTCACCCCACGTTTCCCAGGAACCATACCATCTTTCAGCTTCATTTAGGGCCTGTGACCGATTCCATGGCTTTCCGGAGTCCTCCTTTTCTAAAAGTTTGATAGCCGAAGGGTCTGGAGCCACTGCCATGTGTGCTTCGCTGCAGTCATTGAGTGTGCTTTTCATGCACTGCTGGTCCTCCATAGCGGAAGGGTCTTGAGCCACTGCATGTGTGCTTCGCTGCAGTCATTGAGTTACTTTTCATGCAGTGCTGGTCCTCCATAGCGGAAGGGTCTGGAGCCACTGCCATGTGTGCTTCGCTGCAGTCATTGAGTTACTTTTCATGCAGTGCTGGTCCTCCATAGTGGAATGGTCTGGAGCCACTGCATGTGTGCTTCGCTGCAGTCATTGTGTTACTTTTCATGCAGTGCTGGCCCTCCATAGCGGAAGGATCTGGAGCCACTAGATGTGTGCTTCGCTGCAGTTATTGAGTGTGCTTTTCATGCAGTGCTGGTCCTCCATAGCGGAAGGGTCTGGAGCCACTGCATGTGTGCTTCGCTGCAGTCATTGAGTTACTTTTCATGCAGGGCTGGTCCTCCATAGCAGAAGTTTCTGGAGCCACTACATGTGTGCTTCGCTGCAGTCATTGAGTTACTTTTCATGCAGTGCTGGTCCTCCATAGTGGAAAGGTCTGGAGCCGTTGCATGTGTGCTTCGCTGCAGTCATTGAGTTACTTTTCATGCAGTGCTGGTCCTCCATAGCAGAAGGGTCTGGAGCCACTGCCATGTGTGCTTCGCTGCAGTCAGTGAGTTTGCTTTTCATGCACTGCTGGTCCACCATAGCGGAAGGGTTTGGATCCTCTGCCATGTGTGCTTCGCTGCAGTCATTGAGTTACTTTTCATGCAGTGCTGGTCCTCCATAGCGGAAGGGTCTGGAGACACTGCATGTGTGCATCGCTGCAGTCATTGAGTTACTTTTCATGCAGTGCAGGTCCTCCATTGCGGAAGGGTCTGGAGCCACTGCCATGTGTGCTTCGCTGCAGTCATTCTGTGTGCTTTTCATGCAGTGTTGGTCCTCCACAGCAGAAGGGTCTGGAGTCACTGCATGTATGCTTCGCTGCAGTCATTGGGTTACTTTTCATGCAGTGCTGGTCCTCCATAGTGGAATGGTCTGGAGCCACTGCATGTGTGCTTCACTGCAGTCATAGAGTTACTTTTCATGCAGTGTTGGTCCTCCATAGTGGAAGGGCCTGGAGCCACTACATGTGTGCTTCGTTGCAGTCATTGAGTGTGCTTTTCATGCAGTGCTGGTCCTCCATAGCGGAAGTTTCTGGAGCCACTACATGTGTGATCGCTGCAGTCATTGAGTTACTTTTGATGCGGTGCTGGTCCTCCATAGCGGAAGGGTCTGGAGCCACTGCATGTGTGCTTTGATGCAGTCATTGAGTAATTTTTCATGCAGTGCTGGTCCTCCATAGCGGAAGGGTCTGCAGCTACTACCATGTGTGCTTCGCTGCAGTAATTGAGTTACTTTTCATGCAGTTCTAGTCCTCCATTGTGGAAGGGTTTGGAGTCACTGCCATGTGTGCTTCGCTGCGGTCATTGTGTGCTTTTCATGAAGTGCTGGTCCTCCACAGCGGAAGGGTCTGGATCCACTGCATGTGTGCATCGCTGCAGTCATTGTGTTACTTTTCATGCAGTGCTGGTCCTCCATAGCGGAAGGGTCTGGAGCCACTGCATGTGTGCTTTGCTGCAGTCATTGAGTAACTTTTCATGCAGTGCTGGTCCTCCATAGCGGAAGGGTCTGCATCCACTGCCATGTGTGCTTTGCTGCAGTCATTGAGTTACTTTTCATGCAGTTCTAGTCCTCCATTGTGGAAGGGTTTGGAGCCACTGCCATGTGTGCTTCGCTTCGGTCATTGTGTGCTTTTCATGAAGTGCTGGTCCTCCACAGCGGAAGGGTCTGGATCCACTGCATGTGTGCATCGCTGCAGTCATTGTGTTACTTTTCATGCACTGCTGGTCCTCCATAGCGGAAGGGTCTGCAGCCACTGCCATGTGTGCTTTGCTGCAGTCATTGAGTTACTTTTCATGCAGTGCTGGTCCTCCATAGCGGAATGGTCTGGAGCCGCTGCATGTGTGCATTGCTGCAGTCATTGAGTTACTTTTCATGCAGTGCTGGTCCTCCATAGCGGAAAGGTCTGGAGCCGCTGCATGTGTGCATCACTGCAGTCATTGAGCTACTTTTCATGCAGTGCTGGTCCTCCATAGCGGAAGGGTCTGGAGCCGCTGCATGTGTGCATTGCTGCAGTCATTGAGTTACTTTTCATGCTGTGCTGGTCCTCCATAGCGGAAGGGTCTGGAGCCATGGCATGTGTGCATTGCTGCAGTCATTGAGTTACTTTTCATGCAGTGCTGGTCCTCCATAGCGGAAGGGTTTGTTTGTTTGTTTGTTTGTTTTATTCACTTTTTATGCGCGCCAGACCCAGGGGTAGCAGGGCGCAGTGGCAAGAAAATGCAAAACTTACATGGTTACAACATAGCATAGCATGCAGTATAAAGTACAATAAAAGGTCTTTAGAACACAAATAATTACAAAAAGTACAATGTTCCAGAGAGGTCAATCAGAGTTGCAGATGTAAAGAATGAATGCGAGTAAATACAGTGGGAGGTAGGTGACACAGGTCATCTAAGGTCAGTCGAGGTGAGAAGTTGAATGACCTTTTGTCTGAAGCGGGGGCAGGGCAAGTCCATTCTCAAGTCTTGTGGCAGTGAGTTCCAGGTTTTTGCAGCCTTTACCGGGAAGCTATTTCCACCGATCGTGGTGAGTCTAAAGTTCGGTATTGTCAAACAATTAGAATTGACAGCTCTAGTCGGTCTGAGAGATGTTCTCCTGTGGAATTTGTCAATCAGGTGTCTGGGGGCAGAATTATTGAGGGCCTTGTGGGTCAGGGATAACATTTTGAGTTTTATTTTGTTGTCCGTTGTCAACCAATTGTGATGGCGTCTAGCGGCAGATATATGGGATCGTTTGTTTATGCCTAGTGCTGCTCTCAGGGCATTATTTTGTAATATTTGAAGTCTTTGAGTTATTGTTTTATTGGCTCCGGAGTATAGTGCGTTGCAATAATCAATTCTGGAGAGTATTAAGGCTCTAGCCAGGATTAAGCAGCTCTTATTGGAGAGGAATGGTTTACCGGCTCTTATCAGTTTGCACGTGTAAGCCATGGAGGAGGCAAGGGATTTTAGCTGTTTATCAAGAGATAGGGTAGAATCAAGATAGAATCCCAGGGTTTTTACGTCCTTGGACACTTGGATGATATTCCCATCTATGTTGAATGAGGAGAATTTCTGGCCTAGTTTTTTGATATTAGCTTGGGTGCCCAGGATAATCAACTCTGTCAGACAGAGGCCATGAGTGGCCATCCATGCCTGGATGATAAGATATACTTTGTTCACCAAATCCGTGTCTTTCGCATGATCCCCAGAAAGCGGGAGGAGGATCTGTGTATCATCTGCATAGTTAGTGTAGGTGATACCGAGATGGTCCAGATCCTCGAACAAGGGCTTGGTGAAGCTATTGTATAGAGTTGGGGAGACACAAGAGCCCTGGGGAACACCACAAGAGATGGGGGTAGGATCTGCCGCTGCTGAGGGGGAGAAGACTCTCATTGTTCTTTCACTCAGGAATGACTCGATCCATCTGATGGCTTCCGGGGAGAAATGGGTGGCGGAATCCAGGTGACTACTGAGGACATTATGATCCACCAAATCGAAGGCAGCTGAGAGGTCCAAGAGTAGCAAGAGTACTGTCCTACCTTTGTCTCTCAGCTCGTCAATTTGGGATTTCAAAGCAATGAGGGCAGTTTCTGTTCCATGTAAGGGACGGAAGCCAGATTGTCTCTCTCCTAAGAGGTTGTGTAGTTCTAAGTGCTTTCGAATTTGGTTGTATGCGGCTTAGTCCAGAATCTTGAGAAGAAACTGTGCTGTAGTAATAGGGCGGTAATTGGTGGGAATGAGGGGGTCTAATGTCTGCTTTTTGAGGAGGGGGAGCACCCAGGACTGTTTAAGGTTGGCAGGGATGGTGCCTGAGGTAAAGGAGGCGTTAATCAATTTAGTAATAAAGGGAGATAATTCTCTGGCAGCGTCTTTTATTAATTGTGCCGGGCAGGGGTCACCTTTACAATTAGATGCTTTGAGCGACAAGATAATTTTTTCTACTTCCAAAGTGGTCATTTTGGAGAAGTGGAAGGTATTACTGTGCGTCACTGAGTTATTAGTACGGGGCATTTTGGCCGAGTCCTGAATTTTGAGTGATTCTTTTTTATGCTGTATTTTGTTTTGGAGTGTGATAATTTTATTAGCTAGGGCTTGTTGGATATCTGTGCACCAGAGTTTGTGCTTGGTACAGGTGTCCGGTGTAGCTATAGGAGGCTCAAGTTCCTTAAGGATGGAAAATAGCTCTTTCATGCTGGAATTCGATTTGGCTATGCGATCATCATACGAATTGCATTTTGCCTGGCAAACTCTTTTTTGTAGAGTGAGGAGAGAGAGGTTAATTTAGCTTTGTTATCGACTGAAGGGTAGAGTCTCCAAGTGGTTTCACTCTTTCTTTTCAGGATGCGTAGGTCTCTTAGCTGTGGAGTAAACCATCTGTTTAGATGAGCTTTCGGTTTGCTTGATCTGAGTTTGAGAGGTGCCAGTTTATCTAGAGTAGAGAGCATGATATTATTAAATGCTTGCACTATGGTGCTAGGGTTTAGATTTGCTGATAGAGCGTTGAGGGTCGGTAACATAGCTGGGTTAACTTTCTCTACAGTAATGCATTTTTTATTTCTGGTTAAACATGGTGGTGCTAGTGGAAGGGCCGTAGCGTTGGGTCTGGAGGTAGCTAGGTTAAAGGATACCAAAGAGTGGTCTGTCCAAGGTAAGGGCATTATGGATGAAATAGTTGCTGAACAGTTACAGTCAGCTAACCAATCTAACGTTCTCCCCTTCAGGTGCGTAGGCTTGTCAACTCTTTGAGTTAGGCCTAGTGCGTGAATCATATTGGTTACCACTGTAGCATTAGTATCCGTGGTGTCATGGAAACCTAGATTAAAGTCCCCAAGGAGGATTAGTTGAGAACAAGGTTTGAGGTTATTGGTGAGTAGGTTATGGAGATCCTCTTCAAAGGTGCCTAAGGGGCCTGGGGGTTTATATAAGAGGTGGATGGTGAGAGTTTGATTATTATTTATTTGGAGTTTGGCAGATAGGGTCTCGCAGGATTGGGTCGATTGGGTAGATACTAGTCTAAGTGAAAGACTCGTTTTAGAGATTATGGCAATGCCGCCGCCTCTTGCACCTTCTCGGTCATGTCTGACTATCGTGTAGCCGTCCGGGATGGCTAGCATAAGCGAGGGTCCTGCGGCATTGTGTAGCCAAGCCTCCGTGATTGCAAGAAAGTCGAGGTTGCCTTCTGTGATTAGGTCGGCAATGTCTAGAGCATGGGCGACAAGCGATCTCACGTTGAGGAGTGCTCCAACGATGGTTGGGGTTTTAGTGACCTCTGTGGCTTGGAGGGCTAGAGTAGTGGATGTATTGGGTATCTTGGGCTTATTATTCTGAGTTGGGCAGGTTATTGGAATTGGGTTGAAAAGGTAGCCTAGTATAATGAGGCTTCCAGACCTGCTGAAAGTTAGTTTTGATGTTGGTAGGGGAAAGGGATCTGCGCAGAGGTTCATACAATTTAGTCAGTCTGGCACGTAGTCTAAGGTTTCTGCTGGGTGTATCGCATGGGAGTGATACAGCGGTGGCTGTCTCAGGGGACCTGTGGCTAGGATGTAAATATTGGCCAGGAAGGTTATGGTTCAGATGTATTACAGACGTCAAAGGAGGCAGGGAGTCAGGTAGGATAGCATCTAGCATGATGAGTGAGTGTAGGATAGTCCTCAGTAGGACTGTGTAAATAGCTGGTAGATACATATTTATATAAAGGTGGCCTGTCTAAAATACCGCATTAGTAGTAGTGCCTAAAAGCAAGCACAATATGTGCTAGAAATGTCAACATGTAGGAACAGTTTGGTATCAACAGTCACCTGAATACAAAACACAATATATGATAGAATATCCACATGTAAGAGCAATTTGGCAACAGGGTTTACCTGGGAGGGGGATGCAATGTATGCTGTTACTGCAATCTATCCTTTCTCTACTATTTCCATAAATGTGCATTAAAATATCACATGCATAGGCAGGGATAGGTCTCTAGGTAGAGAGCTTTGTTTACGATAACCATAGGTTAGGTATCTAGCAGGACCTAGTTGTCGGAGACTCTATGAGGGGTCAGTGCAATAAGGAGTGGATGGGAACTGCGCGTGTGAGATATAACAGTGCAGCATAGGAACAGTAATAGAGTGAACCTTAAGTTGCAGATATGTGTGGTAACATTGACGAGCATACATTTAATGTTAAAGTACTCACAGTGTCAGCATATCTCAGGGGAAAAGGCTAACCCGGGTAGATGGCACCTTGGCCGTGTCAGAATTGTCTCAGGGGCCAGCTGGAACCAGGTAGTATTTCTTAATGGGGCTTGAAGGAGGTAAAGTTATATTGTTATAGGGAGAGGAATCGGTGGGTCACCACGGATGCTCTTGCAAACAGATGATTTGGGAAATGTCTACGTGCTCTGGATCTTAGGAGGGTGGCCACGCCACGCTCTCCGGAGCGAACAAGAGCTGAACAGGCCTTTTCTCCATGGCCTTCGCTCCCAGTGGCCGGCTTCCGCCTGCCGGTATGGCCCTCTGGGAGATGAAAGGCTGCCGTTGCCTAGCAGCCAAGGGACAGCCTCGCTATCATGCCGAACTTTCCGTCGGCCATCTTCTGGTCAGGCAGCTGATCAGAACAGCTGATGGAAATGCGAGCGGCACGCAGCTGCGGCGGGGGGGCTCTCCTCACCTCTGTAGGGGAGGGGAGGGGGATGCCGAATGTGGGCAGACTGGGCCTCGATGAGATGGGGTGGTTGGCGGCAAATGGGGCTCCTCCTCAGCTGATGCAGGGATTCCGAGGCCGATCAGAGCGCCGATGAGGATCCTCAGCTGGGGGAGGGGCTCCTGCCCGCTCCAGGGCTCCGACTCGAATGGGGGAAACAGGAGCTGAACAGGCCTTTTCTCCGTGGCCTTCGCTCCCAGTGGCCGGCTTCCGCCGGCCGATATGGCCCTCTGGGAGATGAAAGGCTGCCGTTGCCTAGCAGCCAACGGACAGCCTCGCTATCATGCCGAACTTTCAGTCGGCCATCTTCTGGTCAGGCAGCTGATCAGAACAGCTGATGGAAATGCGAGCGGCACGCAGCTGCAGCGGGGGCTCTCCTCACCTCTGTAGGGGAGGGGAGGGGGATGCCGAATGTGGGCAGACTGGGCCTCGATGAGATGGGGTGGATGGAGGCAAATGGGGCTCCTCCTCAGCTGATGCAGGGATTCCGACGCCGATCAGAGCGCCGATGAGGATCCTCAGCTGGGGGAGGGGCTCCTGCCCTCTCCAGGGCTCTGACTCGAATGGGGGAAACAGGAGCTGAACAGGCCTTTTCTCCGTGGCCTTCGCTCTCAGTGGCCGGCTTCCGCCTGCCGGTATGGCCCTCTGGGAGATGAAAGGCTGCCGTTGCCTAGCAGCCAAGGGACAGCCTCGCTATCATGCCGAACTTTCCGTCGGCCATCTTCTGGTCAGCCAGCTGATCAGAACAGCTGATGGAAATGCGAGTGGCATGCAGCTGCAGCGGGGGCTCTCCTCACCTGTCAGGAGTGGAGCTCACCTGTATCTCGGTGTCTGATTCACTGGAGGATAATTCCAATCCGGGTAGTTCTGTTGTCTCTTTGGAATATCCTTTTTTTAGAGAAGAGATAGGGTCTGTTTCGGGAATGCGCCACAATGGTTGCTATTAGAAAACAGACTGCAATAATTTATGGCACCTTCCCTCTACAGCCCTATATGGGGGAAAAAGCCAGCGGCATAAAAAACCCCAGTAGTATTCAATTCCGAAACCGAAAGAGGAGGAGTGTCCGAAGTCTTGGTCTTGAGATTCCGCAAACTGTACTTAAGCCAAGGCTGAGTCGGAGATTTCCTAGAATGTTCCGTAGTAGAGGCTGGGCAGGAGTTTCCCCAGTATGTAGACTGTATAACCAGGAGCGGAAGCACTCACAAACCACCCGGTATCCAGATGGAAGGTAAGCCAGTGACACAGGAAGCTAAGGAGGAGGGGCTTCAGGTAGGCGAACAGACGGAGCGAAAATAACAGTGAAAATGCGACAGTAAAAGAAAGAATAAGGAGGGAAATGGGCCAAGAGAAAGGATCCCCCAATCTCTACCGAGAAAACTCACCGAGCCGTTAGATAGGTATGAACACCGGATATCGTGAATTACCAGGCATAGGAGAAAGGGCAAGGGGGATGAATAGGAGACGGTAAGGCGGTAAAGATGGCAGAAAAATACCGGAAGCAAAGAAAAGTTATAAAGGTAGACCAAGCACCGGACAGGAATAAAACGGAAGGTAACACAGAGAAATACTAATGAACGAAAGGAGCCGAAAGTCAGGAGGACAAAGTAGATAAGAATCAGAAGGGAAAGGCAATGCAGGAGGGAAGAGGAATCTGAGGCTGGAGAACGCTAGGAGCACTGAAGTATACGACTACAGTGGAGCGAGGAAACGAAGATTGTTGCAACGCACTGAGGGGGCGTGGCTAACCTCGTTATGAATGCTCCAAAACGTAACTACTAGAACGGCGCTGGAGGTGCCGTAATGTGTAGTTTAATGGTGCTTCCATCGGGACCAAAGCTTCCAGCCTCCAGCCCTCATGACAGTATGCCTCCTTCTTGGGGTACCGACCCCAGGCTTACCCGGATAGAGGGCGTGAAACTGTCGTACACATCTGGGAGCTGAGAGATTAGTCACAGGTTCCCAAGAATCCTCTGCTTGAGAATAACCTTTCCATCTCACTAGGTACTGGAGTCGACCTCTGTAGTATCTTGAATCCATTATCCTCTCCACTTCATATTCGTCTGCCTGGGGATTAGTGTCCTTTAAATGAAAGGTTCTTCTTTTCCTGTGGTGTGGGTCTGGGATGAACTTTTTCAACAGAGAAGAGTGGAAGACTGGATGTATTCTGCTGAGCTGAGAAGAGAGTTGCAATCGGAAAGCCACAGGATTAATGCGAGCAGTGATGGTATAAGGGCCCAGATATTTGGGAGAGAATTTAGAAGGATGTGTCCAACGAGGTAAGTATCTGGTTGAGAGCCAGACTCTATCACCTACTTGCCAGTCAGGATTCTGGATCCGATGTGTATCAGCTTGATGTTTAGATCAAGCTCTACTTTCCTGTAGGTTGATAAGAGAGTTCTTCTGTGTTCTGGTAATGTTTTCCAAGAGAGAGTCTATTGTGGGTAGACATGAAGCCTGGATATTATCCAAGGGAAAAGAACGGGGATGATGACCAAACACACAAAAAAAAGGTGTCATTTTAATAGCCGAGTGAAGGGTATTGTTATACGAAAACTCGGCCATTGGAAGAAGAGAGACCCAGTTATCTTGTTGTTCGTTAACAAAACAGCGAAGATACTGCTCCTTAGTGGCGTTGAGACGTTCCGTCTGTCCATTCGATTGTGGATGGTAACCTGAAGTGAGGGCCCGTTCTATTCCCAGTAGATCACATAAGGTTTTCCAAAAGGTAGAAGTGAACTGGGAACCTCTGTCCGAAAGAATAGTTTCTGGGATACCATGGAGTCGGACAATGTCCTTTAGAAATACCTGCGCCATCTCCGGAGCAGAAGGCACTCCTTTCAGCGGTGAGAAATGGCCCATCTTACTGAAGCTGTCTATGGTTACCATGATTGCTGAGTATCCTTGAGACTTAGGGAGATCTACCACAAAGTCGGTAGAGACATGTGCCCACGGAGCTGAAGGAAGTTTAGGTTGGTGCAATAAACCAGCAGGTTTTGAAGTCAGACCCTTGCTCCTGGCGCAGATAGGACAAGAACCTACATATAAATTAATGTCAGACAGCATGTTAGGCCACCAGAACATTCGTCTGATCAGGTCGGAAGTAGCTGTTAAGCCCTTGTGACCAGCGATCCGTGATTCATGACCCCAATGAAGGACTCGTGACTGTAGCTTGGTGTTGGGAATGAAAAGCTTTCCTTTGTAGAACCACAGTCCTTCTTTCTTGCATAATTGCTCCTGAACCGGCTTGGAAAGAGGTAGTATAGCAACCTGAGTTGCTTCCTTGACGTCCTGTAGAAAACTTGAGATTGTATGGACGATTCGGACCTCAGGTAACAAAAGTTCCCCCTTAAAGGGTGGATTAACCCAACTGGAGGGGCTACGAGATAGACTATCCGCTAGGACATTCTTACTGCCCGGGAGGTAGGTAATAAAGAAATCATATTGGGCAAAGAAGTAAGCCCATCGGGCTTGTCGGGTATTCTTACACTCCATTTGTTGTAGTACTTTGAGGTTGCTATGATCTGTGCGAATCTCAAATGGATGTCTTGACCCTTGGAGAAGATGTCTCCAGTCTGAACATGCCTGCTTAATGGCCAGAAGCTCTTTCTCTATAACAGAGTAGTTGTTTTCGCTAGGCGTAAGCGTGCGAGAAAGATAGGCTATTGGGTGTTCCTTACCATCGTGTTCTTGTTTGAGAACAGCCCCTATTGCCCCTGAAGATGCATCAGTTTCAACCACGAAGGGCCTTCGTTGGTCTGGCTGTTTGAGAATCGGAGCCGAACAAAACGCCTTTTTTAATCCTAGGAACGCTTGTTCTGCGTTGTGATTCCAAATAAAGGGAACATCCTTCTTTAGTAGAGCTGTTATCGGAAGAACTTGCTCAGAAAAGTTGACGATAAATCGTCTGTAGAAATTTGAAAGACCCAAAAAGGCCTGTACCTCCCTTACCGAAGAGGGGGCTGGCCAGGAGAGAATAGCTGAGACCTTTTTGGGATCCATCTTAATACCATGTTCCGATAGGATAAAACCTAGATAGGGAACCGAAGTTACTGCAATCACACATTTTTCCGGTTTAGCCAAGAGTTGATGGCGTCTCAAGCGTTCCATAACTTCAGTGAGATGGCCCTGATGTTGAATAGGGTTACAAGAAAAGACCAGGATGTCGTCTAAGTATACTATAACTGAGACAAATAAGAGATCAGCAAAAAGATGATCCATAAACCTCTGAAAGGTTGCTGGGGCATTGACTAAGCCAAAGGGCATTACTCGATATTCATACAATCCAAAGGGTGTACGAAATGCCGTCTTCCATTCGTCCCCAGTCTTGACCCTTAAGAGATGATAAGCACCCCTAAGGTCTAGCTTGCTGAATATACATGATCCTTCAACTGCCTCCAAGATATCTTTTATCAAAGGCATCAGGTAGCGATCTCTCACTGTGATCTTGTTTAAGCCCCTATAGTCTATACATGGGCGTAGTTCACTCGTGTCCTTCTTGGCTATAAAGAATAAGGAAGCCCCTGCTGGAGACTTGGAAGGACGAATCAATCCGTTTTGGAGGTTTTGGTCTAGATATGTCCTCAATGCTTGTTTTTCTGGGAAGGTTAAAGAGAACATACGTCCAAAGGGTACAGTGGTACCCGGAACGAGATCGATAGCACAATCTTCGGACCGATGAGGGGGCAAGTCTTTGGGTATTCTATCTTCAAACACATCAGCAAACTCATGAAAAATGGGGTGAATGTTAAGAACTCGAAGGGAACCAGAAGTTCCTGATGGGCTAGAGATAACGGTTGCTTCCGTCTGTTTGGAAGAGCAGCAGTGTTGGAAGCAGAACTCAGATTCGAATTTTAAGGTGTTGAGGGACCAGTTAATATCAGGATTGTGTTTACGGAGCCAAGGGATTCCTAATATTATGGGAAAATGTGCTGCTCTTATCACATCAAAGGTGAGGGTTTCCTGATGAAGAGAGATGCATACCTTGATGTCGACTGCAGCTTGTACAATGGGTCCTGAACATAAGGGACGGCCATCCACCCCTTCCACCTTTTGTTCCTCTGTCTTATTTACCAGGTGAATACCTTCTTGTTTAGCCCAATTGATGTCTAAGAAATTACCAGCCGCCCCGCTGTCAATGAGGGCTAAGGCGTTCTTTTTTGGACAATTCTTCCACTGGAGTGACACTTGAAGGACCATAAGTCGGGCGTCTTCAACTGACGTCTGAGCACAATGTGAGCCTTCCACTGAACCCCGGTAAGTGGCTCCTTCTAAGACCGGGGTCCGTCGTTTCCCCGACGTCTCGGGGGAACCTCCGGGCAATCCCTGAGGAAGTGTGTTTCTGACACGCAGTACATACATAAGCCCTTTTCCTTCCGTCGGTTTCTTTCTGTGGTTGAAAGAGGACCCCTGGTCGTACCAATCTGCATGGGTTCTTCACCAGAGCGATGTGACCCCTGGGTGGAAACAGGTGACGGTCCAGGGATAGAAAGAGTTCGGGTTTTTCTTTTCTCAGATCGTCTTTCCATGAGTCGATAATCTATCTGCAGGACTAAAGTGTACAAGTCGGTTAATGTCGCCGGTCTAGGAACTCGTGCCAATTCGTCTTTCAGGTCGTCGTGCAGACCTCTTCTGAATGTGGTGTATTGCACTGTGTCTGGCCAGCCCGCTTCCGCCGCCAGCTTCTTGAAGGTAGAAATATAAGACATTAAGTCCATCGAACCTTGTTTAATATCAAACAAGGCTTCTCCAGCAGAGAATCCAATCTCTTGTCTTTCAAAGGTTTGGCGTAGCAGGGTTGTGAAGGCATTATAGTCTTGTAAGACAGGATTGTTGGACGTGACCAACGGAGTTGCCCATGCAAGGGCATTTCCGATCATGTTGGATATGAGAAATCCTATCCGAGTGCGATCTAGAGTATAAGTAGTAGGTCTGAAGGTAAAGTATATCATGCAAGCATCCAGGAATTCCTTAACCTTTTTGGGTGAACCATCAAACTTTCCTGCTGCCAAGGACAAGGGTGGTAAATCCGTCTGGTGGGCTTCTCTGGCGACTGCCATTTGACGGAGAACAGCGTTCTCTGCCTTAACTCCCTGCAGTTCGAGGGAAAAGTTCTGTACAGCGTTTATTAGCTCCTGGACTTGTTCTGCCGTGGCCATTTTTAGGCGTTGCAATCTGTCAGGAGTGGAGCTCACCTGTATCTCGGTGTCTGATTCACTGGAGGATAATTCCAATCCGGGTAGTTCTGTTGTCTCTTTGGAATATCCTTTTTTTAGAGAAGAGATAGGGTCTGTTTCGGGAATGCGCCACAATGGTTGCTATTAGAAAACAGACTGCAATAATTTATGGCACCTTCCCTCTACAGCCCTATATGGGGGAAAAAGCCAGCGGCATAAAAAACCCCAGTAGTATTCAATTCCGAAACCGAAAGAGGAGGAGTGTCCGAAGTCTTGGTCTTGAGATTCCGCAAACTGTACTTAAGCCAAGGCTGAGTCGGAGATTTCCTAGAATGTTCCGTAGTAGAGGCTGGGCAGGAGTTTCCCCAGTATGTAGACTGTATAACCAGGAGCGGAAGCACTCACAAACCACCCGGTATCCAGATGGAAGGTAAGCCAGTGACACAGGAAGCTAAGGAGGAGGGGCTTCAGGTAGGCGAACAGACGGAGCGAAAATAACAGTGAAAATGCGACAGTAAAAGAAAGAATAAGGAGGGAAATGGGCCAAGAGAAAGGATCCCCCAATCTCTACGGAGAAAACTCACCGAGCCGTTAGATAGGTATGAACACCGGATATCGTGAATTACCAGGCATAGGAGAAAGGGCAGGGGGGATGAATAGGAGACGGTAAGGCGGTAAAGATGGCAGAAAAATACCGGAAGCAAAGAAAAGTTATAAAGGTAGACCAAGCACCGGACAGGAATAAAACGGAAGGTAACACAGAGAAATACTAATGAACGAAAGGAGCCGAAAGTCAGGAGGACAAAGTAGATAAGAATCAGAAGGGAAAGGCAATGCAGGAGGGAAGAGGAATCTGAGGCTGGAGAACGCTAGGAGCACTGAAGTATATGACTACAGTGGAGCGAGGAAACGAAGATTGTTGCAACGCACTGAGGGGGCGTGGCTAACCTCGTTATGAATGCTCCAAAACGTAACTACTAGAACGGCGCTGGAGGTGCCGTAATGTGTAGTTTAATGGTGCTTCCATCGGGACCAAAGCTTCCAGCCTCCAGCCCTCATGACATCACCTCTGTAGGGGAGGGGAGGGGGATGCTGAATGTGGGCAGACTGGGCCTCGATGAGATGGGGTGGATGGAGGCAAATGGGGCTCCTCCTCAGCTGATACAGGGATTCCGAGGCCGATCAGAGCGCAGATGAGGATCCTCAGCTGGGGGAGGGGCTCCTGCCCGTTCCAGGGCTCGGACTCGAATCGGTCTGTAGCCACTGCATGTGTGCTTCACTGCAGTCATTGAGTTACTTTTGATGCAGTGCTGGTCCTCCATAGCCGAAGTTTCTGGAGCCACTACATGTGTGCTTCGCTGCAGTCATTGAGTTACTTTTGATGCAGTGCTTGTCCTCCATAGCGGAAGAGTCTGGAGCCACTGCATGTGTGCTTCGCTGCAGTCATTGAGTTACGTTTGATGCAGTGCTGGTCCTCCATAGTGGAATGTTCTGGAGCCAATGCATGTGTGCATCGCTACAGTCATTGAGTTACTTTTCATGCACTGCTGGTCCTCCATAGCGGAAGGGTCTTGAGCCACTGCATGTGTGCTTCGCTGCAGTCATTGAGTTACTTTTCATGCAGTGCTGGTCCTCCATTGCGGAAGGGTCTGGAGCCACTGCCATGTGTGCTTTGCTGCAGTCATTGAGTGTGCTTTTCATGCAGTGTTGGTCCTCCATAGCAGAATGGTCTGGAGCCACTGCATGTGTGCTTCACTGCAGTCATAGAGTTACTTTTCATGCAGTGCTGGTCCTCCATATCGGAAGGGTCTGGAGCCACTGCATGTGTGCATCACTGCAGTCATAGAGTTACTTTTCATGCAGTGCTGGTCCTCCATATCGGAAGGGTCTGGAGCGACTGCATGTGTGCATTGCTGCAGTCATTGAGTGTGCTTTTCATGCAGTGCTGGTCCTCCATAGTGGAAGGGTCTGGAGCCACTGCCAAGTGTGCTTCACTGCAGCCATTGAGTGTGCTTTTCATGCACTGCTGGTCCTCCGAGTTCTGTATGAGAAGCTTTGTATCTCCACCTGAACTTTACCGACTGCCCAATGTCCTTCCACTTCCTTGTCTCAAAATGGCTTCCCTCTCGCTGCAGTCACCTCTCCACAGTGTACACCTGGATTGATGTGGCGGTGTCTGGTGGTCTTCCAATCATCGGAGATAATCGTGGGGTCTGATGCAGTTTTAAGCTTGTCCTCTGTTCCCTTCATTTTAGTAACCGGTAGTGCTTAAAGTGAGAAATTGAGAGTGTGTTCTCACTTAGGGGCGTGGCTTACGTGATGGGTGTGGTCTAAGAATTGATGGGCGCAGCCTTGTGAAAGCACAAGTAAGAAGGGAACGCTCAGGCGTGGTCTGGTCTACTCAACTGGGTGCATATCCCAACGCGTTCCGCTTGGTACGTTCCCACGTGGATGCACTCCCCTGAAAATTCCAAGCAATTATTTATTGGACCCTTAACTAGGGCCATTAGCAAAAGGTTAGGTGCTGAGGTACATTAACAGGGGCACTACATCACAGTACACATATCAGGCAAGATACCCTCACCCCCCCACCCCCCCACGGCCACTTCCTTTTGCCACTCATAAAGTGGGAGTGGGCTTTCAAATTAAACAAAAAACAAAACTCCTAATAGCTCAATTCAAATGTGTAAACAATGAATTGACGATTTCCCAGAAGTCCACATAATACTCTTCATGGGCATCTCTCTGCCTGAGGTTGCTCGCAGTGCCCTTCATCGGCTGTTCGTCTCCCTTTTGCTAGCCAACTTTGTGACAAAGGACAGCGGCCTAAAGGCTTTCACTGAAGGGCCATAAGGTTTCAGCCATAAAAAGGAAGCCATAGTGGCCACATGGAGGGAGGAGGGGAAAGAGGGCAAGCATGCCCTGATGGCAAGCAGGCCCTTATGCTGCTGAAGGCCAGTCCTGGGAGTGAGGAGGGGAAAGAGGGCAAGCGGGTCCTGATGCTGCTGAAGGCCAGTCCTGGGAGTGAGGAGGGGAAAGAGGGCAAGCGGGTCCTGGTGCTGCTGAAGACCAGTCCTGGGAGTGAGGAGGGGAAAGAGGGCAAGCGGGTCCTGGTGCTGCTGAAGGCCAGTCCTGGGAGTGAGGAGGGGAAAGAGGGCAAGCGGGTCCTGATGCTGCTGAAGACCAGTCCTGGGAGTGAGGAGGGGAAAGAGGGCAAGCGGGTCCTGGTGATGCTGAAGACCAGTCCTGGGAGTGAGGAGGGGAAAGAGGGCAAGCAGGCCCTGATGGCAAGCAGGCCCTGATGATGCTGAAGGCCAGTCTTGGGAGTGAGGAGGGGAAAGAGGGTAAGCGGGTCCTGATGCTGCTGAAGGCCAGTCCTGGGAGTGAGGAGGGGAAAGAGGGCAAGCGGGTCCTGATGCTGCTGAAGGCCAGTCCTGGGAGTGAGGAGGGGAAAGAGGGCAAGCGGGTCCTGATGCTGCTGAAGGCCAGTCCTGGAAGTGAGGGGGTGAAAGATGGCAAGCGGGTCCTGGTGATGCTGAAGACCAGTCCTGGGAGTGAGGAGGGGAAAGAGGGCAAGCGGGTCCTGATGCTGCTGAAGGCCAGTCCTGGGAGTGAGGAGGGGAAAGAGGGCAAGCGGGTCCTGGTGATGCTGAAGGCCAGTCCTGGGAGTGAGGAGGGGAAAGAGGACAAGCGTGTCCTGATGCTGCTGAAGGCCAGTCCTGGGAGTGAGTTACACCGGGTACCGCCACTCGTAATCTGGCTGAAATACCACTGGACCAAGTGGCAGTAGCAGTAAGTTAATACTGGCAAACTCGTAAATGCCCCTCAGTGTCCTGTAGCGACAGGCCTTCAACATTCTGGTGTGGTGGGACAGGGCCCCGGCTGAGCACCACTTTTGGAGACCGGCAGGGCTTAGCTCTGGCTAGCCCTGGCCCACTTAAAACCCAGGCTTCTCTTCCACACTATCGAAGGCGTGGATGCGCTTCACTGTGGTTACTGCCTTGCTGCGTTACTCTGTGCGCACCTTTTGAAAGTAGCCTCTTTTGCTGCATGAGTTGCAATCTTTCTCATGAGTTCCTATTGGTGGCCCGGAGAGTGGCTGTGGCATCCCTTGGTGGGGCCTTGGGAACAGCCGCTCTCCTCTTCCTTACAGTCCTTTTCCCAGTGTCTCCTGTACCTGTCTGGCTGGCACACTCTTGCCTTTCGCCTCCATGGTGCTTTTCTTTGACTGTCCGGTGCTTATCGGTTCTGCGACCCATGCCTCCGGAATGCGCCTCCGCTTAGCCACAGCGCCTCCTATTCTCTTGCAATGACCACTGTGATGAAGTCCCATGCTTGAGTTAGAGGGTGGGGCTGGGGAGTCGCGGCGGCTGGGGGCCACCAGCCGTAGGCCTGGGAGAACTCAAGTGGACGATCTCCCGGTCTAGGAAGCGCATCCCATGCTCTTCCTATGTTAGCACATCTGCAGGCACCCTCGAACCCCTTCTTGTGTTTGAGGGATGCGCTAAACCCTGGGGGTAGAGAATGTCACGCCCCGTGCAGGACTGATTGTGAATGTGTGCAAGATTTGGACACGGGGACTGGACCTGCCCACAGACACGCCACAGGGGGTCCTCGCAACCTTCCCGAGATGGACATTCCAGAATGGTTTGCCAAAAGCAGGTTTCAGACCACCGGACGCAAGTGATCGGAGAACCTCGGGTCTTGCAGGTGCCTGCACGGGACCACCATGGCACCACCATGGCACGCTCACACTGCCTACACCCCCGGGGCAACAGCCCCACCAACCCAGAACGAACATCCAAAACCTTGCAAGACCCTAATGCTCGTGGACACGGAGCACAACCAAGATCAGGCCGGACTGTGTAGGGATACAAGTGCACAGTGTGCGGCAGGAGGGGCGGGGGTCAGAGGTTGCCGATTCAGAAAGAGGGAAATGGTGCCAATCGGAGGGCCAAGGAGTCTGGAGGGCCTCAGGACTTGGCAGGGCGGAGCAGAGCTAGGAGGAGGAGAGAGAAGGTCAAAAGAAGACACCTCAGAGAGACGGCGTGAGTTATAAGAAGGGGAGTGGAAGCAGAAGGAGGACAGGAGTCTTCCAGAGGGAAGGAAAGAGGCAGCACCAGGAGAAGTTGAGGGAACCGGGGGCGGTGAGGAAGGGAAGGAGGAGAGGAGTCATTCAGAGGGAAGGAAAGAGGCAGCACCGGGAGAAGTTGAGGAAACCAGGGGCAGTGAGGAAGGGAAGGAGGAGAGGAGTCATTCAGAGGGAAGGAAAGAGGCAGCACCGGGAGAAGTTGAGGAAACCGGGGGCGCTGAGGAAGGGAAGAAGGAGAGCAGTCATTCAGAGGGAATGAAAGAGGCAACACCAGGAGAAGTTGAGGGAACCGGGGGAGGCGAGGAAGGGAAGGAGCAGAGCAGTCATTCAGAGGGAATGAAAGAGGCAACACCAGAGGAAGTTGAGGGAACCGGGGGAGGAGAGGAAGGGAAGGAGGAGAGCAGTCATTCAGAGGGAATGAAAGAGGCAGCACCAGGAGAAGTTCAGGGAACTGGGGAGGTGAGGAAGGGAAGGAGGAGAGGAGTCTTTCAGAGGGAAGGAAAGAGGCAACACCAGAGGAAGTTGAGGGAACCGGGGGAGGCGAGGAAGGGAAGGAGCAGAGCAGTCATTCAGAGGGAATGAAAGAGGCAGCACCAGGAGAAGTTGAGGGAACGGGGGGAGGAGAGGAAGGGAAGGAGGAGAGCAGTCATTCAGAGGGAATGAAAGAGGCAGCACCAGGAGAAGTTCAGGGAACTGGGGAGGTGAGGAAGGGAAGGAGGAGAGTAGTCATTCAGAGAGGAAGAGGAAGGCAACACGAAGACTAGACATGGAATACAGTACTGTGGAGGCGCGGCGAGAGAAAGAAGCCCAGGGTGTTGCGAGACATCGCGGAGGAAAGAAAGGCAAGGAAGTCAAAGGTGGAGTGGGGAAACAGTGAGGGAGGCCGGGAGAAAGAGCAGGTGCCCAAGGCCAGGGGAACAACCTAGATGAAAGCCTAGCAGCCCTGTGACAGAGCGGTCTGATCCCATATCCTCAAAGCTTGGCCAGTTGACCCCCAATCCAAGTGATCCACAAACCAGATGTGCTGGAGAATCCTGCCAAGGGGCGCGACATCCTGACCAGTGTAACGAAAGACGAGGACTGCCATCCACCGAAGCCCCAAAAACCCCAAAGACTGTGAGTGATGTTTGACCGCCAGGTGGTGGGACCATGGGGAAGAGTGGAACAGGCCGGATGGACGACGGTCCTTCATGTTGCATTCGCTCACCATGGCTTCCTTTACCTTCCCCATGGCCCAGATTTCAGTCTTTCGGGAGGCCTTGGGGGTTCTTCTATATAAATAAAGCTCTGTGGAGGCTCCTATTCTGGGCTTAGATCCCTGGTCACATATAACGAGTGGATCCCTGATGATCCGTCCTCCTCTCTTAATGACTCCCCTCCTCCGATATTATCCAACATAATGTGGACCTGTGTGTTCGTGCCACGAAACTGAGCCACGAGGCCGCTGGTCCTGATCTGACCCTGGTCATCCCAGTGGGATATCATCTACACCGAGCCACGAGGCTGCGAGTCCTGTTCTGACCCTGGCCATCCCAGTGGGATATAATCTACACCGAGCCACGAGGCTACGGGTCCTGTTCTGACCCTGGCCATCCCAGTGGGATATTATCTGCACCGAGCCACGAGGCTGCTGGTCCTGTTCTGACCCTGGCCATCCCAGTGGGATATTATCTAAACCGAGCCACGAAGCTGCAGGTCCTGTTCTGACCCTGGCCATCCCAGTGGGATATAATCCACACCGAGCCACGAGGCTGCGGGTCCTGTTCTGACCCTGGCCATCCCAGTGGGATATTATCTACAACAAGCTACGATGCTGCGGGTCCAGTTCTGACCCTGGCCATCCGAGTGGGATGTTATCTACACCGAGCCACGAGGCTGCTGGTACTGTTCTGACCCTGGCCATCCCAGTGGGATTTTATCTAAACCGAGCCACGAGGCTGCGGGTCCTGTTCTGGCCCTGGCCATCCCAGTGGGATATAATCTACACCGAGCCACGAGGCTGCGGGTCCTGTTCTGACCCTGGCCATCCCAGTGGGATATAATCTACACCGAGCCACGAGGCTGCGGGTCCTGTTCTGACCCTGGCCATCCCAGTGGGATATAATCTACACCGAGCCACAAGACTGCGGGTCCTGTTCTGACCCTGGCCATCCCAGTGGGATATAATCTACACCGAGCCACGAGGCTACGGGTCCTGTTCTGACCCTGGTCATCCCAGTGTGATATAATCTACACCGAGCCACGAGGCTGCGGGTCCTTTTTTGACTCTGGTCATCCCAGTGGGATATAATCTACACAGACCCACGAGGCTACGGGTCCTGTTCTGACCCTGGTCATCCCTGTGGGATATAATCTACACCGAGCCACGAGGCTGCGGGTCCTTTTCTGATCCTGGCCATCCCAGTGGGATATTATGTACACCGAGCCACGAGGTCGCTGGTCCTGTTCTGACCCTGGCCATCCCTGTGGGATATAATCTACACTGAGCCACGAGGCTGCAGGTCGTATTCTGACCCTGGCCATCCGAGTGGGATGTTATCTACACCGAGCCACGAGGCTGCTGGTCCTGTTCTGACCCTGGCCATCCCAGTGGGATATAATCTACACTGCGCCACGAGGCTGCTGGTCCTGTTCTGACCTGGCCATCCCAGTGGGATATAATCTACACCGAGCCACGAGGCTGCGGGTCCTGTTCTGACCGTGGCCATCCCAGTGGGATATTATCTACACCGAGCCATGAGGCTGCTGGTCCTGTTCTGACCCTGGCCATCCCAGTGGGATATTATCTACACCAAGCCACGAGGCTGCTGGTCCTGTTATGACCCTGGCCATCCCAGTGGGATATAATCTACACCGAGCCACGAGGCTACGGGTCCTGTTCTGACCCTGGTCATCCCAGTGTGATATTATCTACACCAAGCCACAAGGCTGCTGGTGCTGGTCTGACCCTGCCCATCCCAGTGTGATATAATCTACACCGAGCCACAAGGCCGCGGGTCCTGTTCTGACCCTGGTCATCGCAGTGGGATATAATCTACACCGAGCCACGAGGCTCCGGGTCCTGATCCGACCCTGGCTATCCCAGTGGGATATAATCTACACCGAGCCACAAAGTTTTGGGTCCTGTTGTGACCCTGGCCATCCCAGTGGGATATAATCTACACCGAGCCATGAGGCTGCGGGTCCTGTTCTGATCCTGGCCATCCCAGTGGGATATTATCTACACCGAGCCACGAGGCTGCGGGTCCTGTTCTGATCCTGGCCATCACAGAGCATCACAGTGGGATATTATCTACACTGAGCCACAAGGCCACGCGTCCTGATCTGACCCTGGCCATCCCAGTGGGATATAATCTACACCGAGCCACAAGGCTGCTGGTCCTGTTCTGACCCTGGCCATCCCAGTGGGATATCATCTACACCGAGCCACGAGGCTGCGAGTCCTGTTCTGACCGTGGCCATCCCAGTGGAATATTATCTACACCGAGCCACGAGGCTGCGGGTCCTGTTCTGACCCTGGCCTTCCAGTGGGATATTATCTACACTGAGCCACGAGGCTGCGCATCTTGTTCTGACCCTGGCCATCCCAGTGGGATATTATCTACACCGAGCCACGAGGTTGCGTGTCTTGTTCTGCCCTGGCCATCCCAGTGGGATATTATCTACACTGAGCCACGAGGCCGCGTGTCCTGATCTGACCCTGGCCATCCCAATGGGATATAATCTACACCGAGCCACGAGGCTGCGGGTCCTGTTCTGACCCTGGCCATCCCAGTGGGATATAATCTACACCGAGCCACGAGGCTGCGGGTCCTGTTCTGATCCTGGCCTTCCCAGTGGGATATTATCTACACCGAGCCACGAGGTTGTGTGTCCTGTTCTGACCCTGGCCATCCCAGTGGGATATTATCTACACTGAGCCACGAGGCTGCGGGTCCTGTTCTGATCCTGGCCTTCCCAGTGGGATATTATCTACACCGAGCCACGAAGCTGCGAGTCTTGTTCTGACCCTGGTCATCCCAGTGGGATATTATCTACACCGAGCCACGAGGCTGCAGGTCCTGTTTTGACCCTGGCCATCCCAGTGGGATATAATCTACACCGAGCCACGTGGCCGCTGGTCCTGTTCTGACCTTGGCCATCTCAGTGGGATATAATCTACACCGAGCCACAAGGCTACGGGTCCTGTTCTGACCCTGGCCATCCCAGTGGGATATAATCTACACCGAGCCACGAGGCTGTGGGTCCTGTTCTGACCCTGGCCATCCCCGTGGGATATCATCTACACCTAGCCACGAGGCTGCGAGTCCTGTACTGACCCTGGCCATCCCTGTGGGATATAATCTACACCGAGCCACGAGGCTGCGGGTCCTGTTCTGACCCTGGCCGTCCCAGTGGGATATAATCTACACCGAGCCACAAGGCTGCGGGTCCTGTTCTGACCCTGGCCATCCCAGTGGGATATCATCTACACCAAGCCACGATTGATTGATTGATTGATATTTTATTTCTATCGCGCTCGTACACCAGTGTTTCAGAGCGCGAGTCCTGTTCTGACCCTGGCCATCCCAGTGGGATATCATCTACACCGAGCCACGAGGCTGCAGGTCCTGTTCTGACCCTGGCCATCCCAATCGGATATCATCTACACCAAGCCACGGGGCTGCTGGTCCTGTTCTGACCCTGGCCATCCCAGTGGGATATAATCTACACCGAGCCACGAGGCTGCGGGTCCTGTTCTGACCCTGGCCATCCCAGTGGGATATCATCTACACCGAGCCACGAGGCTGCGGGTCCTGTACTGACCCTGGCCATCCCCGTGAGATATAATCTACACCGAGCCACGAGGCTGCGGGTCCTGTTCTGACCCTGGCCATCCCAGTGGGATATTATCTACACTGAGCCACGAGGCTGCGGGTCCTGTTCTGACCCTGGCCGTCCTAGTGGGATATAATCTACACCGAGCCACGAGGCTGCGGGTCCTGTTCTGACCCCGACCGTCTCAGTGGGATATCATTTACACTGAGCCACGAGGCTGAGGGTCCTGTTGGGACCCTGGCCGTCCTAGTGGGATATAATCTACACCGAGCCATGAGGCTTCGAGTCCTGTTGTGACCCTGGCCATCCCAGTGGGATATCATCTACACCGAGCCACGAGGCTGCGGGTCCTGTTCTGACCTTGGCCATCCCAGTGGGATATCATCTACACCGAGCCACAAGGCTGCGGGTCCTGTTCTGACCCTGGCCATCCCAGTGGGATATCATCTACACCGAGCCCCGAGGCTGTGGGTCCTGTTCTGACCCTGGCCATCCCAGTGGGATATTATCTACACCGAGCCACAAGGCTGTGGGTCCTGTTCTGACCCTGGCCATCCCAGTGGGATATCATCTACACCGAGCCACGAGGCTGTGGGTCCTGTTCTGACCCTGGCCATCCCAGTGGGATATCATCTACACCGAGCCACGAGGCTGTGGGTCCTGTTCTGACCCTGGCCATCCCAGTGGGATATCATCTACACCTAGCCACGAGGCTGCGAGTCCTGTACTGACCCTGGCCATCCCTGTGGGATATAATCTACACCGAGCCACGAGGCTGCGGGTCCTGTTCTGACCCTGGCCATCCCAGTGGGATATCATCTACACCGAGCCACGAGGCTGCGGGTCCTGTTCTGACCCTGGCCATCCCAGTGGGATATCATCTACACCGAGCCACGAGGCTGTGGGTCCTGTTCTGACCCTGGCCATCCCAGTGGGATATCATCTACACCGAGCCACGAGGCTGAAGGTCCTGTACTGACCCTGGCCATCCCTGTGAGATATAATCTACACCGAGCCACGAGGCTGCGGGTCCTGTTCTGACCCTGGCCATCCCAGTGGGATATCATCTACACCAAGCCACGAGGCTGTGGGTCCTGTTCTGACCCTGGCCGTCCTAGTGGGATATAATCTACACCGAGCCACGAGGCTGCGGGTCCTGTTCTGACCCTGGCCATCCCAGTGGGATATCATCTACACCGAGCCACGAGGCTGAAGGTCCTGTACTGACCCTGGCCATCCCTGTGAGATATAATCTACACCGAGCCACGAGGCTGCGGGTCCTGTTCTGACCCTGGCCATCCCAGTGGGATATCATCTACACCTAGCCACGAGGCTGCGAGTCCTGTACTGACCCTGGCCATCCCAGTGGGATATCATCTACACCAAGCCACGATTGATTGATTGATTGATTGATATTTTATTTCTATCGCCCTCGTACACAAGTGTTTCAGAGCGCGAGTCCTGTTCTCACCCTGGCCATCCCAGTGGGATATCATCTACACCGAGCAGACCGAGAGAAAGGGAAGGCTGGGGCGTAGCAATTATTTGCAAAGCAACCCTTAAGGTTTGGGAACCTAACACTATCAGATGAGTACGGATGCAAATATCCCTATAAATATGTTACTCATTCATAGACCTCTCACATTTACACCGGATTTTACCAACCAGTGAGTATCAGTCTTATTACCTCTGCTTAAGTTAAATACGAAATTGATCTTTAAGGGGGGATCTGAATTTGAGCCTGAGGAATGACTCTGACTCTTGCAATATCTCTGGCGGGCCTGCGATTCAGTCAAATAGTGACTAAAGACGTTCATCTAAGCGGACACGTTCTTGATTGGTTGCTGTGTGCAACATCACTTGTAGTGGCCCAATCACCGCTCTATGCCCGTGGTCAGACCACTCTCTTCCGGAATGAAACCAGCCCTTATTAAGAAAAACCAAGTGCGCTGAGAGGAAAGGCATTTGGATCACCTCAAGAAACCTACGCAAACTCACACCAGAAGCAATGGCGGTCTTGATGGCACCTTTAGCCTCTAATATAAGAACACTTGACGCAGCTACAGACGTAGCGCATTTATATTCAGAAGTCACTACTAAAGCTGTTAACAGAATTGCCCCATGAAAAGCGCGTCGGGTAATTTGTAAAAAGACCAATAGATAGATATCACCAGAACTATTAAAATGCAAAATAGAAAAACGTAAATGTTTTCAGATTTGGGAAAAATCTGAATGTGTCAAAGACCAGGAGGAATCCACCAGAATTGCGAAGGTGTATGAAGAGGAACCAATTATCGATGCTAAGAAGGCGATGTGCGATAATCGTGTTTCCAGTGCAGAGCAGGACACTCAGGAACTATTCAAAATCCTGAGGGAACTAGAGAATCTGTGCAGGAAAGAGACGGAAGGGCCCGTTAAAGACGCTGGCTGGTGCGCAGTGATCCAAGGGACTACGCGCAACAAATTGAGAAGAATGAAAGAAAACATTAATGCTCAAAGAGACTCACAGAATGTGATGAAAGACGCGGAGAATATTGCAGAGCTCGGTCCTTTAGATGCTCAGCCTGAGCCAAGGGAAGCTTTGAAGGAAACCTTTTGTTTTAGGTCTATGTCCGAATCAGACATGACGAACATTGCAAGTAAACTAAAACCGACTATACGTAAGGGCGATACATGCCCAGCCATCCGTGTTAAGGCATGTCTTCCATCGCTCATAGGCGTGATTACCAAATTTGTCAACCCCATCTTTTAAAGAGAATTGTGAACCGGCACAGCTGAAAAATTAATGGATCACGCCTCTTCTAAAGAAACCCAAATTGGACCCATTAATTGCCACTAATTATAGACCCATAACTAACACACTGTTCTTGTCGAAAACATCTCGACCGAGTAGCATATGAACAGATCCTCGGTCACATGGTCCATAATAATTTTCTCACCAAATGGCAATGTGGGTTAAGGCCTGGCTATGGGACCAAGACTGCATTGCTGGACTTTTTAAAATTTCTTTTTATTGTGATTTGGTTTTCAAACATATTTAAAACTTTGTCAAACATTTAATCACATTTTCGTAGTGAAAACAAAAGGAAACAAACATTTAACAAGGTAAAACATTAAATTGGTCAAGTTACACAAGTAAAAAGTAAAAGACAAACAAACGAATCATAAAAGAGCACAATCATGCTCTCATATATTCTCACCACCCCTTGATAAGGAAGCTAGCATGGACTAGAATGAGAACCGTGTCTCAAATACTTCCACCCCTAGATATGCTACCAGTCTTACACGTCTCGTACACCTTCACCGAGTATCCTGAATGCCTCTGAGAGGAACCCGCATACGGCTATGATTAACGAGAGTCTTACACGTCTCGTACGCCTTCACCGAGTATCCTGAATGCCTCTGAGAGGAACCCGCATACGGCTATGATTAACGAGAGTCTTACACGTCTCGTACACCTTCACCGAGTATCCTGAATGCCTCTGAGAGGAACCCACATACGGCTATGATTAACGAGAGTCTTACACGTCTCGTACACCTTCACCGAGTATCCTGAATGCCTCTGAGTGGAACCCGCACACGGCTATGATTAACAAGACGCTGTCCCCCACATTAGGTTTGTCCAAGACATGTGTCCTAACCAGATGGTGTCTGCCGAAAGCATTCTTTAAAGTATTGTATTCTAATAGTGGTTGGGTTCAGGCAAGAGAGGACTACGTGTTTCAGTGTCTCTACGGTGGCCAAACTCCTGCAGAGTCTGCAGTGTCGAGATTGAGGCTCTTCAAGTTTCCAACTGCTGATGCGTTCTAGCGTCGGCAGCTGGTTTAGTCGGAAATGCACATACGAGCTACGCAACTTTTCACAGGGAAAGAGATAAAGGTATTTGGAAAATCCTGTCTCTTCCTCTGAAATTTTGCGTTTTCTTTGTATGTGATAGAAGAGTCCAAAGGGTCAATCGTATTAGACCAGTCAGTAGAAAACAGCGTCTGTTTGGTCTTAGCTGGTCTCCAGACTAGTTCCTCTTTAGAAGATTGTATTTCATTAAGGAGTTTATTCATATTAGCTTTGAAAGCAGCAATTGAGTGCAAATAATTGTAAACTTGAATTTCCCTCAAATCAATGTACAGAGAGTTTGCTGGAGGCAAAATCATCCTGGTTAGTAGTTTCCAGTGAATCCTGGTTTGGGGTCAGACGAACCCCAGTTCATGTCTAACGGCAGCGTTAGGGAGTGTTATAGATAAGTCAAGAAACTCCTTCTTGATCACTCCCTGCAGAGTGTTCAAGTATGGGCCCAAATCTGCAGTGGACATATCTATGCCATATAAAATAACTGGTTCCACTTTACCTTGGTAGAACCGTAGTATTGGAAGGAGAGAGAATTTGCATAACTCATGCAATCTTTTCAGCTGCGAGATTAAAGGTCGAGATTTATCTCGTAGAGTGATTTTCCTTTCCGATAAAGTGCGACTTCTGACAATATTATATCCTAAGTATCTGATCCAGTCTCTGTTCCCCATCTTCCAAAACATAGTTTTTGGCCTATTTTTGGTGGAAAAGACTACAATTCTGGATTTATGTCTATTAACCGACAGGTTCTTTGGTATGGCATAGTCAAAGAATAGGTCTAGTTACCCTGTAGTCTGATAAAAACACGAAATCGTCCGCGAATGCTAGCCAATTCAGTTTTAAGTGACCCAACTTAATGGGAAAAGTAGTACCTTGTGCCCATATGTTGTCTATAGTAGTGCCTTGTGCCCATATGTTGTCTATAGTAGTACCTTGTGCCCATATGTTGTCTATGTCAGATATGTATGCATTGAAGAGGGCAGGGACCCGGACACAGCCTGCCTTAGATCCACAAAGGTTTTTATCGGTCCCAATACCTTGCCCACCCTAGTCAATCTGATCTTTATTGTAGACGTGTTGTGCACACCGGCCAGCAGTTGTATCAATTTCAAAGATACAGACCAGGCCATTAATTTATTCCACAAGGTGGTTCTGTTTACCCTGTCGACGGCAGTACTCATATCAATGGAGGCTATATAGCTTGTGCCAATAGAGCCCCTCTTGACAGCCACCTGAAAATGGGCCATGATGGTGGCATTTAAAGCTGTGCCCATGCCTGCATGAAACCCCACCGGAAAACGGGACCCAACAACTAGATTCTTAAAACAATCATTTAAGACCCTTAATATGAAAAGATTGTGCTACTTGCATCTAGGAGGGCTACTGGCCTGTAGTTGTTCCGATCACTTAAGTCGTCCTTTTTGTAGCTAGGGAATACTATGGACTCATGCCATGTTTGTGGAAAACGAAGAGTAGAAAAGGTGGACGCAAAGAGCGTCTCCAATGGGCCTGCCCACGCTTCTGGATCGCTCTTCATCACCACGGGCACCAGATCACCAGGGCCAGGAGCTCTTGACTGCTTGGCCTTAGACATAGCCCATAAAATGTCCTCTTTGTCCCACGAGCATTCGTCCAGGACTGGAGGCCCACTCAGCCTGTAATCTGACTGGACATTGTTGACAGGTTTGCCAAACTTGTTATGGTAATACTCTGTCCAATGCGGTTCTGAGATCAGGCGGGTAATTGAGACCCTGACATCGCCCACCTTACCATTAGTCACTGCCCAGAAATCTGAGGCGTTACTCTGTTTCAGTTTTTCAAGCATGGATTGGTTATCCGAATTATGCATCTGTACCTTGAGGGATTTAATAGAGTTCTTATAGCTCTGAAGTACATGTTTTTTCCTGCATATGAAGGCTTCCGATGGGAGACATTCCTGAGCTAAATTTCTCAACCGTTTCCGCCGTATTTTCTGATATCGTAGTTAAGGGACAGTCTCTTAAGTCCCCTAGTTCTACCCCTGTTGTTTAGCTCTTTTAAACCTTTGAACATAGTGCTGCAGAAAAGATACAAGCTAAAGGTGACCCTGTATTTAGTACGTCCCTAACAGTTTTCTTAAGTACGTCTAAAAAGACATAACATGATTTCATGTTCGACTTCATGCTGAAACCACCCCGGGGTAATCATAGACAGGCTAGGAACAAAAGTAGGCAGCTTAATAGAAAGATATATGTTCCTATGTATCGACAAATAGTCGCTCATCCCTGAATCACAACTGGTCAAAGGACTACAGAAACTCCCAAGGCTTCTTGACACATACACAAGACATGCCCTCTGTTTCATGGAAAACTCTTCCCATTGTGTAAACCACTGTGCGGTAAACAAAGAAACAAGACCCAGCTTTTCAAAAGGTTATCCCATTGAATACCCTGCATTGTGCAATTGGAAGGGCCCACCCAATGGGTAGACCAATGCATCTTCAAGGCTCGCACCCTCGGCACAGTGTGAATTAAAGTCACCTCCTATGATGATATGATGGGTGAGACCCTGCTCAAGCCAATTGGTGATCATTTCAGTCAAAGCTAATCGAAGGACTGAACACATAAAACTAGAGAGGATCCAATACAGATTAATGAACAATATTTCCAAACCCGTTGATTGAAAACTTAAACGTACTGCTAAAAGACGTTCATACAAGGTATCAATTTCATATAGTTTGGCTTGGGGATTTAGGTCAATGGCGATTGCCAGCCCACCAGAAGGATGCCCAAGTTCCCCTCTTTTGGCTGGTTTAGAGGATGTTTCAAACCCCTCTAGGTCAAAGTGGTGGGTAGCCATGGTCTCCTGTAGCATGATAACATATTTATTTTGTTGTTCAAATAATTAGTCAACTGTGAGGCCTTGGCTAGATTGTTATACCCACAGATATTCCAAGACATCATTGAGAAGTTCTCGTGGTTAAAACTGACGTCGTTCCAGCCTGGAGCATAAAAACATTTGTATGGCTCGCTCCAGCCAGGACAAGTCTTGCGTTTGCTCAACCACCAACCGTTTTCGTTGTAGCTGGTCCCGTGTTATTCACTTCCAAGGTTCCTTCAAGAACCCCCTTCTTGTGACTGTTCGGCACGATTGACAGAAATGATGTCACATCATCTGGGTTGGTAAATTCATAGAGATCGAATCGTAATGATCTTCGTGTGATCCTCTCATCCAAGACCAGTCTTGCAACTTTGCTTGAGTAGAAGTAGCCCACCAAATGATCGCAGCCCCTGTCAGGTCGGGAAATGCCACATAGTCAATGTCACCCGCATGGAGAGGGACCACAGGGGAGGATTTCTTGGAGCATTTGAAGCAGTTCGCCTCTGGTCATTGTCAAGGTTCCATTTTTATGGATTATATTATCCCAGACAATACATTTAGTAATAGAACGATTAACGTTGAGTGGCTCAATAGAGAGTGGTTCGTCCGAAGTTGTTGGGGCCGCGTGTGTTTCTATTGTAGCTCTAGCTCCTTTAGAAATTAGGGCTTCTTGAAGCATATCAAACAAGGGTGCCGGTCCGCTCGAAGTTCCTGGCAGGGAAGTTTCATTCTGCCTTGCTCCCAAGGGAGGACCTTCGGCCTCTGAAATGTGTAGGCTCTCTTCAATCGATCTTGCTTGTCTCGGGAGGATAGCTCAGGGGCAACGTGCTGCCTTGGTAGCAAGACGGCACAGAGCAACACAGGTTTGATCCCTGGATCCGCGCTTAGAAGCCTCGGGGTATTAAGCGCATTATACATCACCAATCCTATCATATCATGTAAAGAAACGGCCATTTTGCACTGCTTTGATTTGTCAGGTTGGGGGGCCGCACCAGAAGAGACCCTTGTGGTGGATTGAGTAGCTGCTAGAGAATTATCCTGAATATTTAAATCAATAACCTCCCCTTCCAAGGATGGAGATTTTAAGAATTTGAGAGAGGATTTCCTTTTATTTCGATGGGGCAAATTAATTTACATTTTTTTTTGTTAAGTTGGAAATTATTCCTTTTCGACTTACATTTCTTGTGAACTTGTGTAGCTGCAAAGCGTAGCTCAGAAGTCTTATAAAGCGCCTCTGGCTCTTCCTCTATCAAACGATGTCCCGCTCTGGGTGTCTCAAACATTACTGGAGACGCACTTAGGTCAGAGTGACATTCTACTCGTGGTGACGGGCTATTAGGTGTTTGACCAGCTACAACCTGCTGTTCCATCAACACCTGCTCAATGGCTAACTTGTCAATGTCCAATTTAAAAGACACAGGGCGCACTTGGTCATTGTGATAACCAACCTTTGGTGTGAGGGTCAGATTTAACAAGTTTTGGATTTTCGTGTACTCTATTGAGAGTTTGGTAGAATGATCCTTTACGGTATCTTTGATATTATTGAATAACCTTAATTAGGACTCTAATACTAGGTGCAAAGCGGAAATAGACGCCGGCCCGAACGAATCCAATTTAGGGAGCATGTTTGAGTTGTACTAGAGAGAGAGTGTCCCCTGACCAGCCCATAGAGTCAGAGCTCGCTCTGTAGTACTTTAAGACGAGATAGCTGCACCTTGAGGTGGATGGGGTGTAGGATTTCTTACTCCAACACCAATCAATAAGGACATCTCAATGGTTTGGCAAAGGGGAGACTGTTTAATGACAAGTACAAGAAACGGTGAAACATGGAAATCAACAGTGATGCGATAGCCCATCTCGCTTCAACTCCCAGCGACTTCATGCAAACAGTAACAGTTAAACCCAAAATTCGTCATCATTGACGTGTAACACTCAAAAGTTTGTCATGCAATTCTATTGGTTGGAAAAGGGAACTTTAATATAGGTGCTATATCTGTATATGGTAAAAGAGTGTGGGGATTGGATAAACACTATCAGGTGGGCGTCTAAGCCCTTCTTTCAAAAATGACTACTGTGGACGTCACTAAAAGTACAACGTCCCATTGGTTCTACTATCTATAGGACCCTAGATTATTTGGTCCATTGTGATTGGGTTGGCTTCATCCCCGTGCATAAATCTCCACTTTAATTAGCAGCACGCAGAATGGTCAACCTGGTGCAGGATGCCCCAAGATTCACCCGGCCTCCCTTTCATCAATCAGTACTTTAGTACCATGTGTCAATTAGTTGGCTGTGGTTGGCCTCGAAACTGTAGCTTCTTGTCAGGAAAAGTTATGTATCTTCTGTTTGGGAGACAGCCAGGCGTGGGTGCCTCTTCCGCTTGGCTGGTCACGTGTTAGTTCACCGTGATTCTGCTTAGTTTTCCTTCTATTTGTGCATTTAATTCTTTATTCGGCCTTCACGTGGCAGGCTGCTCTGTTCTTAAGTTTCGATTCTCCGAAGCCACTGTCCGCCTCCCTCTCTTGGTTTGACTTCGACCTCCCAGGCACGAGCTGCTCTTGCTGAGTTTCGATTCCGTCATCTTTTCTTGTTTTAGCTGGAACATGAATCCTGTCATGTTTGACCCCTAGTAACCTGAGTTAATTCTGCTTTTGTGTAAAGTGGACTCACACTTATATAGTGTGCTTCGTTGAGGTAGATATATATAGGTGGCACTTGCCACTCTATTCTTCTACTAAGCATAGCAAGCCGCACTGTTTTCTTAGCTTCTTGCGGTTACAAGCATATGTACAGGCGTTAGCTGGTTGAATATCTTCATCCTGCTTTACAGATTAAGCTTCTTTATATTTCAACATCATTCTCTCCTTCTAGGTTCACAATATTCTTATTCATGGCATTTTGTCTCTGTGTGTCATCTTTTGGTTGTCGTTTCTTTCATCTGTGAGTCTATCCGGGCCCTCGTGTCGTCACCATTCATCTTCAATTAAGGCCTTTTGAGTTTCTTCTGGGACAGTGTTTAAGCAATCTTCATTTTGTGTCATTTGCTGGTAGGGTTGTCTCAATGGATACCTTACTGTCCATGGTTGTCTGGTTATTGGTACTTCAATAGGTATTGTTCTTCTGATAGGTACTGGGCAGAGCGCTAATGCGGCTCTCTGCTAGTATATTTGTTCATCATACGTCACATATCTCGGTGTGATCACTCCTGTTACTTCAAAATGGGCGACTGGAGTGCAGGCTGTATTTGGCACCTCCTCTACAGAGTCACGTCTAGTTTGCTTGTTTCTGGGTGCATGGTAATAAACATTGCATAACCTCTTTCGGGGAGATTTCTTCTCAAGTAGTGAATTTTCACCCCGTTGCAGTCGTTCTTCGTTTAGAGTTATTGAAGCTGCCGCCATCTTTTTCATCTCTGCATAGACGTAGGAAGGACTCGTCTAAAACAATCGAATTGTCTCTCTCTTTGTTAGTGCATGGTTCCAGCATATTTTGGTGCCGGTCGCCACCTCCAGCAGAGCTAAAGGATATGTGCTTCGAGACTAGCGAGGGCAACAGCCTGTTATCTAGAGCGGCATTGATTGTAACATCATGTTCCTTTTGAGCGATCGTGGGGGCAGGCAAATGATGTATTGGAGAGCCAGAGGCATCCATATGTTCCAAAGAGTTTGGCAAAGTTAATGGTTCAGTACTTTGCATCCTATTTAGAGTGGATTCTGTTTCTGGATTAGATTAAATCTCTGTGGTTTTATTTTTTGCTAGGTTTTACTGTTACAGCGCCTCTATCCACCTTGTTTCCTGCATTGAGGTAGTAGCAGTTGGCAGAGCGAGTTCACTACCGTCGAGAATCAGGTCAGCGTCTGTGCTCATTACGTGTTTACTACGCAAGCAAGCGGCCAGGGTGTTGATCGCCAGTTGGTGATAGTTGCACCAGTGGGATAGTTCAACGTTCGCAAAATATCATGGTTGTCTGTATATCTCAATAATTGACAACAATGAAAAGATCACGTGCGATTATAGACAGTTATAGTTATGTTCTTATGTCTCTTTTTTTATGTCCCACTTATCTGTTTTATAAAACAAAAAAAACAGGCTTGCAGCTATTGAAACGAGGGCCCGACCCGGCAAAGACCTAGGAATGCCTCCTTATCCCGCCTTCTCCCCACCACGGCGGGGTGCTGGTTGCACGCACCGCCACAACCCACGTTAGGTTTATCTTAAGCAGCACCTTAAGCAACACAGCAGCACAACGCTACTGCCAATAGCACAGCACGCGGTCTGGAGGATTCACCACTCCCCCCACTGCGGCACCTTCTGTCAGCAGGAGCACGTGACCTGCAGCGGTCTTACAATGTCTGAAATGTCAGCAGCTGGCAAAGCGGCAAGGGCAGCAGGCAAAAGCAGATTCTCTCGCAGCTTTCCTCAGAGCCGAAACGCTCAAACCAAAGTTAGAGGAAAGGACGTAGTGTCAAGCCGCACTGCCCACGTCTCACGTCTGTCTCACAATGAAGCCGCTTCTGATACAGACACAGTGAAGCAATTGCTGGATTTGACGTCCTCCATGCTCCAATCCATTAATAAGGGTCTAATGGTCACCCTGGTGCTGCTGGATCTTTTGGCCGCATTTAACCTGGTAGGTCATGCCATCCTGGTTGATAGATTGCAGAAGGTTGCTGATTTTTCTCTGGCAGCATGGATCAAATCATTTCTGGATGATGGACAAGTAAGAGCGTGCAGTGGGAGTGCAGATGCAACACCAGAACACATACTTTTTGGGGTTCCACATGGGGCTTGTATCTCTCCATCCTTATACAATCTCTTTACGGCCCCATGGTTTCAGTTGCTGGAGGAGATGGGAATTCGTGTCACTAATTACGCAGATGCTACGCAATGCGTGATTCCCCTCTCCGGAGATTACATTGCGGATGTTGTAAATATCAACAGGATTTACAAACTGAGTCAGACCTGGATGTTACAGCACGGACTTGCACTTAATGACGAAAGGACGGAGCTCATGGTTGAAGGCTCTCCAACCAGAATTCATAAACTAGATCCAGTGTACCGACATATTCAGCTGGCTGGGTGTAAGATCACCATCCAACCGAAAGTAAAAACATTAGGAGTCATTCTAGATCACACCTTAAACATGCGGGCGCAGGTTAACAACCTAGTATCAACATCTGCACACTACATTAAGCTCCTGTCCCAGATACGACAGTTCCTTTCAGAGAAAAACACTGCCACAATAGCTAGAGCCATCATTGGCACCAAGATAGACTGCTGTGGTAGCCTCTCAGTTGGTATTAGAAAGGGTGATTGATCTAGACTCCAAACTACTCAGAATAGTGTGGTTAGAGCAGTGGTAGGACTCAAGAGAAGAGCACGCATGTCGGACGCTAGGAGAAAGCTGCACTGGCTCCCTATAGAAGCAATAATCTTTTTCGTCTTCTGTCCATAAAACGTCATTGCTTGGCTAGAAACGGTCCCATATATCTCTCAGAAATGCTGAAACCAAACACACAGGCTAGATCAGTGAGACCTAATGAGGATAACCTACTTATAGTGCCCAGTGCCTTCTTTGTGGCGTTGAACTCTATACCACCCGATCTTCGGAAGATCGAATCAAGGGAATTATTCCAAAGAAGACTTAAGACCCACATGTTCGGAGAGGGTTTGATCTTTGGCCACTGTATCAGAACCAGGCTTGATTTTGTTTACGCCCTCCTTGTTGTCATGTCTTGTGTTGTTTTTTTTTAATTTCTGCGCGCCCTTCTGCTTTCAAGCCATTGGTGCGTGTCACAAATTAAAATAACATAGCATACCATGAGATAATTGGTCGGCTCCCCACATTCGCAGGCGCTGGCTGGTTCCCATAGGCTAGCTGTAAAGTTGTCTATTGATGCGTGTGCAGAGCCCGTGCCACTCGAGTTCTAGGTTTACTCCAGCTGCGAAACAATTTTCAAGGATCCATTTTTACACTTTGTCATAGAGTTCTTTCTGATCGTCTCCGTTGGTGTCCCTGCGCCCCAAGCATTTGTGATGGCACCTAATTACTTTCTGATATGGAAGCACCCCAATCTAGACCTCCAGGTAGGTGTTGTATGTGAGCTGTCACGGCTTCCATGGCTCTGGAGCTGCTCCTACGCTTGGAAAAAGAGAATTGGTGGCTCAGCACCGTGTGTAGATTGTGGGGTGTGGTCGCGGTGAATAGTTTGGCGAAGAGGTGGCGTTGTGGGTGGTGTGACCTTTTGTGCATCTTCCATCGTATGGAGGGTGCAATCTGGGAAGGGGTTGTGTTCTGAGAAGCCTCGTGGTAGTGTGTGCGTGTTCCTGCGCTTCTGGAAGGCAGCGTCTGGCCGGACACATGGCGACTGCTCAACACTTTATACCTCCTGCCGGCAAGAGACTCTGTGACACCGCGTGGAAGGTACTGTTGGACAACAGGAGAGTAACAACTCACATTATTTCCAGACCGGTGTAAAAGGCATCGCCCCCCTCACCCCGTGCTGGATCTCTCTGGTCCAAATGCCCTGGAGGGGCATGGCATGTTGCGTAGCACATGGCATGTGGCATGTGCCGGAAGCTCGCCATTGGGTAGAAGGGGAGCACCTTTAGGGGTGTAGAATATAGTATCTCCAGTCTCCTTAACACACACACACACCTTCCTGACAACCTCTGTATGAGTCTTCTTCTCTCCTCACAGCCCCTACGCGTCTTCCGCCTCCATTGTAGTGCATTTAGAAGTGTGTGTCTTTCCTCGCCTCTTAATCTCTGCATGTGACTTTTAGCCTTTCTGTCTCTTACCCCTGCCCCCGAAGTTAGGCTGTGTATTTCTTCCTCCTCATAATCCTTGCATGCCTTGCCCCCTCACAGCCCTTTCACTGTGTGTGTATGTAAGTGTGAGAGTGAGTTTTTGCGTCCCATACAGCCCCTTCTTCCTTCCTCATAACCCCTCCATGTGTCTCCTTGTCCCCTCTGAGCCATTCTAAGGGCCTAATTCATGGAAAAGTGCACACTGATCCTGCAAAGTCCCTGCACCGAGAACGGCTTTGCGTGTCCCTGCACGCATACAATTTTGTGCGCATTCCACGTATCCATGAAATGTTTCCCGCTAAGTAACCCTATGGGCAAGTAGCAGCCGGAAACGCCTCGGACACCCCCACACGCAAAGCAAATCCAGCCACATACACCTACCTTTGCGGGCTCCTCAGCCGTAAACTCACACACCCTGGTTATACTGCGTGGGGTCCCTCAAAACCAAGCCAGCACCCCAGCTACAACGCCTGTGTTCCCCCAGAACTGTTAACAGCACCCCAACAATATGCGTACCATTTTCCATAACTCGGGCATTACTCTGGTCAATCTGTGTGCTAACCCCCGTAAACCGTGCAGCACCCCTCTAATCAGCATACACAGAGCCCTAACATCGAACGGCACCCCAACTGCATGCATGCACCATTAAATTCCTGATGAGAGCTTATCTTTGTACTGTGATTCCTATTGCATTTGGGGCATTGCACCATCTAACATGTGGTGATGTGATCGGGATCTTTGCGTGCTGATTTCCACGACGTGATGCTGCGTGGTCACATCCATGAGTATGCTTGGTTTTACGTGGTGCTGGGTGTGCAATTTCCTCATGCAGGCCATACCCCGACACGCCCATGTAATGCCTTGTTCTTCATCATTTGGTGCGGAGTATGGGGATTATGCATGTTCCTCCCCCTATTTAAATCTCTCCGCAGACCTGGCCCAGACTCTGCGTGGAGTCTCGCGCAAGGTGCCCGACAGCTCTTAGAGACGTGTCCGATCTGTGCAAAGTCCCCGCAAAGTCTGAAAAAGTCCTGCAAAGTCGATTCCATGAATCGACGAAGGGGGGTTTGCACGCAGATTGGTCTGCAAAGTCCCTCTTTACTATGCAAAATATTCCATGAATCAGGCCCTAAGTGTCTTCCCCCACAAAGCCTGTCTGTATTTTTTTGTGAGTCCAAGAGTTGATCTGTAGGTGTTTGGGGGGATTTGGGAAAAGAGGAATAGGGTTCTTCTGAAGCTCTCCGATGCCCTAGCATACGTGGCACTGGATAAAATGGCGAACAAGGTGTTTACGAGAACACAGTTCACGATTGGTAGCGCGGCTGAACGCTCGGGCTGCAACCTCTAGAGGGCACTGGGCTTGCACACCACACATATATAAAACAATGTATGGATCGAAAAATATAACAATGCGATTTTAGCAGACCTTTCGAAAATCAACAGACATAGGAAAAAGTAAAGCTCATCGACTCTTGAAAAAATGTAACGGATAGGTTTGAAATTAAACCAGCTTCTCTTGAACACTATAAACAGTTAAAAATCTATATTAAATCACTAGTAAAGCTGGAGACTTGAGGCTTTTTGCAGAGGGTGGGGCAGAAGAGAGCAGAATCTACAGAATTTGCGATATTTAGTGTCTGCAATCGGTTTCTTTAGATTTGGTGTAATCGTGGCTATTTTCAAAGAGACTGGAAAGACTTCTGAGGAGAGGGAGATATTGAAGATGAAGGAGACAGAGATATTGACGATGAAGGAGAAGGAGATATTGAAGGTGGAGGAGACGCAGGAAGAAGTGGCAGGTGCAAGCTCTCTGGTCATTTTGGGGGTCCAGTAGCTCGATAGGTGGACGAGATGGGTTGACTGAGCGCAGAATGGCTATCACTTCAATGGGTGCAGGTGGGGGAGTAGTGGGACTGCAGGGATGGAAAAGCAGAGGGTGTTGCTTATTCTGATGATTTTGGAGGATAGGGTTCGTTTTTTGGGGGATGAGCGCGGCCCGGGGGCTGATGGATCACTTAGAAAGATTGTAAGTAGAGAGAAGATATCAGATTTGTGTGGTATGACAATTCTGCAAATCAGGAGCACTGGTGGGGTCTTGCATAGCAGAGGGGGCCTTTCTAAACAGAGCAAAGAGTGGGGAAAGTCTTTTTGCACCAGTGCCTCAGATGGCAGCATTTGGTGGTCTTCAACGGTTGGCTGTTTGGGGAAATCCATGGTTCAGGGCGGGCGCAGGAGGGGGTGAAGGAGCGGATGCAATAGTGATAGTCAACGGGGGTAGCCAGTGTAGTGTTAGGAGAGCAAGAGCTTGGGGGGGACATCTACACTTGGCCAAGTGAGGGAGCCATGGAGTCTAGTTGACATGTTCTTGTCTTGATAGATGAGGGGAGTGAGAATGGAGGGAGAACAGTTCTGCTGGAGAGGATGTGTGAGCGGTCAGAGGGAAAGCAGTCAATGCAGAGGAGCTAAGAGTAGAGGAAAGGAATGAGTTTAAGGGAGTTCCGAGAGTGAGTGGCAAGGTTATGCAGGTTGAACAGTGAGGGAGGAGTCCGGCTCCACTAGAGGGGACTCGGTCATATTGGGGAGATTGAGGGCACCCAAAATGACTGCAGAAATGTAATCCGAGAGAGATTCCAGTAATAGTCCCTGTGGATCTCTCTCTCAGGTGGCCAGGGCACGGCCATAGGGGGTGGACCAGTGTGGGAGGATCACCTGGGTGAGGGGTCTTCGGGGAGTTCGAGTGGAACACACCAGATGGCAAGACGCATTATCCCTCCCCCTACAACACCTTTACCTCATCCTACCAGGTAGGATACGTGGGTACCTTACCCCCCCTTTACCTTTCCCAGCACTTTCACAAGAACAGCCCGCTCTGGTAGAAAACAGACTCACACCAGTGGCATATGAAAGTGCACTCTGAGCAAGGCAAAACACACAAAGGTACAGCAGTTTCAAGTCGGCAGCTGAACGAGGGGAGAAAGACGGCAAACATTAAGGGTTTGTAAGAAGGGAATTACCCTCGACCTTTTCGGCAAGACGCTGTTACTTTCAAGAAACCTTTGCGGCACACAGAGAAAGGCCAGGAAACCAGACTGATGAATCCTGCATTGTGTGTCAGAGATACCGAAGACTCTCCCACGTAACTGATCAAGGTGGGAGGAGCAGCAGCAGCCGCCGTGGTATCATCCTTGGCTCCAAGAACAAAGAAACGCCAGAAATATCAACACAGCCGGTGAGTTGGGGAGACCGATGCCAGACCGGTCTGTGTTGAAGTCAAGGTTGCAAGCGGCAACATTGTATAACGAGCACTGGAACGAACATTGTTAAATGCGTGTGATGAAAGATGCAAGTAAAGCTAAACTGCTGATGATTGTTTGAACTTGAGAAGGAAAGATATGATACAGTTGCCGGAGTGGTCCGGCACCGTGGATGTGCTCAATCGAAGGTCTCTGTAAGGCATCCTGCAAAGACATACGAAAGTTATTGATGAGAATAATTGTGTGAAGTTAATTGAAGGGGTCCTGCAATGGTTTAAGCGAAACCCATTGCACATTAGAAAGTCTTTGATTTTGATATCAAGAGGATCTGACTCCGAATGGGGGAGATCCATATAAAGACGATCGAAGCCCAAATGAGGGAGATTCATGGTCCGAGCACGAATGAGGGAGAGCAAGTGTGAACATTGTGCTAAAAAGGGGGTCTCGGCCTGAAGAGGGAGACCCATGATGAACATTGAAAGTGAGAACTTGTGCATGTGAAAATCCTGATAGGAATGGAACTTTGAGATGTGTTTGTTACAACAGAACCTCTATAGTAAGAGACTGTATTGGAAAAGAGGCTTCGGCAGAAGGCACTCATGTTTATGCTTTGAACTGTATCCTTGTGGTCGAAGAGCAATAGTGTGTGCGCAGCTCGCACGTGCCACCTTGCCCCGTGCTGAAAATGTGGGGAAGGGAAGCCAACTGCTCAACTGTCCTGACAAATTATTTCTTTAGCACATTTCTTTTTGCATACAATACTGTCCCACACACTTTTGTATCTAGAAGTAAGGATTGGCAATAGGGTTATTAGTATAGGGCTTTTTATTTGACAGAGACTCGACTAGGATTCTGTTATTAATATTTGATGGTCGTAGCTTGCTCCCATCTTTAGGTTTGGATAGGCGTTCATCCAACCCATTTGAAGTTCAATAAACACCCTTGAACTGTGATTGCTTGAGTCTGTATTCACTGTTTGATACCATGCCTTCCTTACAGTTGCGATCAGAGAAGAGATTGAGGGCGCCCAGAATGACTGCAAAAATGTCATCTGTGAGAGATATCAGTAATAGCTTGCGATCAGAGAAGAGGAGATTGAAGGTGCATGGAATGGCTGCAGAGGTGTCATCCGGGAGAGTTACCTGTAATAGGTTGCGATTAGAGAAGTAGAGATTGAGGGTACTGGGTGGCGATAGATGGGGAGGATGTTCTTCAAAGAGGAGGGAGAGAAGCTTGAGGGAGGAAGAGAGGCAGATGGTGTGTCCTTGCTACTCATCTGACCAACACCACTACCTACGTCTGTTAATGGAGATGAGTGGGAGAAGGTAGCAAATGGAGTGTGTAGGGCAGCCAGCAGCGTGGCATCAGGGGAGTGACTCCAGGCCTCAGGGACTGCCATTGCAAATACTTTGCGGTGATAGGAGTCAAGGTGCTGGGTAAGCAGTGAAGTTTTATTGCAGAGGGTTTGGACGTTCCACAAACACTGAGTACGTTGAGTGAGGGCCAGAGGTGGGGACGGGGGTGAAGAGGTGGATATTGGGAGGCTGCTGCTGAGGATAAGGTAGATGAGGTTTGAGTAGGTAGAGGGAAAGGGGAGCCTATGGTGCCATTTAGGAGGTTCAGGGAGGTAGGAACAGGGAGGGGGACTTGCATCCGTTTGGTGGGGTGGGCAGATACACTCAGAGAGGGAACGGGAGGGGACAGTAGTAGGATGAATAGGATTGGTTGGAGCATGTCGAGTAGAGGGAACCTAAACGATAGTAGGGAGAGGGGTACACAGCTAAATCCAGTGCTGGCATGGCAGGGGGTGGGGGCTTATCTTGTCAAGTGGGTGTGGAGGATAGTGGGAGTAAGCAGGGCTTTAAGTGGGCCGGGGCCTGCCGGGGCTGAGCCCCGGCAGGCTCCGAAATTTTGTTTTGAGGCGGGGCCCTGCCGGGGCCCACTAATCTCCCCTGGCAGCCCCGGCCACAACACGAAAAGGCTTTTTTTTTTCTACAGCCTGAAGCTCTCGCTCATGAGTGAGAGCTTCAGGCTTCAGAAAAAAATGCCTTTTAGCTATAATGGTGGCGCCGCACCTGCGAGGCATCCCTTTAATCAAGTGATGCACGTGGGCCAGCGCCACCATTATGGAGAAAATGTGAGGCCGCTGGAAGCAGAGGCCTTGCTTTCTAAATACTGAAGCTCCCGCAGATTCGCGGGAGTTTCAGTCTTTAGGAAAAAGGCCTCTGCTTCCAGTGGCCTCACCCTTTCAGCCTTAATGGTGACGCTGCCCCTCCCCAGCTGGCGAGGGGCAGCATCACCATTAAGGCTGAATAGGCGAGGCGAGGCGCTGTCCCCTGCCAGGCAAGCCTATAGAAAATAAATGCAGAGATCAGCACCCTCTCCCCCATTGGGGAGAGGGTGCTAATCTCTACAAAAGGCTGCCTGGCAGGGGTGCCAGTAGCCCATTGAGCCAGGGCTCGTCAAGGGGGCATGGCCTAACGGGCCATGAAGACCCCCGTTGTTAGGCCACGCCCCCTCGATGAGCCCCGGCTCGATTTGTAGTGCCACTTAAGGCACTGGGAGTAAGGGTTGTGTAGATTGGACCTTAAAGGGCCAAACGGGAGGTGCCTGGAAGCCCTTTGCTCAGTGAATCATGTTAAACGAGGCGCACTTTCACGTGGCATCTGGCCCAAGCTGTCCAATCACCCAAGGCGCCGACATCAAAGACTTACATTGAACTAAAGAGCTACTGTCTTCACACCAAAGAATGGCACGATGACTTACCAGTAATCTTCATTACTCCAAGACCAGGTCTTCCTCGTCAAACCAAAAAGCTACTGTCCTCACACCAAAGAATGGCACGATTACTTACCAGTAATCTTCATTACTCCAAGACCAGGTCTTCCTCATCACACCAAAAAGCTAGTGTCCTCACACCAAAGAATGGCACGATTACTTACCAGTAATCTTCATTACTCCAAGACCAGGCCTTCCTCGTCACACCAAAAAGCTAGTGGCCTCACACCAAAGAATGGCACGATTACTTACCAGTAATCTTCATTACTCCAAGACCAGGTCTTCCTCGTCACACCAAAAAGCTACTGTCCCCACACCAAAGAATGGCACGATGACTTACCAGTTATCTTCATTACTCCAAGACCAGGTCTTCTTCGTCAAACCAAAAAGCTACTGTCCTCACACGAAAGAATGGCACGATTACTTACCAGTAATCTTCATTACTCCAAGACCAGGTCTTTCTCGTCACACCAAAAAGCTACTATCCTCACACCAAAGAATGGCACGATTACTTACAAGTAATCTTCATTACTCCAAGAACAGGTCTTCCTCGTCAAACCAAAAAGCTACTGTCCTCACATCAAAGAATGGCACAAATACTTACCAGTAATCTTCATTAATCCAAGACCAGGCCTTCCTCGTCACACTAAAAAGCTACTGTCTTCACACCAAAGAATGGCACGATTACTTACCAGTAATCTTCATTATTCCAAGACCAGGTCTTTCTCGTCACATTCCTTACTCATGTACACGAAGGTTCAGCTTATGCTTGAAAATCCCATTCAATTGTGAGATACAAACACCAGCAATATGAGGTCAGGGGGCGAAGCTTTATCCGATGGCAAGTCCTCTGAAAAGCACTGCCAATGCTCCTAGAAGCCTGCATGGACGGTGAAAAGCGCTGGAATCAGAGGGGGACACAGCATTCTGCTCCGTGCTGTTCCCGTCCAGGTGTGGATCGAATCCGTGACACACAGATGTTTGTGTTGTGGTTTCCTGACTTGAGGCTTGAACTCCTGGTGAGAGGTCAGAGCTCCACCCACTGAGCTGGACAGCCTCCTCTTTGCCCCAGAGGGCTTTCCGGGCCGTGCAGCAGAACATCCCCAGAGTGGCCCCATAATGCAGCAAAGGTGTGCAGGAAAGACTGTGGCCTGAAGAAGGATAACATGTCAGCAATACGTTGTCTTATTTTCTAAAGCTAGAAAAATGGGTTCCTCCAGAGAATATGTGGGTGTTTAAAAACGAGCCCAGGGGGGTGGGGGGGAGAGATAGGGAAGTAAAATGAGGCAGAAACCAGCCACATTGTGATGTAGAAAACCCCTCGACTTCATTTCAAACCGAATCTGCAAAGATGGAAAAGGTGCCTGGGGTATATGCATGTTTCCACTCGCCACAGCACCCCCGTTTTACCCCTCTGAAAAGTAGAGGGAATAAACACTTGACTCGGTGCTGTTCCTGCCAGGGGTACCTGCAAGGGGGCCCTTCTGCGCGCTTAGTAGAGTGTCATTATGCATACCCCCTCGTTGTACATTTGGTGTAATGGGCAGTTCCTATCCCCCTTCCACAGGCGCCCTATGGGTGCCCTTCTCATTCGCCTGGTAGAGTCTAATTATGCATACCCCCCCTCCTCGTACATTTGGGGTAATATCCAGTTCCTGTCCCCCTTCCTCGGGTGCCCTATGGGTGCCCTTCTTGTGCGCCTGGTAGAGTCTAATTATGTCTAACCCCCCGCCCCCGTTGTACATTTGGGGGAATGGCCAGTTCCTATCCCCCTTCCCCAGGTGCCATACGGGTGCCCTTCTTATGCGCATGGTAGAGTCTCATTATGCATCCCCCCTCGTTGTACATTTGGGGGAATGCCCAGTTCCTGTCCCCCTTCCCCAGGTACCATATGCTGCCCTTCTTGTGTGCTTGGTAGAGTGTCATTATGCATACCCCGCTCCCCCCTTGTACATTTGGGGTAATGCCCAGTTCCTGTCCCCCTTCCCCAGGCGCCCTATGGGTGCCCTTCTTGTGCGCTTGGTAGAGTGTCATTATGCATCCCCCCCCTTGTACATTTGGGGTAATGCCCAGTTCCTGTCCCCCTTCCCCAGGTACCCTATTCTGCCCTTCTTGTGCGCTTGGTAGAGTGTCATTATGCATCCCCCCTCGTTGTACATTTGGGGTAATGCCCAGTTCCTGTCCCCCTTCCCCAGGGCCCTTCCTGTGCGCTTGGTAGAGTGTCATTATGCATCCCCCCTCGTTGTACATTTGGGGTAATGCCCAGTTCCTGTCCCCCTTCCCCAGGTACCCTATGCTGCCCTTCTTGTGCGCTTGGTAGAGTGTCATTATGCATCCCCCCTCGTTGTACATTTGGGGTAATGCCCAGTTCCTGTCCCCCTTCCCCAGGGCCCTTCCTGTGCGCTTGGTAGAGTGTCATTATGCATCCCCCCTCGTTGTACATTTGGGGTAATGCCCAGTTCCTGTCCCCCTTCCCCAGGTACCCTATGCTGCCCTTCTTGTGTGCTTGGTAGAGTGTCATTATGCATACCCCGCCCCCCCCCCCTTGTACATTTGGGGTAATGCCCAGTTCCTGTCCCGCTTCCCCAGGGGCCCTTCCTGTGCGCTTGGTAAAGTGTCATTATGCATAACCCCCAGCCCCTGCCCCTCCTCGTTGTACATTTGGGGTAATGCCCAGTTCCTGTCCCCCTTCCCCAGGTACCCTATGCTGCCCTTCTTGTGCGCTTGGTAGAGTGTCATTATGCATCCCCCCTCGTTGTACATTTGGGGTAATGCCCAGTTCCTGTCCCCCTTCCCCAGGGCCCTTCCTGTGCGCTTGGTAGAGTGTCATTATGCATCCCCCCTCGTTGTACATTTGGGGTAATGCCCAGTTCCTGTCCCCCTTCCCCAGGTACCCTATGCTGCCCTTCTTGTGTGCTTGGTAGAGTGTCATTATGCATACCCCGCCCCCCCCTTGTACATTTGGGGTAATGCCCAGTTCCTGTCCCGCTTCCCCAGGGGCCCTTCCTGTGCGCTTGGTAGAGTGTCATTATGCATCCGCCCCCTTGTACATTTGGGGTAATGCCCAGTTCCTGTCCCCCTTCCCCAGCCGCCCTATGGGTGCCCCTCTTGTGCGTTTGGTAAAGTGTCATTATGCATAACCCCCAGCCCCTGCCCCTCCTCGTTGTACATTTGGGGTAATGCCCAGTTCCTGTCCCCCTTCCCCAGGCGCCCTATGGGTGCCCCTCTTGTGCGCTTGGTAAAGTGTTATTATGCATAACCCCCAGCCCCTGCCCCTCCTCGTTGTACATTTGGGGTAATGCCCAGTTCCTGTCCCCCTTCCCCAGGCGCCCTATGGGTGCCCCTCTTGTGCGCTTGGTAAAGTGTCATTATGCATAACCCCCAGCCCCTGCCCCTCCTCGTTGTACATGTGGGGTAATGCCCAGTTCCTGTCCCCCTTCCCCCGGCGCCCTATGGGTGCCCCTCTTGTGCGCTTGGTAAAGTGTCATTATGCATAACCCCCAGCCCCTGCCCCTCCTCGTTGTACATTTGGGGTAATGCCCAGTTCCTGTCCCCCTTCCCCAGGCGCCCTATGGGTGCCCCTCTTGTGCGCTTGGTAAAGTGTCATTATGCATACCCCCCAGCCCCTGCCCCTCCTCGTTGTACATTTGGGGTAATGCCCAGTTCCCGTCCCCCTTCCCCAGGCGCCCTATGCTGCCCTTGCCGTGAGCTGCTCTCCTGCTGGCTTGTCATTGCGGCCGCCGTGCGCCAGGTGGCAGCATCGCTCCACGGCAGCCGCCTCGCACTTTATTCGGGCTTTTAGAGGCGCTGCGCCTCCTGGAGCAGCTTTCAGGTTCACTGCTTTACTGCTGTTTACGCCGCTTTTACTGAGGTGTTCTGTCACTCACATTTTTATATCCACCATTAGAAGGCGCGTGCGGGTATTTTTAATGTGTCATTTTCTGCACACGGGATCGTCTGCCTGACGCAGAGCGTGTGAAGGGCAGAGCGGCGAGAGCGTGGGCAAGGCCCGCGGGGGCACTGGCAGAGCATTGGCGCCACGTCTCCAGGCCCCCACAGACGCCCTGGCCTCTGCCTCGCCGTCTGCCCCACGCCCCGGCCTTCTACCCTGCTATCTCACCGTCTGCCCCAGGCCCTGGCCTTCTACTCCACTATCTCACCGTCTACCCCACGCCCCAGCCTTCTACTCCGCTATCTCACCGTCTACCCCACGCCCCAGCCTTCTACTCCGCTATCTCACCGTCTACCCCACGCCCCAGCCTTCTACTCCGCTATCTCACCGTCTACCCCACGCCCCAGCCTTCTACTCTGCTATCTCACCGTCTACCCCACGCCCCAGCCTTCTACTCCGCTTTCTCACCGTCTGCCCCAGGCCCTGGCCTTCTACCCTGCTATCTCACTGTCTGCCCTACGTCCCGGCCTTTAACCCTGCTATCTCACCGTCTGCCCCAGGCCCTGGCCTTCTACTCCACTATCTCACCGTCTACCCCACGCCCCAGCCTTCTACTCCGCTATCTCACCGTCTACCCCACGCCCCAGCCTTCTACTCTGCTATCTCACCGTCTACCCCACGCCCCAGCCTTCTACTCCGCTATCTCACCGTCTGCCCCAGGCCCTGGCCTTCTACCCTGCTATCTCACTGTCTGCCCTACGTCCCGGCCTTTAACCCTGCTATCTCACCGTCTGCCCCAGGCCCTGGCCTTCTACTCCGCTATCTCACCGTCTACCCCACGCCCCAGCCTTCTACTCCGCTATCTCACCGTCTACCCCACGCCCCAGCCTTCTACTCCGCTATCTCACCGTCTACCCCACGCCCCAGCCTTCTACCCCGCTATCTCACCGTCTGTGCCACGTCCTGACCTTCTACCCTGGAATCTCACTGTCTATCCCATGTCCGTCCTTCTAGCCCGCTATCTCACGGTCTACCCCACATCCCGGCCTTCTACCCCGCTATCTCACCGTCTGTGCCACGTCCTGACCTTCTACCCTGGAATCTCACTGTCTACCCCACGTACCGGCCTTCTAGCCTATCATCTCATGTCCTGGCCTTCTAGCCCGCTATCTTACCATCTACCCCACCCCCGGCCTTCTAGCCCACTATCGCACTGTCTGCCCCACGTCCCAGCCTTCTAGCCCGCTATCTCATCATCTACCTCACGTTCTATCCTTCTAGCCCGCTATCTCACCATCTGCCCCACATCCCGGCCTTCTAGCCGGCTATCTCACGGTCTACCCCACATCCCGGCCTTCTACCCCGCTATCTCACCGTCTGTGCCACGTCCTGACCTTCTACCCTGGAATCTCACTGTCTATCCCATGTCCGTCCTTCTAGCCCGCTATCTCACGGTCTACCCCACATCCCGGCCTTCTACCCCGCTATCTCACCGTCTGTGCCACGTCCTGACCTTCTACCCTGGAATCTCACTGTCTACCCCACGTACCGGCCTTCTAGCCTGCTATCTGACCGTCTGCCCCACGCCCCAGCCTTCTAGCCTGCTATTTCACATGCCCACTTTCTGATCGTCTCCTGGAAGTTGGCACCCCCCGCAGCCCCTAATAGCACTCCCCCGGCCTGTGGCCAGGTTGAGACCAATGACTGCTTTGTCTTCTGTTTTATCCTCAGATCTGAAAAGCAGGTGTTTGTTCCTGTTTTATTTCATCTACTTACAAAACTGTTAACTGGAGTATCCATGGAGCGGCGCGTCTGGCAAATTGATGACCCTGCTCAGAGGTGGATTGGCAAAGGGGCAATTGCCCCCGGGCTGGCTGGGCTGTTGCCCCAGGGCCCAGAGGTTCTAAATGGAAAAATAAATCAAATCATTGAGAAAGAGGAACTCCTTCAGAATCTACCCTGCCAGAAAGGAACCGAGTGCTGCGAAGCCCGCTCAGATTCTGTGCCAATGGGGGAGGTATTCGTCTTTATGGCAGCAATGTTGCAGGTGTGCCTGGGTGGCCCCCATGTAGGGGCCTCGACAGTGAGTGACAGGGTGGGAGGGGCTGTAGGCTGGAGGAGCATGTTCATGTCACCCATTGGCAATGCAGGCATTTAAATCACAGATTCTGTGACCCCGGATGGTGATGTGGGCATCACTGCTCCCCATACACCATCGGTCCATTACAATACACCGCAGCTTATCAAGACGCCCACTTGCCAAGGAAGTAAGGGTCCATGTCTTATTAGAGTTTGTCATTGGTTTGATTCTGTACGAATGCTTCCACCATGGTGAATATCTTGATCACCAGTGTGTGTATCCAGAAATTGTTTAATAACACCCATGGGTGTGACTTATATAGTGGTTATTGAATGGCTGTTGGACTGTTTCTGGTTCTTATTTTTGGACACAGTTGAAAAGCATACATAGAAAGATGTAATATTCAGGCATTCATTATTAGAAGACTACAAACTAAGGGGGTCATTTAGAGTTCGGCTTATTTTTTAATAACATTGAAGAAAGTAACCAGCTCTGACTGCGGTATTTCTGGAAAGTTTACCACCAGCAGAGGTGAGATTTTTGTAATGCCTCCAGTGCTATTTCAGAAATACCACCTCTGATGGTGATCATGTAAAAAGGTTATTTTAACATTGGTTTTCAGCATTTTCAGCATCAATGTTCAGGAAGACATTGATTATGTACAGTAGGGGCTCATATCACTACTGTTTATTCTCTGGATGGATAAAACGGTAATTTCTAGCCCTGTTATGCTTTATATGGGTAAGGTGGTGAGGGGAGGCAATCCAAAGTGTCCAACCTTTTACCCCCGCAACATGGCCATTTGTAAATTTGCACACTTTTCAATGTGTGGGGTGCATTCAAAGGCCTCAAACAGAAGTCCCTTTCACGTGAACAGCAGGATTTTAAACACTGAAACAAAAACCGATTGGCCTTTGTTTTTTCTCTGAGTAAAACTGAAGAGCTATGTGGAAAAGGGGCCTACCTGTCATTTCCAAAGGAAAAGTAGCATTTTACTTTACAGAAGAAGAAGGATTCAAAGATCCCTTTCACATGGAAAACAAAATCTTCGAACAGTGACACAAAAACGGCTTGCACAGGTGTGTGCAAATAAAAGACGTTTAAATGTGAAAAGTTATCACTGCTCACAGAAAAATGTCAGGGAAAAGACATGATGTGTGTGTTGACAAAACGCAATGTATATTATGCTTCACATACAAAACCTCAGTGACATTGGAAAATCCACTATGTTTTCATGGAAAAATGGAAAAATGTCCGCCCAAAACAAACCCCTTTGCTGGCTGTGTGAAATTTCACAAGGAAATCTCCCACTGCCATTCTGGATGTTACATCTCCCATCTAATTACCAACTGCAATAAAGTATCCTGCTAAAGGTATCGAAATTCAGTGTTCTCCAGACCTGCTGACTCTGAAGGCAATGCATACAAGAGAAGTTCCCCTTGGCTGGAGCATGACCAACTTGTGTGAAAATGGGGGCAATAACTTCAAAGAGCAAGCTTCCAACACAAAGAGACTGATCAAAATTAACTCTGGGTACAGGTTGGGCCAGTGAAAACAAATGGCTGGAAGGCAGGAGAAAAGCCATTTGTCCCACACAAAGATCCACTTGTGTATAGGTGCATTATAAATGCCATATCATATCATTCACAATTAATTTTAAAGGACTATTATCATGTATGCCTTTTTTCAGCCATCATAAAGCAGATTTCCTTTATTTATGTACCATTTTTTAGGTAATTTCGGAGATATAAAATTCATCTACCTGTGACTCAGGGAACTGTAATGGCTATCTAAGATGTGTTTCTGCCTGATCTGAACATGTTCCAAATGTCAGCATTGCTGAGCGGGTGGAAAATAAAATCAGGGATATTGTAAATAACCGTCATATTCATAACTGTTATGCTTTTTATGGAAATGGCAGAAAGGTGCCACATGGCCGTGCTACATGGTACGGACCTGGTGGTCGGCTTATCTAATTCCACGTGATTAGATTAATCAGAACATATGTATAGTATTTGAATTGATTTCTGGACTGTGTATGTACACTTAGATTGGGGCTAAGCAATAGGACCCCCTCAGGGACCCTTTTTCTTTTCTAAGTTTCTTTCCCCTCTTTCCCCTCTCTTTCTCTTTCCTCTCTCTTTGCCCCTTGTACGTTAGACTTGGGCTCCTTAGTACTTTGTTCCCATTCTGTACTATTAGGGTGAATAATTTGTTGTCATGCACTTTACCTGTATACATCTAATATTTATTGTTCGTTTTCATGCTGTTTTACCATGGATTCAGCCATTTGTGTTGTGTGATTTAATGTGTGAAGAATAAAGATATTTTAATTACATACTATCCTTGACCTGGCCTATCCCCTCATTGAATAAGACTCTTAAATGTTAAATTGATGGCTACTTATTTGGCTTGATTTTTCCAGTGGCTTGCTCCGCTGACCCCATTTTTCTCTTTGGTTTACTGCTTTGTTAATCCCCTGGGTCCACGCGTTAGGGGACGCCTATCCTTGATCATATACTAGTACAACACTGCTCCTGATTGTGGCACTGGTTTTACCCCCTCTCTTTTTTCTGACTAAGCGATACCTACTTGCTTTATGAACATATGTTTCAAATACTACTTCTCATATTTTTTCAGGTTGCTTTATCATTTGACTTGGTGCTTTGAACGTACACACAATTGTACAGACTAATATAAATATAGTACATTTTCATTATAATTATTATCTAGGCCTGTTTCTCACATATATTTGCCTCAGGATATAGACAATTAATAGGCTTCCACATTGGTGCTTTGAAAACCATATTTATCGAACGGTAGACTAGTTTAACAACTTTGCTGAAAGCATTTTGTTTGTTTCTAATATTGAAGATAGAATAGGAGAAGATGAGGGTTGCCTTGCTTTCCTAATTGGAAACTGTGGAACTAGAAGGACAGAGCTCAAATCCCCACCTTCCACACTTCATACCTTATGTGATCCTCAACAAATCACTTTATCACTGTGCCTTTCCTTAACCATCTATCTATAGAAAAAGCCTCACTCATGTGGGTTTATATTCTATAGAGTTACTCTATAAATAATTTAACAATTGTAACAATATATGTTAAGCATATTAGTGAAGAGGAAGGATGACAAGAGTGGGAATTAGGTTGTGGGGGGTGTACACAGGGTTTTCTGTTTTAGGCTGGGGATGTAGGAAGCCAGCTCATGTCTGACTCCGAGAGCAAACCCAGACCCCCGGTTTAGCAATGGCTGTGCTCTATCAATTAATTCCTTAGCTTCGCCACCTCATTACATTGTTCTAAAACTAAAGATGAGATAGGATGGGAGGAGATGTAGCCTGCTGTCAAATTACAAACTGTAACACATTGAAAACTGGGCTCAAATCCCAGCTTTTCTATTTCACCGATTATATTATCCTGATGCAATAACGTAATACTATGTTTGGTAAGGGGGAGAATTTCCAGGGCCCCGGGTCTCTAAGAAATCACAGACCTAACTGAAAAAAAATTGTATAAAAGGAAAGTAATGTCAATAATGTCAACTATATGTACTTGAGAATGTGTGAAAGGGGAGAGGTTGGTATAGAGTTTACTTGTTCTGGAAGTTGGGGCACTGCACTATGGGCCAGAAAAGTAAACTTGCCCCCCAGGCCAAATGTTGCCAGTCCTCCCCTGACCCTGCATCATCCCCACCCCCCTTTCAGATGCACTGCCCCCCCTAGAGTGTTTTTGTAGCTAGTAGAGTGGGAGACCTGTGTCGGCCATGTTGTTAACCCCCAACCCTATTTTTTACCTGACCTTTCACCTGCAGGGGTTTGTCGGGCAACTGGACGAGTTCATCCGCTGGCTACAAGATGCCATGGAGACCACCGAGAACTGGATGCCCCCCAAGGCAGAGACCGACCGGCTCAAGCTCTACCTGGAGACCCACCTGGTGAGCGAGGCCCCCCGAAGGCTGCTATGGTACCCGGGGGGGGACAAGGGGTAACAGGGCGAGACATACCTGGTGAACGAGGTCCCCCAAAGCCTGCTTTGGTTCCCGGAGGGGAGTAAGGGGTGACAGGGTGGGCCAGCGGGGGAGCGGAACTCGAAGTCTGCTATGGATCCCTCGGGGGGGGGGGTAAGGGGTGACAGGGCAGGCCAGCGGGGGAGGGGGCTACCGAAGTCTGCTATGGTTCCCATGGGGTGCGGGGGGTTGTGAGAGGGCAGGCCAGCGGGGGAACTCGAAGTCTGCTATGGATCCCTCGGGGCGGGGGGGGCTAAGGGGTGACAGGGCAGGCCAGCGGGTGAGGGGCCCCGATGTCTGCAATTGTTCCCAAGGGGGTGGTAAGAGATGACAGGGCAGGCCAGCGGGGGAGGGGGAAACCCAAAGTCTGGGTGAAGGGGTGACAGGGCAGGCCAGCGGGGGAAGGGGAACTCGAAGTCTGCTATGGTTCCCAGGGGGAAGGGGTGACAGGGCAGGCCAGCGGGGGAGGAGGATCCTAATGGCAATACTTTTAGTACTGCATGTTTAAATGCACCCATTCCTTCCATACATGCACACATAGACAACCTGCCCATTCCTTACATACACGTACATCCAGACTCCACATGTCTGGCACCTTTAATATGCATGTGCACCCAGACTGCACATGCCCATTCTTTACATACATGTACGCTTAGAGCAGATTATAAGCACCCATTCTTTACATGCATGTAAACATGAGCATTGCATGCACATACGTGCAGCCGGCCTAGGCATGACCACCCTTTACATTCTCGTAGATCTTCGTATACCCTGCCCATGTTTAGATACCCCAACCTCTGCTTATGTTTTCCCTTTCTTTACATGTGTCTACACATGTCCCACCACCCTTTCCTAAGCATGTTTCTCTCTGGCAGAGCTTCAAGCTGAACGTGGAGAGTCACCGGACCCTGAAGGAGACTGTGACCGAGGAGGGGCGGCAACTCCTGGAGCTGATGGTGTCTCACAAGTCAGGTAACGCTCCTCCCCACCTACCCATATCCCCCTGACCCTTCCCCCCTTCCCCCAGGCCTGCACCCGCTCCCAGGCTGCATTTCCCTGGCTTTCTGGGTCCCTCCCTCCACCCTACACTACAGGAAAGACCCGAAGACCCTACTCCTCAAAGAACGTCTCGCCAATCGCTGATTGCTCCGCTCACTCCTTTCTCCCCCTCCACTACTCACCCCAGATCGTATGCTACCCCAGCACCCTGCTTGCAACCCATGAATGCGCCCCCTTTGTGCAGCGCCCTGTTTCTTACCAGCTAAGTTTGCGCTTTGTAAATCTTATACATACATGCATGCAGTTCCCCATGTCCAGCAGTAGCATGTACAAGAATCTAGGACAGAAAAGAGAGACACCTCTGTCGCCCCATCGCTTCATATTTGATGACGCTGGGGGGGGGGGCAGATTTGACTCCTCGGAAATCAGAGGCTTGGCAAGGAAGCAACAGTGCGTGGGTGCCCCCGGGCTGGCACTTTAAGGCTTTTAAACACGAGGCACAGAATTTTAAAAGTATCCTCGCAGGACCGGCGAGTCAAGGCAATGATACCCCTCCAGCATCTCCAGATCAGGCCTCTGTGTGCAAGGCTAGTATTCATGTCATATCACCCATCATCGCTCAGCAGCGGGATATCTACAAGGGAAATGGTGGCAGCGCCCACTCTGGCCACTGCTGCCAAATAGGCCCACCCTTAATCCAAGTTCTTAGTTCCGATCAGGACGCTATTCACAGACATCTTGTGTACCGCACGCACTGTGTATTGAGTATGGCGATCAGTACCTGAACGCCACCCCAATACTGGACCAAAACGCAGCTAAGTGCTCAACCTTGAGCCTGTACAGCAAACCACTTGATCTCAAGTACCCCTGTGTACACAATAATAGAGGAAATCCTGGTCTAAATATGTGGCTAGAGTGCCCACCACATGTCGCTGGCCTAAATATGTGGCTAGGGTGCCCTCCGCACCCACCACATGTCGCTGGCCTAAATATGTGGCTAGGGTGCCCTCCACACCCACCACATGTCGCTGGCCTAAATATGTGGCTAGAGGGCCCTCCGTACCCATCACATGTTGCTGGCCTAAATATGTGGCTAGAGTGCCCTCCACACCCACCACATGTCGGTGGCCTAAATATGTGGCTAGGGTGCCCTCCACACCCACCACATGTCACTGGCCTAAATATGTGGCTAGAGGGCCCTCCGTACCCACCATGTGTCGCTAGCCTAAGTATGTGGCTAGAGTGCCCTCCACACCCACCATATGTCGCTATGGATAGCGGCACCTGTCTGCCACACTGGACGCACACTGTGCACGTCTGGCACCGCCAGATCCTCCCTGCTCTCTCGCAGGGCTCTTCCGCCCCGTTGCTACATGGAGTGCAATGTGGGGGGGGGTGACACAGAAGATACTCCGCAGCCCTCCTATTTGCCCCAGGTGGTCATGCTTCCTCATGCCAGGGCATAGTATTACAGAGACCTGGTCCAGTAGCTACAAAGTGAGGTGCGCTAAGCTGCACCTCCCTGCAATTCCAGTTCAGCGTTCCCAGACAGAAGGATGGTGCCCCCTTCTATTCCGTTAAGCGGCAATCCATTTAACCATCATCCCAGCACCTCCTCACCCATGCTTCCCCCTATATCAAGTAATATGGACCTTCACAGGATCTCCACAACTTCCCACCACATATCGGGGGGCCAAGACCTTATGGAATAATGAGACAGTAAATGGCAGGCAAGGTGTCCCTCATGCCATGTATCCACCAATGGATTGTGAGGGACTTCCTTTCAGACCCGCCGCAGTACCTCTGGTTCAGGCGAGAGGAGCAAACATCTCACCAAGGTTCCCGCTCTCTTCCTGGCATGGGTGAACTTCACAAGTGCAGTGCCAGCGCATCCTTTCAGCAACCCCTGCTGGCTCATGATGCCGCATCTGGAGAACTTGGCCTTGTCTTCCATTCAGTAACCCCATGCTGGCTCATGGTGCGCCGCTCCTTTGTCTTCTCCCCTGCACTTGGGCCTGATGCGCCGCTCCTTTGTCTTCCTCCCCTGCACTTGGGCCTGATGCGCCGCTCCTTTGTCTTCTCCCCTGCACTTGGGCCTGATGCGCCGCTCCTTTGTCTTCTTCCCCTGCATGTGGGCCTGATGCGCCGCTCCTTTGTTTTCTTCCCCTGCACTTGGGCCTGATGCGCCGCTCCTTTGTCTTCTTCCCCTGCACTTGGGCCTGATGCGCCGCTCCTTTGTCTTCTTCCCCTGCACTTGGGCCTGATGCACCGCTCCTTTGTCTTCCTCCCCTGCACTTGGACCTGATGCACCGCTCCTTTGTCTTCCTCCCCTGCGCTTGGACCTGATGCGCCGCTCCTTTGTCTTCTTCCCCTGCACTTGGGCCTGATGCGCCGCTCCTTTGTCTTCTCCCCTGCACTTGGGCCTGATGCGCCGCTCCTTTGTCTTCCTCCCCTGCACTTGGGCCTGATGCGCCGCTCCTTTGTCTTCTCCCCTGCACTTGGGCCTGATGCGCCGCTCCTTTGTCTTCTTCCCCTGCATGTGGGCCTGATGCGCCGCTCCTTTGTTTTCTTCCCCTGCACTTGGGCCTGATGCGCCGCTCCTTTGTCTTCTTCCCCTGCACTTGGGCCTGATGCGCCGCTCCTTTGTCTTCTTCCCCTGCACTTGGGCCTGATGCACCGCTCCTTTGTCTTCCTCCCCTGCACTTGGACCTGATGCACCGCTCCTTTGTCTTCCTCCCCTGCGCTTGGACCTGATGCGCCGCTCCTTTGTCTTCTTCCCCTGCACTTGGGCCTGATGCGCCGCTCCTTTGTCTTCCTCCCCTGCACTTGGGCCTGATGCGCCGCTCCTTTGTCTTCTTCCCCTGCACTTGGGCCTGATGCACCGCTCCTTTGTCTTCTTCCCCTGCACGTGGGCCTGATGCACCGCTCCTTTGTCTTCTTCCCCTGCACTTGGGCCTGATGCACCGCTCCTTTGTCTTCTTCCCCTGCACGTGGGCCTGATGCACCGCTCCTTTGTCTTCTTCCCCTGCACTTGGGCCTGATGCACCGCTCCTTTGTCTTCTTCCCCTGCACGTGGGCCTGATGCACCGCTCCTTTGTCTTCTTCCCCTGCACGTGGGCCTGATGCACCGCTCCTTTGTCTTCTTCCCCTGCACTTGGGCCTGATGCACCGCTCCTTTGTCTTCCTCCCCTGCACTTGGGCCTGACGCACCGCTCCTTTGTCTTCCTCCCCTGCACTTGGGCCTGACGCACCGCTCCTTTGTCTTCTTCCCCTGCACTTGGGCCTGACGCGCCGCTCCTTTGTCTTCCTCCCCTGCACTTGGGCCTGACGCGCCGCTCCTTTGTCTTCCTCCCCTGCACTTGGGCCTGATGCACCGCTCCTTTGTCTTCTTCCCCTGCACGTGGGCCTGATGCACCGCTCCTTTGTCTTCTTCCCCTGCACTTGGGCCTGATGCACCGCTCCTTTGTCTTCTTCCCCTGCACGTGGGCCTGATGCACCGCTCCTTTGTCTTCTTCCCCTGCACTTGGGCCTGATGCACCGCTCCTTTGTCTTCTTCCCCTGCACGTGGGCCTGATGCACCGCTCCTTTGTCTTCTTCCCCTGCACGTGGGCCTGATGCACCGCTCCTTTGTCTTCTTCCCCTGCACTTGGGCCTGATGCACCGCTCCTTTGTCTTCCTCCCCTGCACTTGGGCCTGACGCACCGCTCCTTTGTCTTCCTCCCCTGCACTTGGGCCTGACGCACCGCTCCTTTGTCTTCTTCCCCTGCACTTGGGCCTGACGCACCGCTCCTTTGTCTTCCTCCCCTGCACTTGGGCCTGACGCACCGCTCCTTTGTCTTCTTCCCCTGCACGTGGGCCTGATGCACCGCTCCTTTGTCTTCGTCCCCTGCGCTTGGGCCTGACGCACCGCTCCTTTGTCTTCGTCCCCTGTGCTTGGGCCTGACGCACCGCTCCTTTGTCTTCTTCCCCTGCGCTTGGGCCTGATGCACCGCTCCTTTGTCTTCGTCACCTGCGCTTGGGCCTGATGCACCGCTCCTTTGTCTTCCTCCCCTGCGCTTGGGCCTGATGCACCGCTCCTTTGTCTTCCTCCCCTGCGCTTGGGCCTGATGCACCGCTCCCTTGTCTTCTTCCCCTGCGCTTGGGCCTGATGCACCGCTCCTTTGTCTTCCTCCCCTGCACTTGGGCCTGATGCACCGCTCCTTTGTCTTCCTCCCCTGCACGTGGGCCTGATGCACCGCTCCTTTGTCTTCCTCCCCTGCACGTGGGCCTAATGCACCGCTCCTTTCTCTTCCTCCCCTGCACGTGGGCCTAATGCACCGCTCCTTTGTCTTCTTCCCCTGCACGTGGGCCTGATGCACCGCTCCTTTGTCTTCCTCCCCTGCACGTGGGCCTGATGCACCGCTCCTTTGTCTTCTTCCCCTGCACGTGGGCCTGATGCACCGCTCCTTTATCTTCTTCCCCTGCAGGTCTCAAGGACATGCTGCAGATGATTGGGGGTCAGTGGAAGGAGCTACAGCGGCAAATCAAGCGGCAGCACAGCTGGATCCTGCACGCCCTGGACGCCATCAAAGCCGAGATCCTGGCGACTGATGTGTCCGCGGAGGACACGGTGGTCCAGGGCAGCCCAGAGGTAAAGTCGCGCGCCCGTCCCTTTAATTTCCATTGGCTGTTTGAAGTCCTTATCACTCAAGTTGCCCCCTCCCACTCGCCCCCAGGCTCTGCTTTCTCTCGCCCACGACTAGTCCTTTTTAGAGATGAAAGTAAATAACGTCTTTTGACGAACGAAAGAAGTACGGCTACCCCTGCCTCCTAAACCTTCCTAAACGCCCAGTGGGCAAAGCCGCAAAAACACAACCAAGAATGGCCGCAGAGTTGCGCAATTTGCTATGAATTGGATTCTGCTGTAGCTGCCCTCGTTGCACTTTGCATTGGTCTACATCTTAGTGAATGAGTTCTTACAGGTGATTTAGATTGTAGTTTACCCTCCCAACACACCCATTGTTCCTTCCCAATTCAAACTCCCTGTGGCATGAACATCTGGCTCGCCAGAGGGGAGTTCAGCCATGAACATCTGGCTCACCAGAGGGGAGTTCAGCCATTATCATCTGGCTCGCCAGAGGGGAGTTCAGCCATGAACGTCTGGCTCACGAGAGGGGAGTTCAGCAATGAACATCTGGCTCACCAGAGGGGAGTTCAGCCATGAACATCTGGCTCGCCAGAGGGGAGTTCAGCCACAGGGGAGTTCAGCCACAAACATCTGGCTCACCAGAGGGGAGTTCAGCCATGAACATCTGGCTCACGAGAGGGGAGTTCAGCCATTATCATCTGGCTCGCCAGAGGGGAGTTCAGCCATGAACGTCTGGCTCACGAGAGGGGAGTTCAGCCATGAACATCTGGCTCACTAGAGGGGAGTTCAGCCATGAACGTCTGGCTCACGAGAGGGAAGTTCAGCCATGAACATCTGGCTCACCAGAGGGGAGTTCAGCCACAGGGGAGTTCAGCCACGAACATCTGGCTCGCCAAAGGGGAGTACAGCCACGAACATCTGGCTCGCCAAAGGGGAGTACAACCACGAACATCTGGCTCGCCAAAGGGGAGTTCAGCCATGAACATCTGGCTCGCCAGAGGGGAGTTCAGGGCTTTGCTAGAGGGTGGTGGGCTAAGGAGTATAGCCCTGGGTCTTTTGGTTGTAACACCATATAGAAATCAGGGGTTACAACCAAAAGGGCAGCTAGCCCCGAGTCCCGGCAATCCCGACATTAGCTCAGCCCCAGATCTTTCCCAGACCTAGCAACACCCCTGTGACAGCCATTAACATCTGGCTTGCCAGAGGGGAGTTCAACCATGAACATCTGGCACACCAAAGGGGAGTTCAGCCATGAACATCTGGCTCACGAAAGGGGAGTTCAGCCATGTACATCTGGCTCACCAAAGGGGAGTTCAGCCATGAACATCTGGCATACGAAAGGGGAGTTCAGCCATGTACATCTGGCTCACCAAAGGGGAGTTCAGCCATGTACATCTGGCTCACCAAAGGGGAGTTCAGCCATGAACATCTGGCTCACCAAAGGGGAGTTCAGCCATGTACATCTGGCTCGCCATTAGTGAGGCATTTACCATTTCAGAGAGGGGTCAGGGCTTCCCCCCCTTGATCTGCTTTAGGCTGGGAGGGCAGAGGGCCCCATCTTTGTATATAGTTGGTTTAAGTGATGCAAAGGTGTCAGCAAGACGCTTCGGGCGAGGAGAGTGAAGGCCGCCCCGGTTTATGTATGTTACGTGCTATAACATCGAGAGCCGGGGGTTGACTCAGTTTGTGGTATAAACCTGTCGTACGTTATATGTTGTGGGCTGAAGGAGGAACATAGACAGTCCTGGGGAGCAAAAAAGAAACCAAGAAGGGGCAACACCCCCATGGTGACCGGCTGCCCACCGCGGAACCGCTCAGAACTGAAGTGGCACCCTCCTCGCAGAGAGTCTGGGACTAGCCCATGTTTACTTTAACTTGCCCCAACGTGCAAATATCCTCAATAAAATGTTAAACTTGACCATAAGGAACTGGCATGTTTCGAGGTCCCGGGCAATCTGGGGACGAGACCAATAAAGGCCAGTCTGATCACTTGGCAGCCTTTGCAGGTCACCCCCACCTCTCTCAGAGCAGGTGAGTGCTCTGCAGTCTTTCTTCTACCCCAACATGTGCATCCACATGTATCATATGCATCCACGTATGCATCGACATGCATCATATGCATCCACATATGCATCCACATGCATCATATGCATCCACATGCAACATATGCATCCACATGCATCATATGCATCCACATGCAACATATGCATCCACATGCATCATATGCATCCACATATGCATCCACATGTATCATATGCATCCACATATGCATCCACATGCATCATATGCATCCACATATGCATCCACATGCATCATGTGCATCCACATGCATCATATGCATCCACATATGCATCCACATGCATCATGTGCATCCACATGCATCATATGCATCCACATGCATCATATGCATCCACATATGCATCCACATGCATCATATGCATCCACATATGCATCCACATGCATCATGTGCATCCACATGCATCATATGCATCCACATATGCATCCACATGCATCATGTGCATCCACATGCATCATATGCATCCACATGCATCATATGCATCCACATATGCATCCACATGCATCATGTGCATCCACATGTATCATATGCATCCACATATGCATCCACATGCATCATATGCATCCACATATGCATCCACATGCATCATGTGCATCCACATGCATCATATGCATCCACATGCATCATGTGCATCCACATGTATCATATGCATCCACATGCATCATATGCATCCACATATGAATCCACATGCATCATATGCATCCACATGCATCATGTGCATCCACATGCATCATATGCATCCACATGCATCATGTGCATCCACATGTATCATATGCATCCACATGCATCATATGCATCCACATATGAATCCACATGCATCATATGCATCCACATGCATCATGTGCATCCACATGCATCATATGCATCCACATGCATCATGTGCATCCACATGTATCATATGCATCCACATGTATCATATGCATCCACATATGAATCCACATGCATCATATGCATCCACATGCATCATATGCATCCACATATGCATCCACATGCATCATGTGCATCCACATGCATCATATGCATCCACATGCATCATATGCATCCACATGCAACATATGCATCCACATATGCATCCACATGCATCATGTGCATCCACATGTATCATATGCATCATATGCATCCACATATGCATCCACATGCAACATATGCATCCACATGCATCATGTGTATCCACATGTATCATATGCATCCACATGCATCATATGCATCCACATATGCATCCACATGCAACATATGCATCCACATATGCATCCACATGCATCATGTGCATCCACATGCATCATATGCATCCACATGCATCATGTGAATCCACATGCATCATATGCATCCACATGCATCATGTGCATCCACATGTATCATATGCATCCACATGCATCATATGCATCCACATGCATCATATGCATCCACATATGCATCCATATGCAACATATGCATCCACATATGCATCCACATGCATCATATGCATCCACATGCAACATATGCATCCACATATGCATCCACATGCATCATATGCATCCACATGCATCATGTGCATCCACATGTATCATATGCATCCACATGCATCATATGCATCCACATGCATCATGTGCATCCACATGTATCATATGCATCCACATGCATCATATGCATCCACATATGCATCCACATGCAACATATGCATCCACATGCATCATGTGCATCCACATATGCATCCACATGCATCATATGCATCCACATGCATCATATGCATCCACATGTATCATATGCATCCACATGCATCATATGCATCCACATATGCATCCACATGCAACATACGCATCCACATGCATCATGTATATCCACATGTATCATATGCATCCACATGCATCATATGCATCCACATATGCATCCACATGCAACATATGCATCCACATGCATCATGTGCATCCACATGTATCATATGCATCCACATGCATCATATGTATCCACATGTATCATATGCATCCACGTGCATCATATGCATCCACATATGCATCCACATGCAACATATGCATCCACATGCATCATGTGCATCCACATGTATCATATGCATCCACATGCATCATATGCATCCACATGTATCATATGCATCCACATGCATCATATGCATCCACATATGCATCCACATGCAACATATGCATCCACATGCATCATGTGCATCCACATGTATCATATGCATCCACATGTTTCATATGCATCCACATGCATCATATGCATCCACATATGCATCCACATGTATCATATGCATCCACATGCATCATATGCATCCACATATGCTTCCACATGCATCATATGCATCCACGTGCATCATATACATCCACATGTATCATATGCATCCACATGTATCATATGCATCCACATGCATCATATGCATCCACGTGCATCATATGCATCCACGTGCATCATATACATCTACATGTATCATATGCATCCCCATGCATCATGTGCATCCACATGCCTCATATGCATCCACATATGCTTCCACATGCATCATATGCATCCACATATGCTTCCACATGCATCATATGCATCCACATATGCTTCCACATGTATCATATGCATCCACATGCATCATATGCATCCACATATGCTTCCACATGTATCATATGCATCCACATGCATCATATGCATCCACATATGCTTCCACATGCATCATATGCATCCACATATGCTTCCACATGCATCATATACATCCACATGTATCATATGCATCCCCATGCATCATGTGCATCCACATGCCTCATATGCATCCACATATGCTTCCACATGCATCATATGCATCCACATATGCTTCCACATGCATCATATGCATCCACATATGCTTCCACATGTATCATATGCATCCACATGCATCATATGCATCCACATATGCTTCCACATGCATCATATACATCCACATGCATCATATGCATCCACATATGCTTCCACATGCATCATATGCATCCACATATGCTTCCACATGCATCATGTGCATCCACATGCCTCATATGCATCCACATATGCTTCCACATGCATCATATACATCCACATGTATCATATGCATCCACGTGCATCATATGCATCCACATATGCTTCCACATGCATCATATGCATCCACATGCATCATATGCATCCACATGTACCATGTGCATCCACATGCATCATGTGCATCCACATGCCTCATATGCATCCACATGCAACATATACATCCACATGCATCATGTGCATCCACATGCATCATATGCATCCACATATGCATCCACATGCATCATGTGCATCCACATGCATCATGTGCATCCACATGCATCATATGCATCCACATGTATCATATGCATCCACATGAATAATGTGCATCCACATGAAACATATACATCCACATATGCATCCACATGCATCATGTGCATCCACATGCATCATATGCATCCACATGCATCATATGCATCCACATATGCTTCCACATGCATCATATGCATCCACATGCATCATATGCATCCACATGTATCATATGCATCCACATGTATCATGTGCATCCACATGCATCATGTGCATCCACATGCCTCATATGCATCCACATGCAACATATACATCCACATGCAACATATACATCCACATGCATCATGTGCATCCACATGCATCATGTGCACCCACATGTATCATATGCATCCACATATGCATCCACACGCATCATATACATCCACATGCATAATGTGCATCCACATGAAACATATACATCCACATGTGCATCCACATGCATCATATGCATCCACATGCATCATATGCATCCACATGCAACATATACATCCACATGCAACATATACATCCACATGCATCATGTGCGTCCACATGCATCATATGCATCCACATATGCATCCACATGCATAATGTGCATCCACATGCAACATATGCATCCACATGCATCATGTGCACCCACATGCATCATGTGCATCCACATGTATCATATGCATCCACATGTGCATCCACACGCATCATATGCAGCCACATGCATCATGTGCATCCACATGCATCATGTGCATCCACATGTATCATATGCATCCACATATGCATCCACATGCATCATATACATCCACATGCATCATGTGCATCCACATGTATCATATGCATCCACATATGCTTCCACATGCATCATATGCATCCACATGCATCATATACATCCGCATGTATCATGTGCATCCACACGCATCATATGCAGCCACATGCATCATGTGCATCCACATGTATCATATGCATCCACATATGCTTCCACATGCATCATATGCATCCACATGCATCATATACATCCGCATGTATCATGTGCATCCACACGCATCATATGCAGCCACATGCATCATGTGCATCCACATGTATCATATGCATCCACATATGCTTCCACATGCATCATATGCATCCACATGCATCATATACATCCGCATGTATCATGTGCTTCCACACGCATCATATGCATCCACATGCATCATATACATCCACATGCATCATGTGCATCCGCATGTATCATATACATCTCTAGCCCTGAAGCCCACCACGAGGCATCTCTGCCGCTGACACTGAGCCGCATCTCTAGCCCTGAAGCCCACCATGAGGCATCTCTGCCGCTGACACTGAGCTGCATCTCTAGCCCTGAAGCCCACCATGAGGCATCTCTGCCGCTGACACTGAGCCACACCTCTAGCCCTGAAGCCCACCAAGAGGCATCTCTGGCGCTGACACTGAGCCGCATCTCTGCCCTGAAGCCCACCACGAGGCATCTCTGCCGCTGACACTGAGCCGCATCTCTACCCTGAAGCCCACCAAGAGGCCTCTCTCCCGCTGACACTGATCCGCATCTCTAGCCTTGAAGCCCGCCATGAGGCATCTCTGCCGCTGACACTGAGCTGCATATCTAGCCCTGAAGCCCGTCATGAGGCATCTCTGCCGCTGACACTGAGCCGCATCTCTAGCTCTGAAGCCCGCCATGAGGCACCTCTGCCGCTGACACTGAGCCGCATCTCTGCCCTGAAGCCCACCACGAGGCATCTCTGCCGCTGACACTGAGCCGCATCTCTACCCTGAAGCCCACCAAGAGGCCTCTCTCCCGCTGACACTGATCCGCATCTCTAGCCTTGAAGCCCGCCATGAGGCATCTCTGCCGCTGACACTGAGCTGCATATCTAGCCCTGAAGCCCGTCATGAGGCATCTCTGCCGCTGACACTGAGCCGCATCTCTAGCTCTGAAGCCCGCCATGAGGCACCTCTGCCGCTGACACTGAGCCGCATCTCTAGCCCTGAAGCCCGCCACGAGGCATCTCTGCCACTGACACTGAGCCGCATCTCTAGCCCTGAAGCCCACTACGAGGCACCTCTGCCGCTGACACTGAGCCGCGTCTCTTACCCTGAAGCCCACCACGAGGCATCTCTGCCGCTGACACTGAGCCGCATCTCTAGCCCTGAAACCCACCAAGACCATCTCTGCCGCTGACACTGAGCCGCATCTCTACCCTGAAGCCCACCAAGAGGGATCTCTGCCGCTGACACTGAGCCGCATTTCTCGCCCTGAAGCCCACCACGAAGCATCTCTGCCGCTGACACTGAGCTGCATCTCTAGCCCTGTAGCCCGCCAAGAGCCATCTCTGCCGCTGACACTGAGCCGCATCTCTAGCCCGCCAAGAGGCATCTCTGTCGCTGACACTGAGCTGCATCTCTAGCCCTGTAGCCCGCCAAGAGGCATCTCTGCCGCTGACACTGAGCCACATCTCTAGCCCGCCAAGAGGCATCTCTGTCGCTGACACTGAGCTGCATCTCTAGCCCTGAAGCCCGCCACGAGGCATCTCTGCCGCTGACACTGAGCCGCATCTCTAGTCCTGAAGCCCGCCAAGAGGCATTTCTGCCGCTGACACTGAGCCGCATCTCTAGCCCTGAAGCCCGCCAAGAGGCATCTCTCCCACTGACACTGAGCTGCGTCTCTAGCCCTGAAGCCCACCAAGAAGCATCTCTGCCGCTGACACTGAGCTGCATCTCTAGCCCACCAAGAGGCATCTCTGTCGCTGACACTGAGCTGCATCTCTAGCCCTGTAGCCCGCCAAGAGGCATCTCTGCCGATGACACTGAGCCGCATCTCTAGTCCTGAAGCCCGCCAAGAGGCATCTCTGCTGCTGACACTAAGCCGCATCTCTAGTCCTGAAGCCCGCCAAGAGGCATCTCTGCCGCTGACACTGAGCCTCATCTCTTGCCCTGAAGCCCGCCAAGAGGCATCTCTGCCGCTGACACTGAGCCGCATCTCTAGCCCTGAAGCCCACCATGAGGCATCTCTGCCGATGACACTGAGCCGCATCTCTAGCCCACCAAGAGGCATCTCTGTCGCTGACACTGAGCTGCATCTCTAGCCCTGTAGCCCGCCAAGAGGCATCTCTGCCGCTGACACTGAGCCGCATCTCTAGCCCGCCAAGAGGCATCTCTGTCGCTGACACTGAGCTGCATCTCTAGCCCTGAAGCCCGCCAAGAGGCATTTCTGCCGCTGACACTGAGCCGCATCTCTAGTCCTGAAGCCCGCCAAGAGGCATCTCTGCCGCTGACACTGAGCCGCATCTCTAGCAGCATCTCTGCCGCTGAAACTGAGCCGCATCTCTAGCCCTGAGGCCCGCCACGAGGCATCTCTGCCACTGACACTGAGCCGCATCTCTTTCCCTGAAGCCCGCCATGAGGCATCTCTGCCGCTGACACTGAGTCGCATCTCTTTCCCTGAAGCCCGCTACGAGGCATCTCTGCCGCTGACACTGAGCTGCATCTCTTGCCCTAAAGCCCACTAAGAGGCATCTCTCCCACTGACACTGAGCTGCATCTCTAGCCCTGAAGCCCACTAAGAGGCATCTCTGCCGCTGACACTGAGCCGCATCTCTAGCCCTGAAGCCCACCAAGAGGCATCTCTGCCGCTGACACTGAGCTGCATCTCTAGCCCTGAAGCCCGCCACGAGGCACCTCTGCCGCTGACACTGAGCCGCATCTCTAGCCCTGAAGCCCGCTACGAGGCACCTCTGCCGCTGACACTGAGCCGCATCTCTTGCCCTGAAGCCCACCAAGAGGCATCTCTGCCGCTGACACTGAGCCGCATCTCTAGCCCTGAAGCCCGCCATGAGGCACCTCTGCCGCTGACACTGAGCCGCATCTCTAGCCCTGAAGCCCGCTACGAGGCACCTCTGCCGCTGACACTGAGCCGCATCTCTTGCCCTGAAGCCCGCCATGAGGCATCTCTGCCGCTGACACTGAGCTGCATCTCTAGCCCGCCAAGAGGCATCTCTGTCGCTGACACTGAGCCGCATCTCTAGCCCTGAAGCCCGCCACGAGGCACCTCTGCCGCTGACACTGAGCCGCATCTCTAGCCCTGAAGCCCGCTACGAGGCACCTCTGCCGCTGACACTGAGCCGCATCTCTAGCCCTGAAGCCCGCTACGAGGCATCTCTGCCGCTGACACTGAGCCGCATCTCTTGCCCTGAAGCCCACCACGAGGCATCTCTGCCGCTGACACTGAGCTGCATCTCTTGCCCTGAAGCCCACCACGAGGCATCTCTGCTGCTGACACTGAGCCGCATCTCTAGCCCTGAAGCCCGTCATGAGGCATCTCTGCCGCTGACACTGAGCCGCATCTCTAGCCCTGAAGCCCACCATGAGGCATCTCTGCCGCTGACACTGAGCCGAATCTCTAGCCCTGAGGCCCGCCACGAGGCATCTCTGCCGCTGACACTGAGCCGCATCTCTTGCCCTGAAACCTGCCAAGAGGCATCTCTGCCGCTGACACTGAGCCGCACCTCTAGCCCTGAAGCCCACCATGAGGCATCTCTGCCGATGACACTGAGCCGAATCTCTAGCCCTGAAGCCCACCATGAGGCATCTCTGCCGCTGACACTGAGCCGAATCTCTAGCCCTGAGGCCCGCCACGAGGCATCTCTGCCGCTGACACTGAGCCGAATCTCTAGCCCTGAAGCCCACCATGAGGCATCTCTGCTGCTGACACTGAGCCGAATCTCTAGCCCTGAAGCCCACCATGAGGCATCTCTGCCGCTGACACTGAGCCGAATCTCTAGCCCTGAGGCCCCCCACGAGGCATCTCTGCCGCTGACACTGAGCCGCATCTCTTGCCCTGAAACCTGCCAAGAGGCATCTCTGCCGCTGACACTGAGCCGCACCTCTAGCCCTGAAGCCCACCATGAGGCATCTCTGCCGATGACACTGAGCCGCATCTCTTGCACTGAAGCCCGCCACGAGGCATCTCTGCCGCTGACACTGAGCCGCATCTCTTTCCCTGAAGCCCACCACGAGCCATCTCTGCCGCTGACACCGAGCCGCATTTCTAGCCCTGAAGCCCACCACGAGGCATCTCTGCCGCTGACACCGAGCCGCATTTCTAGCCCTGAAGCCCACCAAGAGGCATCTATGCCGCTGACACTGAGCCGCATCTCTAGCCCTGAAGCCCACCATGAGGCATCTCTGCCGATGACACTGAGCCGCATCTCTAGCCCTGAAGCCCACTACGAGCCATCTCTGCCGCTGACACTGAGCCGCATCTCTTTCCCTGAAGCCCGCCAGGAGGCATCTCTGCCGCTGACACTGAGCCGCATCTCTAGCCCTGAAGCCCACCACGAGCCATCTCTGCCGATGACACTGAGCCGCATCTCTAGCCCTGAAGCCCACCACGAGCCATCTCTGCCGCTGACACTGAGCCGCATCTCTTTCCCTGAAGCCCGCCAAGAGGCATCTCTGCCGCTGACACTGAGCCTCATCTCTAGCCCTGAACCCACCAAGAGGCATCTCTTCTGCCGACACTGAGCCGCATCTCTAGCCCTGAAGCCCACCACGAGCCATCTCTGCCGCTGACACAAAGCTGCATCTCTAGCCCTGAAGCCCACCACCTCAGCTGCAGTGCTGCTTCATAAGCCCCCTATCCACCAAGGTTTGCACTGACGTTTGATCCCTGAGGCTACCCATGGGTTCACCAGCAAGGTTACCACGAGCTGCTGGACCCGCGGAGAGAGCTCTAGCCACCGGACTAGCGGGACGTGACAATGTGACGAGCGGGCATGCAGGTTTCCTAGAGGTTCAGCTCACCTTTGAGTGTTGCCTTGAAGACGAGCTCTGCCACTCCCAGCCCAGGGACATTTTGGGTGTTTCAGTTCACTAAAGCCGCAAGAGGATAGAATAAGTTCACCAGCCGTAATGGAGGTTAAACATCTTGCAGCCATCCCATTGCTCCTGTCCAGGTCAATGAGGTCAATGAGTAAAACAAAGAGGTGATGACTGGAAGGTTTGGAATTAATCTAACTTCTGGCACTGCTCTGGCGAACCCCCCAGACCATCGTTCTCCACCTGCCAAGCCATTACAGAAGGGAAGTCCATATGCAAATCAGCCTTGGCCCCACCCCAAAAGGGGCCAGTACAGCCAAAACTGCTTGGTCACATCCCTTCTGCACGAGACCACAAACCTATCCAGAGAGGTTTCGGCCTTGTTGGGCCTCATCAGTGTGGAGTAGCTTGGGTCTCTGGGCCCAGCAGATACAGGACCCATGTCGGGGCATACCCGCCGCACTCGGGGTGACAAAGCCAAAAAAAGTGGTGATGGCTGGAAGGTTTAGAATGAATCGTAAACTCTGGCATTGCTCTGGGCAACCCTCCAGACCATTGTTCTCCACCTGCCAAGCCATTACAGAAGGGGAAAGATCATATGCAAATCAGGCTTGGTCCCACCCCTTATGGGGCAGTCCGGCCCAAACAGCTTGGTCACATCCCTTCTGCACGAGACCACAAGCATCCCCAGACATGCTTCAGCCTCATTGGGCGTCATCAGTGAGGAGTCGCTTGGGTGTCTAGGCAGAAAACAGGAGTCAAGGAGGAACCAATGGAAGAAAAGCAGAAAACATGAGTCAAGGAGGAACCAATGGAAGAAAAGCAGAAAACATGAGTCAAGGAGCCCCCAATGGTGGGGGAGCAGGAAACATGAGTCAAGGAGGCCCCAATGGTAGGGAAGCAGGAAACATGAGTCAAGGAGGCCCCAATGGTAGGGAAGCAGGAAACATGAGTCAAGGAGGCCCCAATGGTAGGGAAGCAGGAAACATGAGTCAAGGAGGCCCCAATGGTAGGGAAGCAGGACACATAGGAGTCAAGGAGGCCCCAATGGTAGGGAAGCAGGAAACATAGGAGTCAAGGAGGCCCCAATGGTAGGGAAGCAGGAAACATGAGTCAAGGAGGCCCCAATGGTAGGGAAGCAGGAAACATGAGTCAAGGAGGCCCCAATGGCAGGGAAGCAGGAAACATGAGTCAAGGAGGCCCCAATGGTAGGGAAGCAGGAAACATGAGTCAAGGAGGCCCCAATGGTAGGGAAGCAGGAAACATGAGTCAAGGAGGCCCCAATGGCAGGGAAGCAGGAAACATGAGTCAAGGAGGCCCCAATGGTAGGGAAGCAGGAAACATAGGAGTCAAGGAGGCCCCAATGGTAGGGAAGCAGGAAACATGAGTCAAGGAGGCCCCAATGGTAGGGAAGCAGGAAACATGAGTCAAGGAGGCCCCAATGGTAGGGAAGCAGGAAACATGAGTCAAGGAGGCCCCAATGGCAGGGAAGCAGAAAACATGAGTCAAGGAGGCCCCAATGGCAGGGAAGCAGGAAACATGAGTCAAGGAGGCCCCAATGGCAGGGAAGCAGGAAACATGAGTCAAGGAGGCCCCAATGGTAGGGAAGCAGGAAACATGAGTCAAGGAGGCCCCAATGGCAGGGAAGCAGGAAACATGAGTCAAGGAGGCCCCAATGGCAGGGAAGCAGGAAACATGAGTCAAGGAGGCCCCAATGGTAGGGAAGCAGGAAACATGAGTCAAGGAGGCCCCAATGGTAGGGAAGCAGGAAACATAGGAGTCAAGGAGGCCCCAATGGTAGGGAAGCAGGAAACATAGGAGTCAAGGAGGCCCCAATGGTAGGGAAGCAGGAAACATGAGTCAAGGAGGCCCCAATGGTAGGGAAGCAGGAAACATGAGTCAAGGAGGCCCCAATGGTAGGGAAGCAGGAAACATGAGTCAAGGAGGCCCCAATGGTAGGGAAGCAGGAAACATAGGAGTCAAGGAGGCCCCAATGGTAGAGAAGCAGGAAACATGAGTCAAGGAGGCCCCAATGGTAGGGAAGCAGGAAACATGAGTCAAGGAGGCCCCAATGGCAGGGAAGCAGGAAACATGAGTCAAGGAGGGCCCAATGGCAGGGAAGCAGGAAACATGAGTCAAGGAGGCCCCAATGGCAGAGAAGCAGGAAACATGAGTCAAGGAGGCCCCAATGGCAGGGAAGCAGGAAACATGAGTTAAGGAGGCCCCAATGGCAGGGAAGCAGAAAACATGAGTCAAGGAGGCCCCAATGGCAGGGAAGCAGGAAACATGAGTCAAGGAGGCCCCAATGGCAGGGAAGCAGGAAACATGAGTCAAGGAGGCCCCAATGGCAGGGAAGCAGGAAACATGAGTCAAGGAGGCCCCAATGGCAGGGAAGCAGAAAACATGAGTCAAGGAGGCCCCAATGGTAGGGAAGCAGGAAACATGAGTCAAGGAGGCCCCAATGGTAGGGAAGCAGGAAACATGAGTCAAGGAGGCCCCAATGGTAGGGAAGCAGGAAACATGAGTCAAGGAGGCCCCAATGGTAGGGAAGCAGGAAACATGAGTCAAGGAGGCCCCAATGGTAGGGAAGCAGGAAACATGAGTCAAGGAGGCCCCAATGGTAGGGAAGCAGGAAACATAGGAGTCAAGGAGGCCCCAATGGTAGGGAAGCAGGAAACATGAGTTAAGGAGGCCCCAATGGCAGGGAAGCAGGAAACATGAGTCAAGGAGGCCCCAATGGTAGGGAAGCAGGAAACATGAGTCAAGGAGGCCCCAATGGTAGGGAAGCAGGAAACATAGGAGTCAAGGAGGCCCCAATGGTAGGGAAGCAGGAAACATGAGTCAAGGAGGCCCCAATGGTAGGGAAGCAGGAAACATGAGTCAAGGAGGCCCCAATGGTAGGGAAGCAGGAAACATGAGTCAAGGAGGCCCCAATGGTAGGGAAGCAGGAAACATGAGTCAAGGAGGCCCCAATGGTAGGGAAGCAGGAAACATAGGCGTCAAGGAGGCCCCAATGGTAGGGAAGCAGGAACATAGGAGTCAAGGAGGCCCCAATGGTAGGGAAGCAGGAAACATAGGAGTCAAGGAGGCCCCAATGGTAGGGAAGCAGGAAACATAGGAGTCAAGGAGGCCCCAATGGTAGGGAAGCAGGAAACATAGGAGTCAAGGAGGCCCCAATGGTAGGGAAGCAGGAAACATAGGAGTCAAGGAGGCCCCAATGGTAGGGAAGCAGGAAACATGACTCAAGGAGGCCCCAATGGTAGGGAAGCAGGAAACATGAGTCAAGGAGGCCCCAATGGTAGGGAAGCAGGAAACATAGGAGTCAAGGAGGCCCCAATGGTAGGGAAGCAGGAAACATGAGTCAAGGAGGCCCCAATGGTAGGGAAGCAGGAAACATGAGTCAAGGAGGCCCCAATGGTAGGGAAGCAGGAAACATGAGTCAAGGAGGAGCTACTGCCATTTGCAGGAAGGAGCGAGCAAGGTGAATGCTTTGGAAGTGGGTGAAGAACAAAGCGTTTGCCCCGGTTCTGCGCCAGCAGCCCACGCCTTCCACCCTCTATGATGGCTTCTGGATCGTCTGACCGTTCCGTGGAAGCAATGCCTGGCTGCCGGCGTCACCTGGATGGCAGGTAAGGATCTCTCCTGGATACAGCCCTAGGCTAGCGCCTTGAACACGAATATGCCTGCTAGAAGCCAGGCACTCTACTCAGCCAGGAAGAAACGAGGCCCACTTAGGAAAAAACACGACATGCATGAACTATCCATGCCTCTTGCTCTATGGGATCTCAGGCGTGTTAGGGAACGTGTTTAAGTGACGACCCCCAGCAGTTTGCTCTCTCCTCCTGTGTAAAGCCCCCAGCCCCGCCGCCCGGGTCTCGAGCTTAGGCCTGAGTCTGCGGGAGCTCCTCGGCGCAGGGGCGACCCCTGTCAGAAAGAGGCCCTCTCTCTACTTGGCCTCTAGTCTGGAATCATGGATTTTGCAATTTTGCGACCGTGTTTTGCTCAAAGTGGGAACTGGGAAACTCCCTGTTCTGGCATAGTGCACATGCATAACTCAGCGATGAGCGGAGAGCCACAATTAAACATGTTCAGCTGCTAGGAAGACCAGTCCATTCCAGGGTGCCTTGAGACTTCTACTCACAACTGCCACCCCCGAGGAGCACCCCTGCCGTGATGGACACGCTGGATGGGTGCTCTATAGCCCCAAGAGGCCTCCAGCGACTGCTCCCTCTAGGAATAGCCTCAAATTCAGCATCAGGAAGAGAAACCTCTCCACCCAACTTAGAGGCCCGGCTACCGACCAATAACATCCTTGCACTACGGGCGCACGAGGCTCCCCCGTGGAAACCTGCACTTCCATGCTCGTGACACGCAGCGCTTAGAATCCCAACCATCCAGCCAGTGCCATCCAAACATGCCTGCCAACTTAACAGCACTGGTGCACGCTTCACTGTACGCAACGCCACAGTCATTGCAGACTCGTCATAATATAAATATCCATCCTCCCCATCTCCTCGCCCTCACAGGTCAGGTTGCCCAACTCCAGGCCTCCAGGACCAGATGCATGCCGGATTTTCAGGATACCCCTCATTAATATTCATGAGGTGAATTTGCATGCAATGATTCTAAATGTATGCGCATTCATTTCTCCTTAATATTCACGAGGGATGTCCTGAAAACGTGTCAGGTTTTCAGCCCTCGCGGGTTGGAGTTGGGCAACCTTCTAGAACATCAACTACAGAGAGAAGACCAGAGGTGGCCTCACTGTCACCCCCAAGACCTCATTGGACGCACCCTCCAGGATCCCTCAATGTTGGGTGATATTTTATGCATGTTTGTTCTATATAACGCGCTTAAGCGTAAGTGCTATATAATAACATATCATTATCATTTGGCCTTGGTCGTCTGCTTGCATTCACAGTAATTTGGTAAATGGCCCTATACACACTGATCTTAACCATACATATGGCGATCCATTCTTGTATGAAATGTACATCACATTATAGTGATATTGTAACCATATTTTTCGCAGTGTACTTAGGAACAATATGTGATGTCACTTCCTGTTTTGTCACGGTGTGATAGGTTGTGTTCCATCACTTCCCGTGATGCCACTTTGAGGTGGGGGGAGGTGTTCAAATGACATCACTTCCTGAGATGTCATCAGAGGTCAAAGGTCGTGTGATGCCACTCCCACTCCCCTTGGCATTTTGGTGAAATGACGTCCCTGATGGCCTAGTTACCGCCTCCAGCTGATGTCAGACTGGAGATGCTGCGTCAGTGGGAGAGGGCCCTTACCACACCCCGATGAGAGCCTATGCCATGCACACGCTACTCGCGGCGCTGGCAGCCTGGCATTTCCTTGCCACAGGCTCCATTTCAGAGGACCAGTGGCATCACGCCTGGGTTCTCACTCGCAAGGGCAATCCACCGGGTCCTCCACGTGGTCCTTTCATCATCCAGACAGCCCATCAGAGTATATTCCCATCTTACGGGGAGATGGGGCAGGGATAGCACACGGGCCCACTGGGGGCTTCCGTGAGCCGCCACGGACTACGTGGTCCTCATACGTTGGCTGCTCAGTCTAACCTCCTGCTCCTCCGCACATTGCCTGACCGCAGAACACACATTTGCACATCTAGACACGCCCCTGATGTTGGGTCTTTCACTTGATGTTGGATTGGCAGTGTCAGGCCCACAACTGCCGTCTCCAGCATTCCGGCTACTTGCTCCTCCACCTCTGTGGGGGAGCCTCGCTTGACGGGCCTCCCCCTGTGTCATTGGCATGGCCACGGAGGTCTGCCACCCTTTCCTTGGCACTCCTCTTCATGTCTCCCCACCATATCTTGATATCCTTGGCAGTACACGGCTATACGCCTAGGTCATTGGCACTTCCGGGCAGCTCTGCACACTGGGCATTGGCACTTCCGGGCAGCTCTGTGTGCTGGGCATTGGCACTTCCGGGCAGATCTGCGCGCTGGGGACTGGCACTTCCGGGCAGCACTGCGCGCTGGGCATTGGCACTTCCGGGCAGCTCTGCACGCAGGGCATTGGCACTTCCGGGCAGCTCAGTGCGCTGGGCATTGGCACTCCCGGGCAGCTCTGCACGCTGGGCATTGGCACTTCCAGGCAGCTCTGCACACTGGGCATTGGCACTTCCGGGCAGCACTGCGTGCTGGGCATTGGCACTCCCGGGCAGCTCTGCACACTGGGCATTGGCACTTCCGGGCAGCTCTGTGTGCTGGGCATTGGCACTTCCGGGCAGCTCTGCCCGCTGGGGACTGGCACTTCCGGGCAGCACTGCGCGCTGGGCATTGGCACTTCCGGGCAGCTCAGCACTGGGCATTGGCACTTCCGGGCAGCTCTGTGTGCTGGGCATTGGCACTTCCGGGCAGCTCTGCACACTGGGCATTGGCACTTCCGGGCAGCTCTGCGCGCTGGGGACTGGCAATTCCGGGCAGCACTGCGCACTGGGCATTGGCACTTCCGGGCAGCTCTGCATGCTGGGCATTGGCACTCCCAGGCAGCTCTGTGCGCTGGGCATTGGCACTTCCGGGCAGCTCTGCACGCAGGGCATTGGCACTTCCGGGCAGCTCTGTGTGCTGGGCATTGGCACTTCCGGGAAGCTCTGCTCGCTGGGCATTGGCACTTCCGGGCAGCTCTGCACACTGGGCATTGGCACTTCCGGGCAGCTCTGCGCGCTGGGGACTGGCACTTCCGGGCAGCACTGCGCGCTGGGCATTGGCACTTCCGGGCAGCTCTGCACGCTGGGCATTGGCACTCCCAGGCAGCTCTGTGCGCTGGGCATTGGCACTTCCGGGCAGCTCTGCACGCAGGGCATTGGCACTTCCGGGCAGCTCTGTGTGCTGGGCATTGGCACTTCCGGGCAGCTCTGCGCGCTGGGGACTGGCACTTCCGGGCAGCACTGCACGCTGGGCATTGGCACTTCCGGGCAGCTCTGCACGCAGGGCATTGGCACTTCCGGGCAGCTCAGTGCGCTGGGCATTGGCACTCCCGGGCAGCTCTGCACGCTGGGCATTGGCACTTCCAGGCAGCTCTGCACACTGGGCATTGGCACTTCCGGGCAGCTCTGCGCACTGGGGACTGGCACTTCCAGGCAGCACTGCACGCTGGGCATTGGCACTTCCGGGCAGCTCAGCACTGGGCATTGGCACTTCCGGGCAGTTCTGTGTGCTGGGCATTGGCACTTCCGGGCAGCTCTGCGCGCTGGGCACTGGCACTTCCGGGCAGCTCTGCGCTCTGGGCATTGGCACTTCCGGGCAGCTCAGCGCTGGGCATTGGCACTTCCGGGCAGCTCTGCGCGCTGGGCATTGGCACTTCGGGGCAGCTCTGCGCGCTGGGCATTGGCACTTCCGGGCAGCTCAGCGCTGGGCATTGGCACTTCCGGGCAGCTCTGCGCGCTGGGCATTGGCACTTCCGGGCAGCTCAGCGAGCTGGGCATTGGTACTTCCGGGCAGCTCTGTGTGCTGGGCACTGGCACTTCCGGGCAGCTCAGCGAGCTGGGCATTGGCACTTCCGGGCAGCTCAGCGAGCTGGGCATTGGTACTTCCGGGCAGCTCTGTGCGCTGGGCACTGGCACTTCCGGGCAGCTCAGCGAGCTGGGCATTGGCACTTCCGGGCAGCTCTGCGCGCTGGGCATTGGCACTTCCGGGATCATGCGAGGTGCGCCTCTATTGGCCTCATGTGTTGCGCCCGTGTTGTGCTGATTGCGCATTTCTGCACTCGGCTCCCTTGGGGGTGTTTTCTCTGGGAATACGTCCCGCGCGCTGAGATGCGCAGGGCCGCTGGCAGGTCTTTGCGCATCTCAATGAGTTTCCTGCGCTTTTGGGAGTCTGGCCCCTTATACCGCGCAAACGCATCTACATGGGAAGCAGCAGCTTCCGCGAGGCCGTGCGCTGCACCACGAGTATCCACTTGGAGGGCCTTGGGGGCGGGGGAGGGGCGGCGCCATACTGCACTGGAGATATGTGTGTGTGTATATATGTATTTACCGCACGCCCCCCCCCCCCCCCGCTTCCACGCGCACCGTCCTCCCCGCTCATTAATGAGTATTCCCTGGCGGTCCAGGGCCGCCTTTATAATTACTGGCGCCCCACTCGAGTGCGCGCAATAACGCTACCCACTCGCCTGGAAAGGAGCAGACGGTGTCAAAGTGGGACCCTCCCCCCTCCCCCTGCAGAGTAATCGGAAGGTGTCTGGATGAGAAGGGGGAGGGGCACGCTTTCACTTTTGCTGAAGTAATTCCTCCTCTCTGTACAAATACCACCACTTATTTTTGCCCCCTTGTGTCTCCAATTCTCGCGAGATATGGAGCGCCTTAGAAGATCAGGGAAATATTCCCTTCATTAGGTTCTTAGACCCCGAAAACTCCATGGCCAACATCACTTCTTCTCAAACTGAAAGGCGGAGCCAGCCAATCAGGAAGCTTGGAACGCAGGCTGCATTCTCTATTGGTACCCTGCAAGGGGGGGGGGGGAGTCAATGGATTAGGAGGCTATGTACGTGGGCTCATACTGCTGATCCAGCCCACGTTCCAAAATTCCCAATGGCCGGTTCGCCCTTGTGCCATCTTCCCCCCACTTACCTCATTGCGGCCGCAGCTGCACCTTCCGCTCTGCCCTCTTTGACCACATGGAAATGGAAGAGGGGCTCTATATGTAGCCCCTCCTTCCTTTTCCATGGCGGCCATCTTTGTAAAGTATTTTCTTTCCGTGAATGGAATGCCACAAGGTAACCCACTAACGGAAAGAAAATACTTTAAATTAGCCCCGTCCTAGCCCATGGGACGGGTGGTAATAGCGTTAACCACCTCACTACGCTCGCGCCTTTAACTCGGGCCCCGGGCTGTTACCACCCATTGCAGCCCTTGAAACGGGTGGTTAATGCTTAAGTATAAGCCTGTGTTTCGCTCGGCCAGCAGTCCTCATTCCTTGGCTCCCACCACCCATTTTGCACCCATGTCGCAGGTAAGGACTCTTAAAAAACAGGCCATAAGCAGCGGGTCCTGAAGCTGCACCGCACTTGTAAAGTCCCTTTTCCCCCAGGAACGCGGGTGCTAATGGCGATATGTTGCTTGCGGGCCGGCTGACCGGGACGGTAATGGCAGTGCCGCCCAAGTTCACGGGCCGAGAAATGAGGGCACACTATTGCGCCAGTGTTGCTTTCCTCAAATCATACAGCGACTGGCGCCCAGGCAGAGACACACTGGTACAGTAGCGACAACCTGTGTACAGTCAGGGAATAGCACTGACTGAGCTCCTCAAGGGACACCGGTGCAGCAGAGACAAAACGTAAGAAAGCGACCGATTAGAGCGAGAGAGAAAGAGAGAGGCGCAGAGGTGAGAGAGGAACAGCACAGAAAAAACAGAGAACAAGAGGAGGCAGAGAGGGACACAGTGAAGATATGATATCATATGATAGTTTATTTATATAGCGCCTATACACCATGTGTTTAAAAGCGCTTCAAGGCAAGGGAGGCAACAGTGGAAAATACAATGGGCCTCATTACGAGTTTGGAGGTAGCCATGCCCTTAATAAGGGTCTGGGTCCGTGGTCCCTGAATGGGGAAATACTGGGCCATTCCAACCTGGGAGGACCCGGTATTTCCCCATTCAGGGAACACATCCCCATTTCCATTTCAGCCCCCATAGGGCTCAACGGGAATGGGGAGGGAGCTAACAACGGGCCTGTTGTTAGCTCCCTGGTCCCCTCGCGGGACCCGCAAAGGACGTCTGGTCTGACCAGACATCCAGAGCGGGTCCCGCAAGGAACCTTGTAATAGGGCGTTATGGGTTTAACGGTGCCGGCACCTTTACCAGCGCCGTTAAACCCATTCCTCCTGCCTCGTAATGAGGCCCAATGACATTCTTACAGGCCATGAACAGTAAGGATGTGAAATTAACTATCGTACTCGGCCTGATGACATTTCAGATAGTGCAAGAGCTAAGACCTAGATAAGGAAGGGAGGGGGAGAGTGGGAGGGAAATGGAAACAGACAGGCGACTACCGTACTAGGCCTGACGACATTTCTGGTAGATCCGGAGAAAAACAAAAGGTGAGGGAGAGGGGTGCAGAAAGGGAGGGGAGGAGCAAAACAAGCAACTATCGTACTAGGCCTGATGACATTTCTGGTAGTGTTGGAGGAGAGTGGGTAGGAAAAAAACCAGTAAGGGGAGGGGCGGAGACAGAGTGCTGTATAGAGAGGCAGTCTCAGCAGAGAGTGAAAGAGAAATAGACAAGGAGAGAGGGGCAGAGAGACAGAGAGAGAGAGAGAGAGCGTTTGAGAGAGGGGAAAAAAAGGGACAAGGAGCGGGAGAGAGAGAGAGGGAGAGCGAGAGAGAGAGAGCGAGAGAGAGAGAGAGACAGACAGACAAGGGCCTTTTTAGAGACTAGTCAGTGGCGAGGCCTGAGGAGAGCCACTTCCGGTGTCTTCTGCCAGGCCTGGACACTGCCTTTTTGCCCACCCACCGTTGCTCTCTTGATGATCGGCCCCTTCCAGTGGCAACTTGGGGCCCCTGATGAATTACAGTGGGGGCCGTAGGCTAACTGAACCAGTGTCAGAGCGGAAGTTCCGGGAGGCGCCCCTGTACTTTTTTCAGCTTCGCCCTGAGGATTCCCCTAGTTTTGGATGTCTTCGCTGCGGGCTCTGCTCCTTCAAGAGCCGATATGGTGTGAATTCTGGGTGTGCACCCCAGAAGCACAAATGTCTGCGGGTCAGGGTTCACAAAGGTACCCCTTGATCTCAAGCTTGTAGGCCTGCTTGCCTGGATGTGTGGCAGCTGTTTGGTTGGTGGCAATTCCTCGGTTTTGGGGTTCAGCCTCAATGGCATTGCCCGGGGCTGATGCCAACTGGCCATTGCACTCAAATCTAAGTCTCCCCAAAAGCCAGGCCATGCTCCCACAAAGAGGAAGCATTATCCCAGCGGTTGAGGGTCATGACCCTACATCCCAGTGGTATCCAAACATTTTAGTCTGAACCCCCCTTGAATGAACATATTGTTGGCGGGGCACCCCCCAATAACTGAAGGGCTTGTATTTTTATGTTAAAAGGAATCACCATATTCCTGTTTTAAAGAGCCTAGTGCCCCCCTGGATTTCCTCGGACCCCCCAGGAACCCCCACGGGAGCCAGCCCCACAGTTTGAAGACCACTTCTAGTAGGCCGCAAAGCGTGAACCAGGGGCACTGAACCCCAAAATCTTTGAACTTAAAAGATTGCACAAACAAAAATGAACCCCAATGTCCCATAGGTATTGGAGTTCCGAGCAGTGCCTTGGGGCCATCACAGTGACCCCCCAGGATTAAAGAACATCGACATTCTAAGTGGGGGGCCCGCTGTGTTGCTCAGCCCCAAACCATCGGTCAATCCACCCAATATCTCTCAGCAGTGCCTTTCATGTGGTTGTGTACCTCAATAGGAATCCACCGCTGAACCCCAACATCAGACCCCCCTGCTCCTCTTTATGCTGAAAGGGGAGACCCATAGCAGCCCTGACCTTACTGCATAGTCATAAAAGCACTGCCGCGCTGGTCACCATTTCCTGTTAGACCCACATTGGCCCTTATCTTTGCCACAGTACTTGTCATCGACATGGTGTACTTCCGGTTCAGATACGATATGCTCTGTGACGATATCCAATACGCTTCATATCGAAGGCAGTGTGCTAATCCTTCTGATGCCCACCCACGTTGCTGTGCTAAAAACAGAAGGACAAACAACGACACATGCAACAGCGGTGGCCATCTTGGAACAGCGATTGCAGCCACTGTTTTCGACACTATACCTCAAAGTATTTACTCTAGCCATTGATTTTCTTAAATGTATATGCATTTATAACTACGTTTCAATCTTGTTGAAGTGGTGTTGGAATTTTTTTTCTAAAACAGCTGCCAATTTTGAAATGATTTGCCATGTGTGAATAAGTTGGAGCGCTGTACAGTAAAATCGTGTCACTTAACATCTGACTGCCCTCTGCTCTCATTCACAAAATGTTTCTTTACTTTTGTGAATGTCCACCAGAAGGCAGGATTGAGATTTAGAAATGTACAGTGGCGCCTCATGACAGGTTTGCCGGTATTCCAGGGGTAAACCCGCCAGGATCCCCGCAGACTGAATTACCATTACCGCACTCAGTCTGGCGGAATGACCGCCGGATATGAGTGGAGGTAAATCCCCATTCCATGGAGTCCCATTAATAAGGGCTACGTTTTCCCAGTAGGGAGGTGGAATCGCCTCTACCCCACACTTTCAAACTTGTACTTTGCCGGTGAGGAAACATGCTGGTATATGTAATAACGGAACGTTAATTATTCTGCACCAGCAAAGTTGTAAGGAGGGCCATGTTGTCTTTTCTCATTGTTCTATGCTTGGCGGTAGGACGGCAGCCATCTTGTTGAGGTGCACTGCATATTTGCAATTCTATGCCCTCTCAAGGCCACCATTAGTTAAGGGGGTTTTTCTTGCTGGAATTGCTCTGAGAGATGATCCTTTCCAGTGAGGAAATTAAGCTATATGTCAAAATGTCGCCCTGTGCCTAAAGTCGCAGAACGGTCATGTAGTCGGCGGGGTTTGTGCTGCATTTAAAGTGACCGCCACTGGAATATTTCAATGCTTCTGGCAAACCCCCACCTTAACAGTTACGTTTCAGCGGAAGCTGCAGGATGACTTATGCTTGAAGGTGTTTGACGATTGAGGGGGCATTTATAGGTGAGTCTGGCATTAATCTAGGGTGGGATTTTTCAGGATCGGTGTCTAATCTTCCATGTGACTGACTCTTCCCGGTAGCCAGTCATTTTACTGAAGTAAAAAATACAAGAAAAATACAGAACATTTTAAATAAATATATATAGTAGTGGGGGTAAGGGGTTAACATGGGTGGTGATCTGGTAAAAGGGTAGGAAAACAGGGGGGTTGGGAGGGACCCCCAAATTAAAAAAATGTACCTCAGTGAAAAATACCACTCTGATTGCACCTTTGGTAAATAAAACCCTCTTCCCCGGCCCTTCCAGGCGGTTGGCAACCCTACCCCTTTCCGTAGAAGTGTACAGTGTGCCTCTGCTATGCACTTCCTCGGGATTGCCAGAGCAGGATTCTAGGGGCGGTTAGAGCTTGCCAGGCCAATCAGGTTTGGAAAAACACAGAGTAAAGCTTTAGGCACTTTCCAGTGTGAAAACACTTGGGGCCCGATTCATGGAAAAGTGCGCATTTCCCCCGCAATTGCCGCGCGCCGAGAACAACACTGCGTGTTCCTACTCACAGCATAAAAAATGCGTGCAGTGCATAGTCATGGAATTCACTGCACACGGTAACCGTATTCGCAAGTCGTGCCCGGAAAACCCATGACACACCCCCACGCAAAGCACAAACAGCCAGAACAGCTACCATTGCGTGCTCCCCTGGTAGTGAATGCATGCACCCTTCAAACAGTGTTTGGGGTCCCCCGCAAGCAGGCCTGCATCACAGGGGCCCTATGCAGGGTCCCCCATTGCTTTTGCCGGCACCCGACAACATGCGTGTGATACTTCGTAGCTCGGGTTAAACTCAGACAATCTGTGTTTCGAACTCCCGTAAACCGTTCCTGCACCCCGCTACACTGAGTACACGCACCCCTAAGTTAGATTGGAACCCCGGTTGCGTACACGCACCCCTAGATCCGGCATGCAAACCCATCTCTGCGCTGCGATTCCTATGCACAAGTGTCATTATGTGTGCAAGTTGGCCCTGTTCTTTGGCTGAGAAGGAGGTGGGTGGTGTCAGTGTAAGAGGTGTTTCTCTAATCGTTGGATGAGTTTTTCAAAATCTCCCGGAAGACAAAACTGAGGTGGAAGGTGGTACCCTTGATCTGGTCCCCAGACTCTAGAACATCTGCTGGCCCACGGGCAGAGGCCCCTAAGAGTCACCAGATATTTTTAGCTAGAAGCCATCTTAAGCTTTGTTGCTTGTATTAGAAGAAGAGAGCAGGTTCAGCTTATTGCATTATGAAAGAGATGCAGGGAGAACCCTAAACCCCACTCTGTCCATACCAGAGCACGCCATTATAGGATCTGGGGGGGGGGCAAGATATCGGCGGCTTGCCAGAGGTCCATCTCCAGGCCTCGCGATGTGCACACATGTCAGCTTTCAGGATATCCCTCATTAAAATTCATGAGCTGAATTCACGTGCAATGATTCTAAGTGAATGCAAATTGATCTCATGAATATGAATGAGGGATATCTTGAAAACCCGGCATGTCGGTAACCATCAAGGCCTGGAGTTGGGAATCCATAGAGGGATTACTGTAATTTGCACATTATATAGCCACGCAGCGGGCCTTGGTTATGCTCGAATAAACCACGCTGGCATAATCCATGCCACATCCAGCCGCGGCATACAAAGAAAATGGCTGGAGGTCAAACGTTGGTTTAGTCACCCGCGGTGGAAGATGGTGACCGTGTACGTTTTGTGGTAATTTGTGGGTGCAATGTAAGGTCTCTGTCGAGGGGGTGTGGCAACATTTCTAACTCCATATTGGGGGTAGAAGATGCACCAAAGATGCTTGGCTGAGGCAGTTATAGGTTGGGTAGTTGAGGAAGTGGGGCACCTGCGATGAGGCGGTCCATCTTGTCGTATCACTGCACACCACAGTCTTTTACGCACTTTAGCCGCCGGAAGAAGGCGCTGAGTGACAACACAGGGACCACAACCACAGCGCTGCAAGGAGCTGAGCACCACTGTGACCACTCAGAGCGTCGGCTCAAGTGGATCCACGAGTGGGCTTTCAGCCAACGAGGAAGATGGCCTGTTTCCAGGTGCTCCTACTATTGGGGCCTGGCAAGTCATTCTCACATTTTGGTATAAGCGGGTGATTTGCCGTGCAGCGGGCACTGGCCATGCCTTGAAGATGAGCAGATTTTTATAGAAAGGGGTCGCAGCAGGGCCCCATTCAGGGCCATTGGCCTTCTGGTCAAATCTACAGGTTTCCCTCTACTTCTCCCCCCCCCGCCCTCTGGTAGGAACGCAATGGAAGCCCCCGACACTCCGTTCAATGGCTGGCCAAGGTTGGGGTCCATTGGGATCAGCGCCAGGTGCTCCGTGAATATCAGGAGCCCTCCTGAATAATGGGGGGAAGGGTGAGGTGGGTGGGCTAGTGTCCTGGCCACCAGGAGGCGCTGCTTTGATAGTGTGGATTTTGTTTTCATTGATTTCATTTGACTTAACTCCAGGTTATGAAGGCGTCGTAGAGCGACTCCTTGGGGGCGGCGCGTGGCGGCTTTGTGGTGCCATGTGTGACTATGTGTACTCTTTACCCATAAGGAGGGCGCACTGGCAGCATCCCCTTTCTCAGGCCCATCTCTGTGCTTTCAATGACTCCATTTCTGTGTGAAGGAGGGTGAGTTCCTGTGCCTGGCAGGGACAGCTTGCTGCTGGAATCTGAGAGGTGGTATTTGTGTACTGTGATTGGTTGATTAGAATATTCTGTGTTGGCAATGCCCAGGGTGAGCCCCCCCACCCCCCTGCCCTAGTTGTGAGGATGGCGGGAGCCAGAGCTGGAGATGGAAACTATTTACTGTGGGATCCCACAACGACAGGAGGAGAGGGGGAAAAAAGGTAGGAGGGGAATTTGCTCATGGCCATGGTACTGACATACGTCATCACTGCCACTTTAAATCAATTTCATTATGCTTTTGACACACTATGGTCCTCATGGAGGTAGCCATGCCGGTTTTCACGGCTACTCCCATACCGTGTACCGGGTACCGGGTCCGGGTTCCCTGAATGGGTAAATACTGGGCCAGTCCGGCCTTGGAGGGCCCGGTATTTGCCCATTCAGGGAATCCGGACCCGGTACATCCCCATTCCCATTTGAGCCCCCATAGGGCTCAATGGGAATGGGGAGGATGCTAACGTTAATGACAGACCCGTTGTTTGCATCCTGGTCTGCTCGCAGGACCCACTAAAGACGCCTGGTTTTACCAGGCGTCCTTAGCGGGTCCTGCGAGGGGACCTCGTAATGAGGCGGTAGGGGGTTAACGGGGCCGGCAGCTCTACCGGCCCGTTAACCCCCTACCGCCAGGGTCGTAACGAGGCCCTATATGTATTTAAACAAATTCCCTAATTCTGGCACCAAAAAACGAATAAATTGGCCTTGCCCCAGGGCCCGCCCTATTTTGCCATGCCCATCTCCACATAAACACACAATCACGTGTGCTGTCCAACTCCAGGCCTTGAGAGCCGGGATCCTGAGGGGTTTTCAGGATATCCCTCATTAATATTCATGAGGAACAATTTACATGCAATTAGAATCATTGTGTGCAAATGTATCTCATGCGTATTAATGAGGGTTATCCTGAAAACCCAACATGGATCCGGCTCTCGAGGCCTGAAGTTGGACAACCCTTTACTCATGTACAATCACATGCAAATTCTTGCAATTCTCAATCTCAGACGCACACACACATGCTGACTGGCACCCATACCTGTCCTGTGCCAGCTCACAAGTGCTCGCAGGCACCTACACCTCTCAGCCTTGCACACATTCATGCACACTGGCACTGCTCAGGCCCAGGCTCACACACACATGCACGCTATCTCATACACAGTTTCGGTTTTACCCATCTGTCGGCACAGTCCCTCTACTACTCCACCCACATCCAATATCCTGTGCCCAGGAGCCAGGAAGTCACGTGCCAGGGCCCCGGGCATGCAGGCACTGCAGGTCAATGCTCTGAAGCGTGTTGCTCCAGTGCTTCAGCTATCTGGCATCACTGCAGGTGCAGGTGGGACAGGGGCGTTTGGACTTTTCTGGATTTGAGATCAAGGGAAACATTTTTGTGCCAGATCCCGGACATGGGGAAACCAGGCCCAATTCCAGCAGTGGCGTTAGAGGAGTACTCGGCTCAACGGGAACGCAGAAAGCGCTGGAAAATGAGACAAGAGTGAGGTCTTGCGCACTACTGTGGGCCGCGCGGTTGGACGCGCAGCAGGTTGATGGACGCTGCATCGTCCACGTCAGTCCAGAGAGGTAGGACGTGGCAGGGAGGCGGAGCTTCCCCAGCCAGATTCTGAAATCTCCAAAGACGGGAAAGAAACTGTCTTCTGAGAAAGGAAATCGAGACCCCCTCTCCTCACAGACCCCAAGCCCACCCAGCCCAGAGGCCGCGAGGCACCCACCCTCTGTAGCACACCTGGAGGGCCCCCACCAACCTCTTTGGAACTGTTGCATGTTCCCCACTAACTGTAAATGTCCCCTATTCCCATCCAGCTTAAGGCACAGCTCCACCTCACTGATGAGGTCCAACCAGACCGAAACACGTGTCTGGGGTTGCTGTCAGTACTCTCGTTCAGAGGAGAATTGCCTAGCATTTCGGTGCTGGATTTCCCCAGTGCAGGACAAAGAAAGATAGTGAGCTAAAGACTCTGGGCAAGGCTCACGTAACCAGGGCTGATGTCTGGCAGAGAGACTCCCCGGACCCCCTTTTTTTTTGCCTAATAAAGGTTGTGTCCTAAAGACGGCTCCCCAGTTTCACCATCTAATGTCTGCCTGTAGCCCCCACTGATGTGCAGCGCTCCACCGCTTCCCGAAGCCAGCTTCACGCTCAATAAATATCTAAAATAAAATGCAAAAATGAGCTCTCTGCAATAGGACACAGAAAGGGAAAGTGGGGGGTTCAGCGGGGAGGCAGCTGAGGATCAAATATTAGCGGCACCACCTCTTCTTCACTGGCGCCTTCTGGCCCAGGAAGGGGCACGCGGGCAACGCTTGCCAGGAGCCCGCAAGCTCTGTTCCAGCAGCACCGCTGGCTCAGGGGGTGCGGTCGTACAAGACCGCCTGCCCGCCCCGGCGCAGCAAATAAAGAGCACCATGCCTCCAGTTTACATGACACTGAGCTGGAGGCTCAGAGAACAAGTATCAGCCGAACAACAGAACTGGGACCCCCTGCTGTTCTGCATTTACTGTGGGGGAGTGGCCACACTGAAAAATCTTGCACACGGTGCTGGCAGATCTGGGGCCGGCACTTCCCTGCAGAAGCACGCACCGCACTCATTAGTGGGCTGTGAACCACAAAATAACAACAGTAGCCCACAAAAATGTACCGCTAATCGAAAGAGTAAACAGACCGCCCAAAACAAAATGTACCGTGCACGCTGCGCGCCATTAGGTCTTTCGCCTCCAGCTGTTGGCTGGTGGAGTTGTGATTCATTTTATTTTTCCCACTAACGTATTTTATTGATTTTTATCTGTTCACATTATCTCTGAAGTGTAGGCTGGCATGGTACCTGGGTCTGGCCTGCATTGTTTCTGTTTTGTTGTTGCAGTGTTGTAGTTTAGACGTGCATGTGTTGGGGCAGATCTGGTAGACTCTCCCAGTCAGTTCTGACCTGGGGAGGCCACAGACACCCTCACCCCCACTTTTGGACTTCAAGGTTCTTAGCGGTTTCTTGGGGGATTTCTTTGCGCCAGACGTTCGGCTCAGTTGCCCACTGGCAGAGGAGAGGGCCCATTTTGGATAATTTATTCATTGGTTTAACACAGCACCCAGAAGAGACATGCCTGCTGTCAGCCCGGTAATATATTTTCTTTTAAATATACTCCTGCCCGGCCGTGCGCATCGTTAAGGTGTGTGGGAACCGGTGTTTGCCTCTCCTGACAGCTATAAATGTTTGTTATGATTACGCAAAGCATATGCTCCTGTTGTTTCCCCCCTAAATTATTCTAGCCGGGGCTGTAAAGTTTTAATGTTATTAGCTGCTCTTGGAATCCTAATTTCATCTGCCGTGTAACCTTCTGGGGCTCTCTGGGCAATTCAAAAATAAGAATGCCCAACAGGGGTGGGGAGTGGGTACCTAACTCCCACCCTCATCTTTTGCACGATAATGCAATGTGTCAGTTTGGGCCTCGTCTGGAACAACATAAAAAAATAAAATAATAATAAGCAACGACTTCAAGCCAATACGTAGATCTTAGCTTGAAAAGGCAGAGCGAGACTTGTGATCATCTGTGGCTCCCCTTTGGTAGCGAGGCCGAATGACAAGGCCACACCTCTCTGAATGGACAAATAGCAGAGAGAGACACGACATAGCATGTAAGACCCCCAGTGCACCTTATAGGGGTGCTTGCAAAAGCAATTCTGATTGTCGATGCAGGCAGGGAGTCACATTCACCGACTGTTCTCCTTGCTGCCCTGCACAGGAAGTCCATGCAGGCAGGGAGTCACATTCACCGACTGTTCTCCTTGCTACCCAGAACAAGAAGTCCATGCAGGCAGGGAGTCACATTCACCGACTGTTCTCCTTGCTGCCCAGCACAGGAAGTCCATGCAGGCAGGGAGTCACATTCACCGACTGTTCTCCTTGCTGCCCAGCACAGGAAGTCCATGCAGGCAGGGAGTCACCGACATTCACCGAATGTTCTCCTTGCTGCCCAGCACAGGAAGTCCTTGCAGGCAGGGAGTCACCGACATTCACCGACTGTTCTCCTTGCTGCCCAGCACAGGAAGTCCATGCAGGCAGGGAGTCACCGACATTCACCGACTGTTCTCCTTGCTGCCCTGCACAGGAAGTCCATGCAGGCAGGGAGTCATCGACATTCACCGACTGTTCTCCTTGCTGCCCTGCACAGGAAGTCCATGCAGGCAGGGAGTCACCGACATTCACCGACTGTTCTCCTTGCTGCCCAGCATAGGAAGTCCTTGCAGGCAGGGAGTCACCGACATTCACCTACTGTTCTCCTTGCTGCCCAGCACAGGAAGTCCATGCAGGCAGGGAGTCACATTCACCGACTGTTCTCCTTGCTGCCCAGCACAGGAAGTCCTTGCAGGCAGGGAGTCACCGACATTCACCGACTGTTCTCCTTGCTGTCCAGCACAGGACGTCCTTGCAGGCAGGGAGTCACCGACATTCACCAACTGTTCTCCTTGCTGCGCAGCACAGGAAGTCCATGCAGGCAGGGAGTCACATTCACTGACTGTTCTCCTTGCTGCCCAGCACAGGAAGTCCATGCAGGCAGGGAGTCACCGACATTCACCGACTGTTCTCCTTGCTGCCCAGCACAGGAAGTCCATGCAGGCAGGGAGTCACCGACATTCACCGACTGTTCCCCTTGCTGCCCAGCACAGGAAGTCCTTGCAGGCAGGGAGTCACCGACATTCACCGACTGTTCTCCTTGCTGCCCTGCACAGGAGACAACAGCCTCAATGTTAGCCCATGCACCCATGGAGGCGCAGCCTATGCGTCTGTGGAGTTGTGCTCACAAGTAGCTCTCCTCGCAACCCTGCATAAGAAACCGCTGGTTAAGAGTAAGCCAGGTAGTCAAGTTTGTAGACAGTTTTCAGCTAACTAAGCCGGTGTGGTTTGTCTCCTGAAGACAGCCGGTGGAATTCGCTGGAGGATTTTGTTTTTCCAATACCTTTTGATATGTGATAATTTATTTATAACACGCTTAATACCCAGAGGTTTCTAAGAGCGGACCCGGGGATCGAACCTGTGTTGCTCCGTGTCGTCTTGCTTCCAAGGCGAGCCCGTTGCCCCTGAGCTATCCTCCCGAGACGTGGTAGCGGTTTTGTGGGGATGCCATCTGAGTGAGTAGTGGGTGAACTAGCGATCACCTGGATGAGACAGGTGAAGAGAGTCAGGGTTTCCTCGTGCACCTTGTTGATCTAGACCTGGGGGGGATGGGGGGGGAGAATAACAGGCAGATATGCACAGATAACCCCACCCTCAAGGAAAGGAGTTGCACTGGCCACCCCTTCAAGCACGCATCATGTTCAAGACAGTCTGAGTCACCCACAAAGCGGTGACAACCAAAGCACCCATCTACCCGGCCAAGAAAGGCACCAGCTATGGAGTCAGCTCCATACCAGAAGCCATGGCATCCCTCGGCTGGAAACAAAGAGCTGGAAGAGGGAAAAAGCAGGAAATTGAACCTTTGCTGCAATGCACCTGTCTCTGAAACTGATCTGGGTTGTTTGACCGGAGCCAAACAGTTCACAGCGGAATTGTTTGTAGTCGATTCAGCCGCAAATCTGTTTGACCTTCGGTTAAACAACCCAAACCCTGTGCCTGGAGCAGCCTTACACTAATCCTCCCTCCCCTCCTTACATTCTCGCCGGCCGCCGGCGGCTCTTCAACCCTGCCGCGTCAGTTCTGTCCCAAAACGCAGGCCGGAGCTGATAGCACAGCATTCCTTTTTTTTTTTTTTTAGTCCCCTGCTTCCCATGTTGAGAAAGTGGGGGACACCCCCGCAATCCCAAAGCCTAATATACTGAACGTGGGGAGCGGGGGACACCCCCGCAGCCCTGCTCCTCATGTTCAGTATATTAGGCTTCGAACAAACGGTACAACCCAAATTCGATCAAAACGTCCATACAGAGAGTTTGATTCAAACACATTGAGTGGTACCTCTGAAGGGAGGTGCCAATGCAGATACGACAGCCCCTCCATCTTAGACTCCCGGAAGTACCTGAAGACCCTGTCCTTCAAAGAACATCTGGCCAAAGTTTGATCACTCCACTCAACACTTTCTCCCCTCTGGTGCTCACCCCTCCTTGATATCGGTTACCTCTACACCCGGCTTTCACCCCCGGGTGCATCGTCTCTATACAGTGTCCCATTGGGTGCCAAGTCTTCATACATACTTACCCAGACACACTGGCAAAGTCCTTGGTGCCTCCTGGGTCCGCTGTTCCGGTGGCATGTGGCAAGGTTTTGGCACCGAGTTGGACCAGTCCTTAGAGTGTCGAGGACTGTCCCGAGGGCCCCATCTCTTCTCTGCTCCCAAAGTCATGTGCTGATAGGAGCTCCAGGCCCGTTCATTCATCGGCAGGTGGGGGCCCTGCCTTCCCCCAGTCTGCCAATAACAAGCAGACACAAAGCATCCTGCTCAAGTTGTGTCCCAATCGCAGCAAGCTGTGTTCTCAAATTACGATCTAGGGTGTCATTGCAAGCTTCTGCCCTCCAATCAGATGGGCGCCTCTCATGCACTGACCCCCCTGCAGCCTTGAGACCATTACAAAAGTCAACTTTCATCGCGTGGTGCCATGTGTGGCTCATGTGTGACTGGCTAGTTTTTTTTTTGGGGTACTGGTTAAAGGGGGACCTCCGTGGAGGGCCACCACATCTTCCCAGCGAAGTCACCACACTCTCAAATTCTCACTGAAATCCAGACTTTTACACTTCTGCATGGGGCGTACATAATTGGTGGCATTTAGGGAACGTTTGGGGTTCATTTTAGCCGGGGGTCCTCAGTGGAAGCCCCTCCTTCAGAAAAGAAAGCATTCGCCCAACTCTAGCTAATAAGAGAAAAATGTGATGCGTCGGCGCTGACCAGAGGGACTTCCTGCGAGCTGATGACCGCCATCTTGGAATCTGTGATGAATCGAAGATAGGACCACTCGAGCCAGGTCTGAATTCTCGAATGTTCTGCCTGTTCTCTGGATGGCGACTTTCCTCAGTGGTGGCGAGCATGCAGCGGACGTCTTATCCTAAATGAAAGGACCAGGCCCTAAAGGGATATGTACTGTGCCGCCATGGCAACAGCTGTTCACCCCTTGGTGAAATCCATGGTCAGGTGGGTCATTTATTCAGGGCTGAAGCAGGGACGTCATTTCACCAAAATGCCAGGGGTAGCAGAAGAAGGGACATCACACGACCCTTGACCCCCTGATGACATCACAGTAAGTGATGTCATTGGACCCCACCCCGAAGTGATTTAGCGTAAAGCGATGGAACACAACCTTTCACCCGTTGACAAAACAGGAAGTGGCATCACATGGCATTGTACACTACGAAAATATGCTTACGATATCACTATAATGTGATGTACATTTCATACAAGAATGGATCGCCATATGTATCATTAAGATCAGTGTGTATAGGCCCATATTACCAAATTACTGTAAATGCAAGCAGACGTCCATGACCAAATGATAATGATGTGTTATTATATAGCGCTTACGCTTACGCGCTTTACATAGAAGAAATATACACCCAATATCACCCAACCTGTGTTGGTACTCATTTATCCACCTCAGAAGGATGAAAGGCTGAGATGAGGCATAGAGAACAGACTAAATCAGTGACTCACCCCCCGAAGTGTGCCTGAAATAAACCTTTAATGAGTCTAGCAATTATTGTATAGAATTCCAGAAAGAGACATTTTTTGGCATTCCTATTCTTTCTTATTTAGGGTCAGTGCTGAAAGTGTTAGACTTGTGGCCCTCCTGTTCTTATTTTTCTTCTTTTTTTAAGGGGCCTGAACAAGGAAGTCAGCCCCTCCAGAAGTAGAGAGCCACATGCTGCTGGCCACAGCCCAGAAGCTTGCATTTTAGAGGTCGCAATGCAGACCACAGAGGTCGCAAGGGAGACCTCAGAGGTCGCAGTTGCGATCTCTGGCGACCCCTAAATTATCTGGGCTAAAGTGAACAAAGCCATTATCAAATCTGAACTCAAAAGTTAGAGACAGGAGGGATAGAGGTAAAGGACACTTAACACATAAAGGACCCCTCAAACAACTCCACAGATTATACTGTGGCAATAAGACCTGAGGCGGCGGGCCAATACCGCCCCAGGTAATGCCCCCGGGCCGTAGTTAACGAAGCCCGGGTGCATTACCGTGGGTGCTATTGGCCCGCCACCGAGGGTCTTATAGCCATTAGTACTCCGGCCCATTAAACCGGGGTACTAATGGAATTTTTGTCTGTTTCAAAACGCTGCCGCATTTCGAAACAGAAAAAAAAGGGAAACAAATGGCCGCCGGGAAAGGGAAAACGTAGTCCGTTTTCCCTTTCCATGGCGACCATCGGGAGTAGACGCACTGGGAACACGAGTGTTTCCAGCGTGTTCGCTCCCAAGAAAAGAAGAAAAAAGAAGGTACATGGAGTTGGGAAGGTGGGGAGGGAATAGTTTGCAGGTTAGGAGGTGGAGGGAAAATAAAAACGTACCTGTGTTCCCGGAGGGGGACAAAGGCAGCATCCAGCCATGGGGAGGCTCTGAGCGGGGATTGCCCTGTTTTGAGCCTCCTCATTGGCTAAGGGGCTGCCATGCCCCTCGCCAGGATCAGAGTACCCGGCACGCAAGGGATGCACTAATGTACACAGGAATACCGTGTGGTATGCTCGGAAAAGAGCTAATCCACACGTAGTATTCCTAGTGTACAGCGTGTGCCGTGTACTAATGTCACATAGTAAATATGTTTATTTGAATATTATAATGCCATTATAAAAATTACGTGCACAAAAAAATATATATACATATGAAACGCCCTTAATGAGCTCTAAAGTGCCAGTGCAGCCATATACAATTCCAAAACTGCTAAGTGTGGCACTATTTACCGCTTCAATAGTACATTATATAGTTAAAAAGCAATGTCACATCCACACAATCTATTACATTTAAATTCATCCATACAATCCATTAATTCCCAAACACACTCAAGAAAAAGCACACTTATTGCATTAAAACAACTTCATTTCTGCATGCAAACAAAATTTGACTAGTTCAACCAAATGTACTTTACTGTGCTGACTGTCTGCTGCCTATCGGTCTCTACGCAGCAACCCAACATGTTTCGCTCCCATGTATTTAACCAGTGATGGGGGAACTTCTTCAGGGATCAGGTGTTGGGAACACCACATACAGTAAATTTGGATAACTCAAACGGAAAATGATTAAGTGTTCCACCTCCTACGTAGATATCTCTGACACCGCTAATTTCTAAATCATAACTCATCTTAAATACGTTGTTTTTTTGCAATCCTTATACACTTCCTTTTGACATCTGCCTTTCCGATATTAGCCGATTATACAAAAGTGACAAAATGGCCATGAATGGCACACTTTCAACAAGGTAAATTGCATGCTTGTTATCCTCTTGTTTTTTGTAAACAGCCTTCCCAGCATTAGTAGATTTCTCATAGAGGACGTCACACGCCTGAATAGTGTGGAATTTGACACTGCAAATGCAACGTCCTTCTTAAGAATTTCAGATCTGCCAATACAACTTGTAGAGTGAATACCCAAAAGAATTGTTCACTGTTTAACTCTCTACTGCACTAATTACTTTAGCAGTACTGTTGTGACTTTCAAGGATCACACAGGCGCAGTTTCTTGGACTTCTGGCCTTTATTGTGCCAACCAAACATGACGTCCTCAAAGTTGCTTCACTGAAAGGCACACCACTCATTCACTGTTCTGGTGGTGGTCCTTCTGTCTTATAGGGGCTGGGGCCCTGCCGCTTGTTGAGAGCGTTGGGGCCACGGTGTTCTTCCACTGTCGTGTGTGCTCCGAATCGCGTCACGTGCTTCCTCCTTTGATCTTGCGAGAGTTTGGTGAACTCTCGCAAGAGTACATTGCTACAAGTACCCATATTCAATATTGGTGTATTCACGTTGCTTAACTGCCATGTTTCACTTTAAACAGGAACACACTCACGAACCCCTGTGATGAAAAAAAGATCACTCGGTGACCGACTGAAAACAACCAATCCTCTTGCAGCAGTCACCCAAAATGTGTTCTCTCAATGTGCAGCACTTAACACTTACTTATAAAACTTCAAGGGGTGCACATAGTTGTCCTTTTACATAATGGGACCATACATTGCTCGTAACTATCCATAATAGTCAGATGGCCTGCTGTGGTGGAGCGCCCAGCTTCCAGCGTCTGCGACTTAGAACGGTAGCCTCAGCAGCTAGAATAATTCGGAAGGAGTACGCTTATATGAACGCACAACCTACTACACGTAATGTGTTCTTACCTCTAGTATTGTGCTTACGAAATGCTGAGAGTCAGACAGGCGCCCAGCTTACAAGAATGACCAAGTCGCCCAAGGTTGTAGCCAGTGCACTTTGTGCCACTCGAGACATTCATTCAGACCAGTCGCATTACTTCTAGTAGTAAAGATCAGTTCCTGTTCTTTATTAGCTGTGGCATCTTTACTATTTCTCACATGATATAACACTGTCCATCTTAATTCATCTGGTTTGTGATTTTATTCAACATAGTGTTCGGCCAACGGTGCAGTCAATATTCTGTTCCCAAGGCAGCTTTTGTGTTTGGTAATCCAGATATGCCCTTTCCTTTCTGTTTTGCCTATATATAGGCAATCACGCGGACACCACAGAGCACAGGCAACCATGCGCGAGTTGCAGTTACATGTGATTCAGTCTTCATTGATTAGAATTCAACTGGATTTGACTTAAGGTGGGACCACCAAGGTCATTCGTCCAGTTCACAGTGAGAAACTAATTTGAGTGGATTTAATTAATACTTATGTGAACGCCATTGGGTATCACCCCCTGTGGGTGTTTTCATAAGAGTCATGCATTTCATTAATTCACACTGGTACTTTCTTGCTTGGTGGAGTGAGATGGTATTTGCAGCCGCTGTTTGGTGGAATAAATCAGGGTTTCTGTAACAATTCTACCATCTCTTCTGCTTCCGGCATATATCAGAAATGTCTTTATCGAGAACATGTCTGACCCACAGAGATTCCCTGGCACGTAATGAGTCTGAAAAATCCTAATCTAGAACACGTCTGACCCACAGAGATTCCCTGTCATGTAATGGGCCTGAAAAGTCCTAATTTAGAGCAAGTCTGACAAACAGAGATTCCCTGTCATCTAATGGGCCTGAAAAGTCTTAATCTACAACAAGTCTCACCCACAGTCGTTCCCAGGTACGTAATGAGTCTGAAAAGTCCTGATCTAGAACAAGTCTGACCCACAGAGATTTCCTGGCACGTAATAAGTCTGAAAAGTCTGATTCAAGAACAAGTCTGACCCACGGAGATTTCCTGGCATGTAATGGGCCTGAAAAGTCTTCATCTAGAAAACGTCTAACCCACAGAGATTCCCTGGCACATAATGAGTCTGAAAAGTCCCAATCTAGAACAAGTCTGACCCATAGAGATTTCCTGGCATGTAATGGGCCTTGAAAGTCTTAATCTAGAACAAATCTGACTCAGAGAGGTTTCCTGGCACGTAATGGGCCTGAAACGTCTTAATCTGGAACAAGTCTGACCCACAGAGATTCTGTGGCATGTAATGAGTCTGAAAAATCCTAATCTACAATAAGTCTGACCCACACAGATATCCTTTCATGTAATGGATCATAAAGTATGAATCCAAAACTCTGACACGCCAAGATATCCAGGCACATTACAGGGTCGAAAAGTCCTGATCTACAACAAGCCTGATCCATAGAGTTACCTGGCATGCAACAGAAACGAAAAGTCTTAATCTAGAACAGTCTCACCTGCAGATTTTTCCTGTAACAAAATGGGGCTCAAAAGTTTTATCTAGAGCAAGTCTGGCCCACAGAAAAATCACAGCACGTAATGAACTGAAATGTCTTAATCTAGGATAAGTTTGGCCTGCAGAAACTGGCACATGGTGACACTGAAATGTCTAAATCTAGAACAATTCTGACCTGGAAAGATTCACTGACATGTAACGGGTTTCAGAAGTCAACATTTCTGCTCTGCAGAGATATATTGACACATAATCAGACTGAAACGTCTAGATCTAGAACAAGCCTGTACTAGGGCCAAAGTGTCTTAATCTAGAATCATATCCAGCCAGGGCACCTTTTGGCAAAAGTATTTCAAAAGATGCAGCTGTTTGTGAGAAACGGTACTCCAATCTTTCCTCAAGTGAGGTGCGCTGTTCTTGCCTCTTCAACAGTTGATTTGTTTTGTGTTTTTCAGATTAGGACAAAAGGGGTCCTTTATGGTTAAGGTGCCCCGAGAATGGTAGACATCTGAATTTTCTGAACAGCAATGCCTGGATTTTTTACATCAATGCACCCAGGTGCTTGAGGCTCTGCAACCTTTAGCTCTCCAGATGTTTTGAACTGCAACTTCCATCAACTGTATCCTCTCCTAGACCGATTATGTGGTCTGACCACTGCTTGGTACCATTTGTGATCCCTCTGGAGGCTCCTATTCCTCCGCGGGATAATACAGCCATCCTGAAACGCAGTTGGCATAGGGTGTCCAACCCTGAGCTAACTGCTGCGCTGCAAGCGCATTATGGTCAGGCAGCTTTCTGCTCCCTCTCCACACTTGAGGGATCTTTTATAGCTACTGCTGATCTGCTGGCTCCACTTAGGTCATGCACGCAGAGAAGCCGCTCATCTGAGCCTTGGTATTCTGAGGAGCTTAGAACGGGCAAGCTAAGCTGCGGACAGGCAGAGAGGAAGTGACGGCCATCTATTCTGCTGAGGCCAAATCTGCTATTAAAAACCTCTCTCAGTCTTAAGGTGGAGGGAGCTCTTAATCAGCCCAAGGCCCTCTTCGAACTTGTTCAATCCCTTGTTCAAACCCTATCCACTGCTGCAAAAGTGTGTGCACAGGTGCCGCTGTCACAAGTTCTTTGCGATTCACTTTCCTCCTTTTTTCTGACTAAAATATCGACCATTCGTGATGATATCAATAATGGAGTGCAGCAGCCGTCTGCTGTTGTAGCCGCCGGTGAGGGTTCCTCTGCAAACGGGACTTGGTCCACGTTTCCTACCTTCTCGGACTTAGATATTCTTGAGCCCATCCAGCGTTTAAAATCAGCCTCCCCTGCTGATGCCACCCCCTGGCTCTCCTGAAGGAAGCCTCTGGGGAACTAATTTCTGATATTACTGTACGAGTTAATGCAGCTTTCACTGACGGGGTGATCCCTCCTGCACTCAAGCACACCCTGGTGATTCCATTATTAAAAAAGCCTTCCCTGCACCCTGAGGTGTTGGCTAACTATCGACCAATCTCACTATTACCCTTCCTTATGAAGCTGTTGGAAGCCCCAGTCTCTCCTCTGCTCTCCACTTTTCTGGAATCCTCTCTTTACTTTGACTCATTTCAGTCTGGGTTTTGGCCAGGAAGGGGCACTAAATCAGTCCTTAACTTGGTACTAGATGACCTGGCCCATCTGGTGGATCAGGGGGGTGTTGGAGCAGTTGTACTATTATATCTGTCGGCTGCGCTCGACACAGTTGATCCTCTCACCCTGATCGCCATACTGGTTCATTGCATTTCTGGCCGATTGTTCCCAGTCGGCCTCTCTTCCCCCTTTACGTTCCAGCCCTGTCTCACTTTCCTGTGGTGTTCCACAGGGATCTGCCCTGTCGCCAATGTTGTTTAACATTAATATTAGGCCTCTTCTGTTTCTTATTCTGTCCCATGGCTTTAGTTACTATTCCTACGCCGACGGCACGCAAATTCTAGTCCGCTTAGACTTGAATCAGTCTGATATGGCTAGTCGGCTCAGGAAGCGTCTTGACAACCTGGGGGCTTGGATGATGGCAAATTGGCATAAATTAAATGGCAGTAAGAGTGAGGTGCTGGTTGTTGGTACCACTTAGCCCATTCTCTTTTGGACCATAGGCTGCTGGCCTGCATCTCTTGGCCCCCTCCCTAAACTGGTTTCATCGGACAGGAATTTGTGGGTCAAAATGTTTTCCTCCCTTTCCATGGATGAGCAGGTTGCGGTGGTCTGCAAAACTGGCCACTTCGAGCTCTGTATTCTTAGGAAAGTCCTTCCCTTCTGTGGAATCATAAAAATACAATATTAAGGCTTTTACACCATGCAAAGGAAAGTACACCGACACGGGCTTGTAAAGATTCCCAGAATCTTTATTACAAAACTGAACAGTATCGAACAAAGTACACAAATAGCTATTTGGCCGTCAATACATCACAGAGACCACCAGCAGGTTCAATGTGAGCAGTGAGCAGAATTTGCTAGCTGGACATCAGCGTATTTATACAGTTTGTTATAATGATGTCCAGCCTCTTACAAGTTAATTATATACTGGGCTAGGGTCGCGCCAGTTCGTTTCCAAATTTACATATCTCGTGCATGCGGTTTACTTTTCAACATATTTACTACACACACTATTAATCTTTAGTTTTAACGTTACACTCTTTACACATTGCTTTAATACAGATCAAACAAATGTTTTGCATGTCGTATTTGGATAGCGTTATTGTTCTTGTATACTTGTAGGTTAACATTGCCGATTCAAGTAATCCCCTGATCCCGAGGTCAACGAATGACAAGGTCTACATGACCCTAACATGTAGCCTGAAGGCAGGTTGGACATTAACTCCCCTACAGAGGTTGGAAAGGTTAAAGCAAGAACAAGAGCACACAAGACGACCATTTTAGACTACAGGGTGACTTTGTAGGATAAACTAAAATGGCAGCTCTGACCTAAAATGGAGGCTTGATTCACTTGAGGTCACGACCTTGTAATACGGATTTCCTCGCAAAGCGACTGGGCATAGGCCAACATATACAATGAGGACGAAACAATATTATATCAGTTCTAACACTTCATTTCCGCAAACTGTCAGGCGCCAGTGGTAGCCGCGCTTGTTATGACTGGGCTGAACTATTGCAGCTCGCTTTATCTAGCACAGCCACGTTACTTGATAAATCGGCTCAAGCTACTGCGGAACGCTGCTGCCAGGGCCATTCTTCGTCCCCCTTTGGAGCCCATATGACCCCGTTGTTGAGTCAGCTCAGCTCCACTAGTGTAACGCTCACCTGGTTCCCACGGAGGCGCGGCGTCGAAGGCGCAGAACTCTGAAGATGGACAGGAAGGGCCCCTCTATTCTGGCTTCCCTGGCTCGTTGGATACCCTCCTTAGGGTTTGGAAGGATGAGCTCTCCATCCTGCTTCTGATGCAGGGGCGCGTTGAAACCCAGTTACTTCACTGGATTGAGGATTGATGGGAGTTCAGGTAAGCTTGACTGTTCAGGTAAGGCGCTGTAAAAGTTCTGTTCAAAAGTTCAAGCTTAATAATAATGTTCGTTGTCTAATTGCAGCAAGCGCTAATGCTTATGTCTTTTTCCCCTTAGGGGCCGGGGTTCGGAGTGCCGGAGATATGGCGCCGACCCGAAGTGAAACAGTTCTGGATGAGCGCTCAGGTAATGTCTTTGCATTCGCTCATTCAATGTCTTTGTCTTTTTTCCCCATAGGGGCCGGGGTCCGGAGATGCCAGGAAGCGGCAGGACCCGAAATGCAGTGGGAATAATCCAACAGGTAAGACTTAAAAGGAAACTGAGCTTTCCTTATTCCTTTTCTCCCTCTCACCTTTGTTCTTGTCTTTTTTCCTCTAGGCGCCGGCGCGTAGCTGAATCCGGAAGATCGCTGCTGAAGATGGAAGCGCCTTGCAAAGGTGAGTAAAATGCAGCGCTGCAGCGATCGAAACGAAATGCCTTTAAAATGATGTCTTCCTTTTCAGGGCCGTTGGAGAAATGACTCCGGGATGCAGATTTAGCAGGTAAGGGCTTTTCTTCTCCTATTCTCTTCCTTTCTCCCCTTGCAGGTGTTCCAGGGTGCTGGCAGGCGTGGCTGAAGTCAGGATGCAGGAGCTGACACGGTGAGCGTCCAGCTGCTAGGTGCAGAACAACGCGAAGCATGTGTGGCTGTTCGGGTGGGGTTTAAATAGCCTTGGAAGAAGTTCCTGGTATGTATCCTTCCACCAATCAGGTATGTATCCTTCCCCGACCACACCCGGGTGGTGAAGTAGTCCTACAGGTTAAGTAGTCCCATTCAGGCCTCAAGAGGGCCTGGATGAAGCAGCAAGGTCTGCATCAGGTAAGTGTGCACCCAAGCACTTAAACACATATCCTCTTCTATGAGCCTGGCGCCTAAGGCGCCAGGACTGGGGTCCGCTATGAGCCTGGCGCCTAAGGCGCCAGGACTGAGTCCAAAGGGCCCCGACTTGGGCCCGCTGAGACTTCCATGGGGAAAATGATGTCTGCCTCTGGGGTTGCTGGGCCCGGCCTGGCTCCTTAGAGGTAGGCATCATGACAACTAGCCTCCAGTGGAAAATCGGATCTTGTTTAAATCCATGTGTATTGTGCACTGCGCCTTTAACGGCTTGGGGGCAGAATACCTTTGTGCTAAATTTCCAAACTACACCCACCCCTACCCGCTGTCTCCGCTCACAGTTCGCTTCTCTTGTGGTTCCTCGGTTTAGATTGTCTCGTAAAGGCGGGCGTGCCTTCTCTGTGGATGCCGCCAAGGCATGGAAAGCTCATCCTATCACATTACGTTGTACTGTGGGTCTACCTCTCCTTTCTATCGATCACTGAAAACACTCATGTTCCCGACTCTGGTGAATAACTCCTGCTCACGCTTCAACACTATGGTGACCTTGGACATAGGTGCTCTTAATAAATTTGGTTAAGGTAACGTTAACATCAGACCTAGCCAGCAGAGTCAATAGTGAAGGATCATGAGATTCGAACTCCAGAACCTCTGGAGAAACGCGGCATGCAGATCCCAGCTTATGAGCTTCCGATGGGATCAGTCTTCGATCTACTGAAATGTCTTAGGCCTGAATAATGGAATGTACTTCCAAGGCCATCTTGCGTGTCTGTGCACATGTAATTCTATTGGTTTATAAATAAGGCTCCTCCCCATTTCCTGTGTTTACTGATTTTTACACATAAATACAGTCTAAATCCATCTGCTTCCTCTGTATTTATTTATAAAAACAGAAAAGCAAGTCTTTCTCCTTGGTTCCCAATGCTGTCGATCATGCATTGCAGACCAATCGCGTTGCAGACTGGCAGCATGGAGGGTGTAAACATTGTATGCATTGCAGACTGGCAGCATGGAGGGTGTAAACATTGTATGCATTGCAGGCCAATCGCGTTGCAGACTGGCAGCATTGAGAATGTAAACATTGTATGTATTGCAGGCCAATCGCGTTCCAGACTGGCAGACTTGAGGGTGTAAACATTGTATGCACTGCAGGCCAATAGTGTTGCAGACTGGCAGCATGGAGGGTGTAAACATTGTATGCACTGTAGGCCAATCGCGTTGCAGACTGGCAATATGGGGAGTGTAAACATCGTATGCACTGCAGGCCAATCGCGTTGCAGGCTGGCAGCATGGAGAGTGTAAACCTTGTATGCATTGCAGGCCAATCGCGTTGCAGACTGGCAGACTTGAGGGTGTAAACATTGTATGCAATGCAGGCCAATAGTGTTGCAGACTGGCAGCATGGAGGGTGTAAACATTGTATGCACTGTAGGCCAATCGCGTTGCAGACTGGCAATATGGGGAGTGTATACATCGTATGCACTGCAGGCCAATCGCGTTGCAGGCTGGCAGCATGGAGAGTGTAAACCTTGTATGCATTGCAGGCCAATCACGTTGCAGACTGTCAGCATGGAGGGTGTAAACATTGTATGCATTGCAGGCTGGCAGCATGGAGGGTGTAAACATTGTATGCGTTGCAGGCCAATCGCAGGCCAATCGCGTTGCAGACTGGCAGCATGAAGGGTGTAAACATTGTATGCATTGCAGGCTGGCAGGCTGGAGGGTGCAAACATTGTATGCATTGCAGGCCAATCGGAGGCCAATCGCTTTGCAGACTGGCAGAATGGAGGGTGTAAGTATTAAAGTAGGGCTTTGTGTGTGTGTTTTAATAAATTGATTTTTTTCATTTGAATAAATGCATAAATATACTTCTTGCAAGTTATCTTTTTATATGAAAAATAATAAATATGGATAAATACAGAAAAATAGTACACAAAAATTAATATGGATAATACAGGCGGAAATGACAGAGAAATAAATACCATAAACGCGGGGCTTTAATTGTGAATAATTCAGAGGGGCCGCAGCACGTGCTCTTGTTATTTACCTCATCGTTCTTTTTAGCTCTAGTGAGAGGCGAGGTAGACGGGGGACGGGTGGGGGGGGGGGGTACGAGCAGAGGGGCAGAGCACACTTCGAGGGCAGGCTTGAGCGGATCTCGAGCCCATCAAACATCCAATGCACTAATTCCAGTGCCACGCACACAATGCACTAGAAACTGCCCTCACAAGTAATTGCTCCGCGTCCCGAGCGGGGTTTGCGCCCTCACTTCCCGAAGAGCATGTGTTTTACACCCGCAAGTGACCACGCCTGCACCCCTGCCAGCACACGCGGGTGCGATTGGCAGTCATGCGGACCTAGGTGCAGTGCTAGCTCAGTCGGTAAGAGTGCATGCTGTAACACCATGCTAATTACCTCCACACAAAACCCAATCAATGCTCCTGCTTCCGGAAACAAAATCATATTTGGCAGAACCGTAAAAGACCGAGAACGAACATGCATTTTAATTTTAAAAACGAAAAAGCCTAATCAATTGGGGTAAATGGGGTTAATGTGGACGGGCAGGGGGAGGACTACGGAAGGAAGCCCACTCCCACGTCTAACCCCGGGGAAGGGATAGTGTCGGCGCACCAGGCGCGTGGGCTGAGCACATGGACCCCGCGGCAGGGCCTGGCAAGGGCGCTGTTGCTGGATATCGCGGGGGAGGGGGGGGCTTTGCCTGTGAGGGTTCTGTGTACGCTGTGCTGCACCGTGCCGTCCATGTAGTCTGGAGGGACCAGCGGAGACTGGCAGAGCCTGTGCTGCATGTTCAGGGGGTGGTACAGACCTCTCTGCCTTGTTTAGTAGAGGCCTGCCCAGATGCACCGGAATGAACATGTGGGGGTGGGATCCTAGCCCGCAATGAGGTCCTGTGGCAGGCCTGCTTCCAGGCTGCTGGGCGGATCAGTGAGGGAAGGAATAGGCTCGCAGTCTGTTTCTTGTGTGTGGAGGGGGTGGGGGTGGGGGGGGGGTATGCGTATATGGCATTGAAGTGGACGGTTAAGGGAGGAGGGTGCTGTATTGATGAGTAAAGGGAGGATCAGGACCTGTGGTTGGTTCCTGGAGAAGCCTGCATTGAGGGTGCTGAATGGACCACTGAAGGGAGGGCCAGGACCTGTGGTCTAGTTTTGGGGATGCAGGCATTGAGGGTGCTGAATTGACCAGTGAAGGGAGGGTCAGGGCCTGTGGTCTGGTTACTGGAGAGGCTGCATTGAGGGGTGTTGAATTGACCAGTGAAGGGAGGGTCAGGACCTGTGGTCTGGTTACTGCAGAAGCCTGCATAGAGGGGTGATGAATGAACTTGTGGAGGGGGGGTTAGAACCTGTGGTCTGGTAACTGGAGAGGCTGCATTGAGGGGTGCTGAATGAACTTGTGGGGGGCGGGGGGGTTAGAACCTGTGGTCTGGTTACTGGAGAGGCTGCATAGAGGGGTGCTGAATGAACTTGTGGAGGGAGGGGGGGTTAGAACCTGTGGTCTGGTTACTGGAGAGGCTGCATAGAGGGGTGCTGAATGAACTTGTGGAGGGAGGGGGGGTTAGAACCTGTGGTCTGGTTACTGGAGAGGTTGCATAGAGGGGTGCTGAATGAACTTGTGGAGGGAGGGGGGGTTAGAACCTGTGGTCTGGTTACTGGAGAGGCTGCATTGAGGGTGCTGAATTGACCAGTGAAGGGAGGGTCAGGACCTGTGGTCTGGTTACTGCAGAAGCCTGCATTGAGGGGTGCTGAATGAACTTGTGGAGGGGTGTGCTAGTCCTAAATAGGCCGCCGCAGTGGTTGTTTGGTGATGTTTGAGCAACACCTATTGTGATCTTTTCCCACTGAACACATCATAGCCTGGTGATGTCTCTGACTGTCGCGATATGGCCCTGGGCCTTTGCCTCTAGCAGTCGAGGTCGTTGCAGTGTCCGCAGCAGCTCTCCGCCCCCCAAAGCCCGCCCCCTCCCCCCCGCCTTCATCTGTGTGCAGGAAGTGCAGCCCGGGGCTTCGCGCTTGCGCGAGACGCTGCTTTTTCCTTTCATTTTTGCAGATGGGAATGTGAGCTGAGGGGGCCGCACCGGGAAGTGCCTGTGCACAGTGCCAGCGTGATTATTCTATAGTGCACAGCTTTTAAACTAAGCAAGTGCGCTTGGAAGGGCGGGTCCCCGTCCATTGTCGTGTTTTTCGGTTCATATTTCACGCAAAAACTGTCGGGTAGGAATATGAAAATGAGCGGCGTCCCCCCCGGGGGCCCCTGCTCTCCCCGGGGGCCCCTGCTCTCCCCGGGGGCCCTGCTCTCCCCAGGGGCCCCTGCGCCGCAGCAGCTGCTTGTGCTGCGCCTGAGTGCGCGAGGGGGCTGTAGGGAGTGCAAGCGAGTGCAGTGGGGGTGGGGGGCACACATCCATTTCACATCACACACAGGCTTTTCAAGCAGTTAGCAAACGAATGTGCACACAAAAACAAGCATTCACCCAGTGGGTACCCCGAGTCTGGAACCCCCACCACGTCTGTGCCGCACCTCCCTTCTTCACTTTCTGAAAAAGCCTCAGAACACACCTCTTCCCCCCTCCTCCAAGCTAATCCAGCCCCACCAGCTCTCCTGCCACCCCCAGTGAATCTTAATCTTCATACCTCTGACCCCAAAAATCTTGCAACTTGTGTTTCGCATCCCACCCCGTGAACTTGGTAATGCCCTCGAAGACCCTCTGGGCAGGGCCAGTGCTGGACAAACATTCTAATGCGATAGATAAGCGCGCAGCTTCTGATTGCACAAGCTCTCCAATCCTCAATGTTGGCAGATAAGTGAGGTGAAACACAGAGATGGAACCGGAGGTGCTCAGGATCACCCGTGTGGTTGGGTGTGTATGCCAGGATTTTTTGTTAGGTGTTTTGGATCATAAGTCCAGCGGTTAACTCCTAGGCTTAGTGATTGTGTTGCGCGTGTTCCAAAACCTGGCAGTTGTGCATTTTAACTTGCAGAATTGCGCATGCTTTCAGGAGCTCCTCACGGTGAACCCCATACCCCGGAGAGAATGCATTTCAATGTACATTTCCTCCGACCTGAGTCTGTTGCACCCTTCACTAAAGTGTCTCTTCATAATATAAGTGATACTCTTGGAAGGACCCAAATCCTTCTTTATAGATGCGCATTCCAGATATAGAGGTGCATTCCACATATAGATCTGCATTCCCCATATAGATCTGCATTCCAGATACAGAGCCGCATTCAAGATATAGTTCCACATTCCAGATATAGAGCATTCCAGGTCTAGATCTGCATTCTGGATATAGATCTGCATTCCCCATATAGATCTGCATTCCAGATACAGAGCCGCATTCAAGATATAGTTCCACATTCCAGATATAGAGCATTCCAGGTCTAGATCTGCATTCCGGATATAGATCTGCATTCCGGATATACAGCCGCATTCCACATGTAGAGCTGGATTCTGGATATAGATCTGCATTCCCCATATAGATCTGCATTCCAGATATAGAGCCGCATTCCAGATATAGATCCGCATTCCAGATATAGAGCATTCCACGTCTAGATCTGCATTCTGGATATAAGATCTGCATTCTGGATATAAGATCTGCATTCTGGATATATATCCACATTCCGGATATAGATCTGCATTCCGGATATACAGCCGCATTCCACATGTAGAGCTGGATTCTGGATATAGATCTGCATTCCCCATATAGATCTGCATTCCAGATATAGAGCGGCATTCAAGATATAGATCCACATTCCAGATATAGAGCATTCCACATCTAGATCTGCATTCTGGATATAGATCTGCATTATGGATATATATCCACATTCCGGATTTAAATCTGAATTCCACATATAGATCTGCATTCCGGATATAGATCTGCATTCCGGATATACAGCCGCATTCCACATGTAGAGCGGCATTCTGGATATAGATCTGCATTCTGGATATATATCCACATTCCGGATATAAATCTGCATTCCACAAATAGATCTGCATTCTGGATATAGATCCGCTTTTCGGATATACATCCGCATTCCAGGTCTACATCTGCATTCCAGGTTTAGATCTGCATTCCAGATCTAGATCCGCATTCCAGATATAGATCTGCATTCCATTTTCGCGCCTTGAAACACATGTGTATAGGCGCGTTACAAATACCATATCATATCATATCTAGATCTGCATTCTGGATATAGATCTGCATTCTACATATAGATCTGCATTCTGGATATAGATCCACATACCACAGATAGATCTGCATTCCGGATATAGATCGACATTCCGGATATAGATCTGCATTCCACATATAGATCTGCATTCCGGATATAGATCTGCATTCCACATCTAGATCTGCATTCCGGATATAGATCCGCATTCTGGATATAGATGTGCATTCCAGATATAGTTCTGCATTCTACATATAGATCTGCATTCTGGATATAGATCTGCATACCACATATAGATCTGCATTCCGGATATAGATCTGCATTCTGGATATAAATCTGCAATCCGGATATAGATCCAAATTCTACATATAAATCTGCATTTTGGATATAGATCCGAATTCTGGATATAGATCCGAATTCTGGATATAGATCTGCATTCTGGATATAGATCTGCATACCACATATAGATATGCATTCTGGATATAGATCCGAATTCTGGATATAGTCTGCATTCCGGATATAGATCTGCATTCTGGATATGCTGCATCAGTGTGTAATGTTAAAGGATACCTTGCACGCATTTGACTGCGACGGTAGGCAGGGCCTACAGTGATTCCCCGTGCAAAATCAGGACGAGCATACACACCCTTAGCACTTAAAGGAATGGTGAACTTAGGAAGGAGTATTCTAGCTCCTGGAAGTGTCTGGCTCTGGACAGGAAGGAGCCAGTTTATAATATCAACTGGTGGTGTCTTCTCCTATGCACATGTGGTGCACGCATCCATGCAATGAGGGAGACCCCTATTCATTTTAGAGACGTGTGTAGGACCAGCCCCTTCCTGAAGATGCGCTGCCTCTTTTCAGAAGCAACTCCCCCACCCACCAGCCCAGCCCCTGCACAGATCCTCTGCCCCTGCTTAAAGACTAAGTCCAAAAGTATGCCCATCTCTGTCTCTTCCCGTGGTACCTGTTCTGGGGGACAGTAAAGCACCGCAGAACCCCCACTTGCATTTGTAGACTGATCATGTCCGGCTAGCCCGTTTACGACAGCAGAGCCGCTCAACTTCAGGATAGTTGCGCATTTCTTGGTGGCAGGCCATCTGACTGCAGCATTCTTTTTGCAGTTTACCTCACTGTCGGTTAAACAAAAGAGGGTATGGGGGGGTCTCTCCCCACAATGAGTGACCCAAAAAGGATGAGCCAGAGCAGCAAGTTCAGAGTGTGCCGGTGGCAGACCTTTTATTCTTACATATGTGTATTATGCAAGCCTAGCTCAGGAGCACCGGAGCGCTGTTCAGGTCCCAGAGCAAAACATTGGTAGCAAGAATTTAAACAGACACCAAGTAAAAATGGGTAACAATTATCAAAGTACAAGATCTGGATGGGGGCCCAGAATCTAGATTACACTAAGGGGTTGCTGGAAGACTTTGCTTAAGTCGTATGTCCTGATGTGAAAATGTAGATGCATGGCTCCGCCCCCACATGACCTCTCCCCTTACAGGACATCACATGGGCTTTCAAGGCGCTATACAGCGGCAGATCTCTTTCTCAGGCCTTTACTAGTGCCTACACCAGAAGGGCCCCATGCTAAAACCTGTTTCCATGAAAGCTATGATTTGCACCCTGCTGCCTATCATTCCTACTGGCACGGAAAAGTTACAATATTTAATATATATCTGCAGTCAGGAACAGTGCACTGAGGGTCGTGGCAAATACATTTCCCCCTGAGCTGTCTGCTTCAGGAGTCCATATACAGGGGGATGTGCCCTGAGTGTGCCCTGAGGAAAGACAAGCAGAGATGGGACCATAGACTGAAACATGTAGTGTCTTTCTCTCGATCTCCGGCCTTACGCCCAAAGATGGGTAAATCTCTCGTAACCAGGACAAATGTCTGGCAGAGGGACTCCCAGGACCCCCCCACCCTTGTTAATTAGCCCGAAGATGGGAGCCAGGAAGAGCAACAGTTAATGACTTGGAGAACTGTATGGGCTGTGCCCAACACACAAGATGGGGCACTACAGCCTAACTTGGAGCCCGGCTGCACGTACCCCCCTAGGAACCCCATGCTAGCACGCACTGAGAGCCTGTTTAGACTTGCCCTTACGTCAAGAAGTAGCAGATTGGCTTAGTTACATGCCGGGCAACAGTGATCAAGAATGACTTGGGGGCATTAGGCTGGGACTGAGATCTACACCTTATCCAGACCTTAGGCTAGGATGGGGGTCTGCTCTTAATCCCAAACCTTAGGCTTGGATGGGGATCTACTCCTAACCCTGAATCTTAGGCTAAGACAGAGATCTGCTCCTACCCCAGAACCTTCGGCTAGGGTGGGGATATTCTAACCCTGAACCTTAGGCTAAAACAGAGATCTGCTCCTACCCCAGAACCTTAGGCCAGGGTGGGGATATTCTAACCCTGAACCTTAGGCTAAGACAGAGATCTGCTCCTACCCCAGAACCTTCGGCCAGGGTGGGGATATTATAACCCTGAACCATAGGCTAAGACAGAGATATGCTCCTTACCCAGACTTTAACCTAAGATGGGGATCTGTTCCTCACCCTGAACCTTAGGCTAGAATTGGGATTTGCTCCTAACCCTGAACTTTAGGCTAGGACAGAGATCTGCTCCTTACCTAGATCTTAGGCTAGGATGGGGTTCTACACCTTATCCAGACATTAGGCTAGGATGGGGATCTGCTCTTAATCCCAAACCTTAGGCTTGGATGGGGATCTACTCCTAACCCTGAATCTTAGGCTAGGACAGAGATCTGCTCCTACCCCAGAACCTTTGGCTAGGGTGAGGATATTCTAACCCTGAACCTTAGGCTAAGACAGAGATCTGCTCCTACCCCAGAACCTTCGGCCAGGGTGGGGATATTATAACCCTGAACCTTAGGCTAAGACAGAGATCTGCGCCTTACCCAGACTTTAACCTAAGATGGGGATCTGTTCCTCACCCTGAACCTTAGGCTAGAATTGGGATCTGCTCCTTAACCAGACCTTAGGCGAGGATGGGGATATGCTCCTAACCCTGAACTTTAGGCTTGGATGGAGATCTGCTCCTAACCCTGAACCTTAAGCTAGGATGGGGATCTGCTCCTAACCCTGAACTTTAGGCTAGGACAGAGATCTGCTCCTTACCTAGATCTTAGGCTAGGTGGGGTTCTACTCCTTACCCAGACCTTAGGCTAGGATGGGGATCTGCTCCTAACCCTGAACCTTAGACTAGCATGGAGATCTGCTCCTAACCCTGAACCTTAGGCTAGGATTGGGATCTGCTCACCATCCTTAACTGTAGCCTAGGACTGGGACCTGCTCTTCACCATGACCTTAGGTTAGGACAGAGATCTGCTCCTAACCCTGAACCTTAGGCGAGGATGGAGATCTGCTCCTAATCCTGAAACTTAGGCGAGGATTGGGATCTGCTCCTAACCCTGAACTTTAGGCTAGGACAGAGATCTGCTCCTAACCATATCTTATCCTAGGACAGACATCTTCTCTGCACCCTGAAACATAGACCAAGACAGGGGTCTGCCCCACTCTGAACCATAGCGTAGGGCTGGTAACTGCTCCTCTTCCTGACATTAGGCTAGGACTGTGACCTTCTCCCCACCCTGACCTTAGCTAGGATGGGGATCTCCTCCTCTCCCTGAACCATAGGCTAGGACTGAAATGTGCTCAGTACCCTGAACGTTAGGCAAGGAAAGGGATCTTGCAGCAGAAATAAAGAAACATTTTATTGTAGGATTTGAAGTCTGCATTCCCAAATCCATCGAAGGAAGAGCCTATGTGGAGAAACAATAGAGCCAAGAAACATTGAATTGTGGGAATTGAAGTCTGCATTCCCAAATCCCACAGAGGGTGCGTTTGTGCTCACACGCCTTAAAGACAAGTAGATGCACACTGGAAATTGAAGGTCACTGTCCCAGGACACACTCGGAAAGAGATTAGGATTAGAGATTAGTGAGATTAAGGTTAGTGAGATTGGGGTTAGTGAGATTGTGGTTAGTGAGATTGAGATTAGTGAAATTGGGGTTAGTGAAGTTGATATTAGTGAGATTGGGGTTCATTTGTTTATTTATAGTGCATGCCTGACTCAAAGGTATCTGGGCGCATTACATGAAGGTACAAGTTTTAGTTAGTGAGATTGAGATTAGTGAGATTGGTGTTAGTGAGATTGAGATTAGTGAGATTGAGGTTAGTGAGGTTCATATTAGTGAGATTGTTATTAGTGAGATTGAGATTAGTGAGATTAGGGTTAGTGATATTGAGATTAGTGATATTGAGATTAGTGAGGTTGAGATTAGTGAGATTGGGTTAGTGAGATTGAGATTAGTGAGATTGAAATTAGTGAGATTGAGATTAGTGAGATTGGGGTTCCTGAGATTGAGATCAGTGAGATTGTAGTTAGTGAGGTTCATATTAGTGAGAATGAGGTTTGTGATATTGAGATGAGTGAGATTGTAGTTAGTGAGATTGAGATTAGTGAAATTGGGGTTAGTGAAGTTGATATTAGTGAGATTGGGGTTAGTGAGATTGAGATTGGTGTGATTGGGGTTCCTGAGATTGAGATCAGTGAGATTGTAGTTAGGGAGGTTCATATTAGTGAGAATGAGGTTTGTGATATTGAGATCAGTGAGATTGCGGACAGTGAGATTGAGATTAGTGAAATTGGGGTTAGTGAAGTTGATATTAGTGAGATTGGGTTAGTGAGATTGAGATTGGTGCAATTGGGGTTAGTGAGAAAGGGATTAGTGAGATTGAGATTAGTAATATTGAAGTTAGTGAGATTGGGGTTAGTGAGATTGAGATTAGTGAGATTGGGTTTAGTGAGAATGAGATTTGTGAGACTGGGATTAGTGAGATTGGGTTAGTGAGATTGGGTATAATGAGGTTGATATTCGTGAGATTGGGATAGTGAGACTGAGATTAGTGAAATTGGGGTTAGTGAGATTGTTATTAGTGAAACTGAGATTAGTGAGTTTGGGTTAGTGAGATTGAAATTAGTAAAATTGGGTTAATGAGGTTGAGATTAGTGAGATTGGGTTAGTGAGGTTTAGATTAGTGAGATTGAGATTAATGAGATTGGGGTTAGCGAGGTTGAGATTAGTTAAATTGGGGTTAGTGAGATTATTATCAGTAAGATTGGAATTATTGAGATTGGGGTTAGTGAGATTGAGATTAGTAAAATTGGGTTAGTGTGATTGAGATTATTGAGACTGGGGTTAGTGAGGGTGAGATTAGTTAAATTGGGGTTAGTGAGATTGGGATTTGTGAGATTGGGGTTAGTGAGATTGAGATTAGTAAAATTGGGTTAGTGTGGTTGGGATTAGTGAGATTGAGATAGTGAGACTGAGATTAGTGAGATTGAAATTAGTGATATTGAGATTAGTGAGATTGGGGTTTCTGAGATTGAGATCAGTGAGATTGTAGTTAGTGAGGTTCATATTATTGAGAATGGGGGTTTGTGATATTGAGATGAGTGAGATTGCGGTTAGTGTGATTGAGAATAGTGAAATTGGGGTTAGTGAAGTTGATATTAGTGAGATTGGGGTTAGTGAGATTGAGATTGGTGTGATTGGGGTTAGTGAGAAAGGGATTAGTGATATTGAGATTAGTAACATTTAAGTTAGTTAAATCGGGGTTAGTGAGATTGATATTAGTGAAACTGAGATTAGTGAATTTGGGTTAGTGAGATTGAAATGAGTAAAATTGGGTTAATGAGGTTGAGATTAGTGAGATTGTGTTGGTGAGGTTTAGATTAGTGAGACTGCGATTATTGAGACTGAGGTTGAGATTAGTTAAATTGGGGTTAGTGAGATTGTTATTAGTGAGATTGGAATTATTGAGATTGGGGTTAGTGAGATTGAGATTAGTAAAATTGGGTTAGTGTGGTTGAGATTAGTGAGATTGAGATATTGAGACTGAGATGAGTGAGAGTGAAATTAGTGATATTGAGATTAGTGAGATTGGGGTTCCTGAGATTGAGATCAGTGAGATTGTAGTTAGTGAGGTTCATATTATTGAGAATGGGGGTTTGTGATATTGAGATGAGTGAGATTGCGGTTAGTGAGATTGAGAATAGTGAAATTGGGGTTAGTGAAGTTGATATTAGTGAGATTGGGGTTAGTGAGATTGAGATTGGTGTGATTGGGGTTAGTGAGAAAGGGATTGAGATTAGTAACATTGAAGTTAGTGAAATCGGGGTTAGTGAGATTGTTATTAGTGAAACTGAGATTAGTGAATTTGGGTTATTGAGATTAGTAAAATTGGGTTAATGAGGTTGAGATTAGTGAGATTGGGTCAGTGAGGTTTAGATTAGTGAGACTGCGATTATTGAGACTGGGGTTAGTGAGGTTAAGATTAGTTAAATTGGGGTTAGTGAGATTGTTATTAGTGAGATTGGAATTATTGAGATTAGGGTTAGTGAGATTGAGATTAGTAAAATTGGGTTAGTGTGGTTGAGATTGGTGAGATTGAGATAGTGAGACTCGGATTAGTGAAATTGGGGTTAGTGAGATTGTTATTAGTGAGATTGGAATTATTGAGATTGGGGTTAGTGAGATTGAGATTAGTAAAATTTGGTTAGTGTGGTTGAGATTAGCGAGATTGAGATAGTGAGACTGAGATTAGTGAAATTGGGGTTAGTGAGATTGAGATTAGTAAAATTGGGTTAGTGTGGTTGAGATTAGTGAGATTGAGATAGTGAGACTCAAGGGTATCTGGGCGCATTACATGAAGGTACAAGTTTTAGTTAGTGAGATTGAGATTAGTGAGATTGGTGTTAGTGAGATTGAGATTAGTGAGATTGAGGTTAGTGAGGTTCATATTAGTGAGATTGTTATTAGTGAGATTGAGATTAGTGAGATTAGGGTTAGTGATATTGAGATTAGTGATATTGTGTGCAAAGGGCTGTTGTATCTACTGTTTGCTGTGGCGTGGAGGAAGGAGGAGGAGAAGGAAGACAACAAGAGAGGTGCGTGTGCCGTGTACCTGTGCCTTTAACCAACTGACTGGCTGTGTCACCTGACCCAGTCTTCTGGGCACTTAAGGCCGCCTCTCTCGCCCTCGTGGCGCTAAGCCCTGTGTGCAAAGGGCTGTTGTATCTACTGTTTGCTGTGGCGTGGAGGAAGGAGGAGGAGGAGGAAGACAACAAGAGAGGTGCGTGTGCCGTGTACCTGTGCCTTTAACCAACTGACTGGCTGTGTCACCTGACCCAGTCTTCTGGGCACTTAAGGCCGCCTCTCTCGCCCTCGTGGCGCTAAGCCCTGTGTGCAAAGGGCTGTTGTATCTACTGTTTGCTGTGGCGTGGAGGAAGGAGGAGGAGAAGGAAGACAACAAGAGAGGTGCGTGTGCCGTGTACCTGTGCCTTTAACCAACTGACTGGCTGTGTCACCTGACCCAGTCTTCTGGGCACTTAAGGCCGCCTCTCTCGCCCTTGTGGCGCTAAGCCCTGTGTGCAAAGGGCTGTTGTATCTACTGTTTGCTGTGGCGTGGAGGAAGGAGGAGGAGAAGGAAGACAACAAGAGAGGTGCGTGTGCCGTGTACCTGTGCCTTTAACCAACTGACTGGCTGTGTCACCTGACCCAGTCTTCTGGGCACTTAAGGCCGCCTCTCTCGCCCTTGTGGCGCTAAGCCCTGTGTGCAAAGGGCTGTTGTATCTACTGTTTGCTGTTTGGCGTGCGGCGCTAGGCGAACAAGGACACTACAAGAAATGGAACCGTTAAGTCTCACTGAGAGACCTACAATTCCGAGAACAAGAGCCCATTTAAAAAGGGCTGCATCATCGGATGAGACACAGGAGTTGACCGCCAAACGATCGAGGAAAAAACAACAAAGTCTTTATTTGTCATGCAACTCTGTAACCGATATAACAGAGGGTATCGAACACGATACGTCTGGCAACGTGGATTTAACAACAGAAGGCTCCGACAGCGTGTTTAATAATACGTGCAAAGAGCTAGAGTCGCAGCCCCCGAGCAATAGAGATCACAAGGTTGTAGTCCTAAACACAACCTCGGAAGCACCTCGTACTACTGGTGGCTGCATGAGCTCCGAGCTCGATATATCAGCGGAGTCGAGGACCAATGCATCGGTAGCAAGTGACGAAATAATATCATTCGATGAAACACCCGAACACATAGCTGTGAAAGAGTCCCACTTACCAAATGCAGAAGGCTGTGGCCGGTTAGGAGAGGCCACGGAGTTGGAGCCGACGCGGAGAGATCCTGAGATGTCGCTGAGTGAGGAAAGGACAAGCCCGACGCGTAATGATGACGTGGCCGTCCGGAGGCGGTACGGCGGAACAGTCACATCGAACAGTTCGAGCGGTGTTGCAGTCACCACCGCGACGCGGCTGGAAGCGGGCGGATGCAATAGAACAGGCGATTTTGTAGAAGTCGATCACGCCGCTGTTAGCACGCCTGCAGAGTTGCCCGAAGAGCACTCGTATCAGAAGAAAGAAGTAAGTAATCAGACTACGAAGCCTGATCTTTATAATGTCAATCCTAGTAGAAATACTAATGTTATACTTAATCGCTCGGAGCCACCTGCCACTCCTGAGCACAACATGATCATTGTAGACGATCCACACAGTGACGAAACAACGACAGAGCTGCTGAAATACGGTAATGCGCAGAAAGAGCCCAGTGCGAGTACCACGACTGGGCTAAATGTCAATATCTCTGATGAAAAAAGAAATTCATTAGAAGTGGTTTCCTCTGTGTTGCAAAATTTAATTAACATAAACAAAACCAGGAACCGTGATAAACAAACATTATTGACTCCAAGAATCGCATCTAGAACTGCTGTATCAACGACAAAGTACGACACAGCACTTAATCATGAAATTGGGGGAGCAGATAGTCTGAAGAACAATAATGCTCAAGAGGTAGTATCGCCTACGAGGGGTAGACAGACACAGGAGAGCCATGTGCCTATCTCTCAAAATAGGGCCTCTAAACAGGAGTATGAAGAACAGAGAAAACGGGTAATAGCACACGAGTTCAGTAGGTCAACCTCGTTGCTCGATGTATCATCAGAAGAGGAGGAAACTTCAGACTCTTCGATTGGGGAACGCCCTTTTCCTAAAATAAGAAGAGAGACGAGGTACTATAATACCAACTTAGCAAAATCAAGTGAGAGAAATGAAAATATGAAACAAGTGTCATATAGTCATGTCCCCCTAAATGATCTATTAACGACCTTAACTGCGGCCATGGCAATTTCTCTTACACCATTCACAAAACTCTATGAATCATTAAATGACAACGTAAAGGATATCTCAACCCTGTTAGCATTGACGCACTCAAAACTGGTTCAATTAGAGGCAACGCAGGGCTTGGGAAGCCATAAACAAAACGAGACAAACCAGCAGTTGCTGTCTGGTTTACAAGACATGAACGAATCTAAACAAAATGACAGGATTGACAAGAAGTTATTTGCTGAAGTAGCAAGAGAAGCTTTGTCGTTATTTCGCAAATCTCACGTGGTTCATAACGGGGAGACATTGGAAGCTGCTGTTCGAGAGAAAGATGCAGGCTTGACCCCTAATTCAGTAAACCCTAGCAGCAGAGTAAATATTCCAAATCTGGCATTGAATGCCCCCCTCAACCCGCAAGTGGAGGCTTCACTCAAATCCCCTCTACATCGCACGTTGATCACGGAAACATCACAGTTTGTTACGAATGTCCCAATGAACGAAGGGGACCGCACAGAAGTTGAGCAGACACTGCTGGAGGAGGACTTGCGAGCTATCACTAACAAAATGAATAGAAACGCGGAGAGTGATACAAATCCTCTCGACCTCTCATTTAATTCTGCGTTTAAACACTCACAAAATGCGACGAACCCAGCATTGGGGGATGTTCAAATTGCCTCCGGCTCTAGTTTGACACAAAATATAACAGATCTGGTAGTTGACCCGCAAAATCAGCAAGATGTGTCACTAAAGCAATCGGGCTTGTTCCCGATTTTTGGGCATTCGAAGACAGAAGCGAGAGCAAGTCTTGTAGGGGATAAAACGAAAAATACTGACTCTATAAAAAAACAAAAGAACAAGCCGGCTACAAAAAGAAAGCAACAAAAAGGTGCACGAAAGTTCTTGCGAAACTTAAATATGTTCCACTTAGTGGATAAAGCAATTACCTCACGATTAAAATTAGCCGACTCATTTAAAGAAGGTAAGTCGGTGGATCCTGATCACGAGGCACAAAAGGCAAAGGATCAAGAGAGTGAGTATCAACTTGTAGAGGAAGCAACGACAAAAAAGAATGCGATCATACAAATCGCAGAGGAGGAGACAACACAGACCGATTTACTGGAACTATCGGTCTATGAGGAGGACGCATCAGATGAAGTGAGCTCTGGTAGTAGCCCTGTGGAACCTTCAGCCAAACCAAGAATAGTAGGTAGCACAGAGAAGCTCAACCCATACAATGATGTAATGAACATGAGGGTGGAAATAAATCCTAAGGTTCTGCCAGACAAGCCACTTAGCGATGCTAAGGACCAAAGGTGCGTGAAATTATATCCCATTGTCGAGAGTAAAATGGACAAGGAAGAGCCAAGGAGCCCTGAGTTTGTCACACTCCAAGAAAAAAGGGATAGGCAAATGAGGAGGAACAACGCAAAACCAACAAGCCCCAAGGTGCAAAGTCCGATCTTTGCTAACATGAATCCAGTGAAAGAAAGAAAGGACGCGTTTCTCGCACCGAATCCTTCATTTATTCCGTTGAAACATCGGAAGGTGGACCCCCAGCTACCGGAGCCACTCGGGCAAAACTCGAATAGAAGACAGCAGAGGATTAGCACGAAAGCTACTGACTCGGTGGCTCTGCCTAAATTAATGCTGGAATGCCTACATGGATATGAAAATCTAATCTTGAATCGCACCAATGTATTGAGACTATTAAACCACGTTCCACAACTGCGGTCGCTGGTCTCAAAAGATCTAAAAATAATCGAATTTCCAGATGAATTGCGAACAGACAAAGTGATTTTACATCTAAACTCAACCTTAATTGCAAACGTAATACTTGAGGCAAACGAAGAACTGCATTCATTAGGCTTTGACGCCTATATAACGACTGACCGCGAGAGAAGAAGCCTTAAGGACGAAAGTAAAACCCATAAAGGGGTAGCCGCTCAGTGTGACCATAACGACCACAGTTCAGAGAGGGACTTGAGAAAGCATGTATATTCACTGACAAAACAAAACTCACAACTAGAAAAGAACGAAATGGATTACAAAAACATCGAAGCCGGATCCCAGTCGTTAGAGTTGAGAGCTGGAACTCAGGATTTTGCCACTTTAATGGGAAAAATCGAAATTACAATAAGTAATGAGATGCTAAACGAGACCACAAGTTCAGTACGCTCTAACATACCACGGCGGACTAGCTTAAATGAAGATTGGACCTGGATGGCGAACGCTCTAAACAGGAAATCATCCAGCTAATGCCCAATGAGCGAGACGCAACAAGATCTTATGTTTAGTTCTTGGAACACACGCGGCTTTAGTCATTTGCTGATCAATAATTGGGCTACCAACCGACATTTGATTTGTCTTCAAGAGACCTGGATGTGCAATTCACCTATAGTGGCAAATTTTGAATGCGTTTTGAATCCTGCCATTAAGCCTGATAAAGGTCGGCCAATAGCCGGCCTATTGACGATGATAAATCGATCGTCTGGGTACAGGTTAGTAAGCTCTGTCAACCTAACACCATACATCCAGACCTCTGAAATAAGTAAGTACGGGGCGGATGTTAAGAAGAATGACGTGATACATATTATTAATCTGTACTGGAACCATCAGCGTACTGGATCCTTTGAATTTATCGACCAAGTCACGGAAATAATTGACAATATATTAGAATCCGGCTGCGGAACCGCCATAATAGTCTGTGGGGACCTAAACATCGATTTCTTCAATCCGCAGACTGCTCTAAAATCTAAACTAGCAAAAACATGGAATGACGAATTGGAAGTAAGAGGCCTCACAATGTTAAATGGCTGCACGCAAGGTGATATTCCTCCTAAACCAACGTGGCGGCGTGATGACCAAAGTTCCACCATTGACTATATTTTCGTGTCCAATAATATGCTTAGGAAAATAAAGTCGATGACGATTTGTCCAATGACCAATAGTGACCGTGAAAGGCTTGAATTTACATTTCAAGATTGGAGTAATAATCCGAGAGAAAAATGGCGATCAAAGGTGGCAGTAGCACCAAACAGGCTGAGATTAAAATTAGTCGACAAAGAGGTCCTAGAGATTCATAATCAATTTACAGCAACTGAGAAGGTCATTGACTACGTTCAATTTCTGTGGCAATTTAAAACAAAACACATTGGCATGAAAAATGGGTCATTTCAGAACAAGCATAGTTTTGACTTACTTATAAGACAGCGAAAACGTGAAATGAGAGCTGAAATCCGCAGAAATAATCAAGGCCCAGTTGGTGAAATCAGAGAAAAAAACAAAAATGCAAGACAATCCTATAAAAATTGGATGAAAAGTCATCGAGCCATTTTGATGCAAAATGATGCAGAAGCATTGATGAAGACGCTCGAAAATAAAAATAGTAGAGATTTCTGGCGCATACTTAATGCCCTTGAAGCCCTGCAAGTTGCTTTGCAGATATGCCCAGTGCCTGAAAAAGAATGGGTAAACTATTTTTCAGCACTGTACCAGAATGATTCGCCACCTCTTAAGCCAACGCCTAACACAACATCATGGGACCTAGATTTTGCAGAAGACGAAATCCACGAGATAATAATGAGAGCAAAAAACTCTCGGGCGCCTGGACCGGATTGCCTGTCAAATGTGATGATTAAACAATTCCCTGACTTATGGACAGCGATATGCGCTGAGTTATTCAGACGAATTAACGAGCAAAAACAAATCCCTGCATCGTGGAAAACAGGAATAATAATACCCATATTCAAGAAAGGCAATAGATTAGATCCTGCAAATTATCGGCCAGTGGCCTTACTTGATGTATTGGGAAAAATTTTTGCTTCACTGCTCCAAAAAAAATTGATTATATGGGCAAAGTCTGTAAATAGAGTTGATGTAAGACAAGCAGGATTTGTAAAATCCGTTGGATGTTCGTTGAACTTATTGATCTTAAATCTGTTGAAAATGGAGGCTCTGAGAACGAACTCGAGAGTGTTCTTAGCTTTTGTAGACTTCTCCATGGCTTTCGACAGGATTGACCGTGATTTATTGTGGCAGAAGCTTGTCTTGTGGGGATGTCCTGAGGGATTATTGGCGGCAATAAAAGAATTACACAACGATACATCAATCTCTGTCCGGTTGGATCAATCGGGATCACTTACAACCCAAATAAAAACATATAAAGGTGTGAAGCAGGGGTGTCCTCTGGCAGCAGCAATTTTTAGCCTTTTTATTTCTGACATTGGGGCTACCATTCAGTCGGTCAGAGCATTTCCTCCGACACTCAATGCATCAAAGATAAGTTGGTTACTTTACGCCGATGATTTAGTGATTCTAGATCTAACTCCAATTGGACTCCAGCGTAAACTAGACGCCGTCCAAAAATACGTGGACCAGAACAACTTAAAGATTAACACCAAGAAGTCGGAAATACTGATCTTTGAGAATCTAAAAATTAAACGGTCACAGAAAGGTCCAAGACAGGTGTGGCTGCTGAACCATGAGAAATTGAAAATTTCAAAAAGCATTAAATATCTCGGCATGCTACTAAACTCAAGCATATGTGATGATCCGTGGGTAGCAGACTCAAAACGGAAATGTGCCCAATTAGCATGCCAGGGCCTGAAGATACATAGGAAATTTGGGAACTTTTCTACACAGCCTTTAAGGAACTTTTACGAACAAAAAGTGGTCCCGATTTTGTCCTATGGTGCAGAAAACGCCTTCGGATGCTCGTCAACACACTGGGCGTCGCTGGAACATACGTTTTGGACAAAGTCCTTGAGTTTGCCCCCGGGCATTACAACGGCATGTATAAGATACGAACTAGCCCTAATTTCATTACAGGCAAGGATAATTTGGAATCAACTTAGCCTGTATCGGAAATCAAGGCCAGAAGTGGGAATACCTCAATTTGAAATCTTATACAATGCCTCAGCCAAAGGTTCGGCTCTGCTCACGCAATGGGTAAAACGATGCGAAGATCTGCTAAAGGACTATAACATCACTGTAGAAACTCTCCTTACAAATCCAACAGCTGCCAAGGTATCAATATGGCGCCTTGATTGGATAAATACATGCGATGAGCGCAATGAAACCCATGCAATGAAATATTCTCCGGGTGAAGCAAGAAGCTATGGAATCCTTCAATCTTATCTGAGTCGTTTTCCATCCATGAAAGCAAGAAGATCATTCATGTTATTCCGCCTCAACGCAATGAAAACAAAGGACAGAATGAGTCATTGGGCGAGAAATGTGGATTTATCGACGACGTGCCGGTTATGTGGTAAAGAGCCAGAATCTATAAAGCACTTGGTGCTTTTCTGTACCATACTGAAGGACATACGTTCAATCCACTTAGGCGGCTGGTATAGTGCCCATCAGTCGATATGTGCTGATGAATGGTGGAAGCATATGTGGAACGGCTCAGATATGAAATTAATTCTACCTTTGACCTCCTTCCTTGCCTACATTGAAGAAAGATTAAATGCAGAAAATGACCCAGCCTGAATAGACTAGCTTTGGGTTCCAAATGCGTTTAAAGACATAGAAAAAAAAAATGAATGAAGTAATTGCCAAAGAAACGGTGTAATGAATGGTTTTGTGTCACGTCAAGTAAACATTTTAAAGGTTTAATCTAAACCAATAAAATAAAAAAAATAAAAAAAGATATTGAGATTAGTGAGGTTGAAATTAGTGAGATTGGGTTAGTGAAACTGAGATTAGTGAGATTGAAATTAGTGAGATTGAGATTAGTGAGATTGGGGTTCCTGAGATTGAGATCAGTGAGATGTAGTTAGTGAGGTTCATATTAGCGAGAATGAGGTTTGTGATATTGAGATGAGTGAGATTGCGGTTAGTGAGATTGAGATTAGTGAAATTGGGGTTAGTGAAGTTCATATTAGTGAGATTGGGGTTAGTGAGATTGAGATTGGTGCTATTGGGGTTAGTGAGAAAGGGATTAGTGATATTGAGATTAGTAACATTGAAGTTAGTGAAATCGGGGTTAGTGAGATTGTTATTGGTGAAACTGAGATTAGTGAGTTTGGGTTAGTGAGATTGAGATTAGTCAAATTGGGTTAATGAGGTTGAGATTAGTGAGATTGGGTCGGTGAGGTTTAGATTAGTGAGATTGGGATTATTGAGACTGGGGTTAGTGAGGTTGAGATTAGCTAAATTGGGGTTAGTGAGATTGTTATTAGTGAGATTGGACTTATTGAGATTGGGGTTAGTGAGATTGAGATTAGTAAAACTGGGTTAGTGTGGTTGAGATTAGTGAGATTGAGATAGTAAGACTGAGATTAGTGAAATTGGGGTTAGTGAGATTGTTATTAGTAAAATTGGGTTAGTGAGGTTTATATTAGTGAGATTGGGTCGGTGAGGTTTAGATTAGTGAGATTGAGATTATTGAGACTGGAGTTAGTGAGGTTGAGATTAGTTAAATTGGGGTTAGTGAGATTGGGATTATTGAGATTGGGGTTAGTGAGATTGAGATTAGTAAAATTGGGTTAGTGAGGTTGAGATTAGTGAGATTGCGATTAGTGAGGTTGATATTAGTGAAATCGGGGTTACTGAGATTGTTATTAGTGAAACTGAGATTTGTGAGATTGAAATTAGTGAGATTGCGATTAGTGAGATTGGGGTTCCTGAGATTGAGATCAGTGAGATTGTAGTTAGTGAGGTTCATATTAGTGAGAATGAGGTTTGTGATATTGAGATGAGTGAGATTGCGGATAGTGAGATTGAGATTAGTGAGATTGGGGTTAGTGAAATTGAGATTGGTGTGATTGGGGTTAGTGAGAAAGGGATTAGTGAGAATGAGATAAGTAACATTGAAGTTAGTGAAATCGGGTTTAGTGAGATTGTTATTAGTGAAACTGAGATTAGTGAGTTTGGGTTAGTGAGATTGAGATTAGTAAAATTGGGTTAATGAGGTTGAGATTAGTGAGGTTGGGTTAGTGAGGTTTAGATTAGTGAGATTGAGATTAATGAGATTGGGTTAGCGAGGTTGAGATTAGTTAAATTGGGGTTAGTGAGATTGTTATTAGTGAGATTGAATTATTGAGATTGGGGTTAGTGAGATTGTGATTAGTAAAATTGGGTTAGTGTGGTTGAGATTAGTGAGACTGAGATTAGTGAAATTGGGGTTAGTGAAATTGGGGTTAGTGAGATTGTTATTAGTGAAATTGAGATTAGTGAGATTGGGTTAGTGAGATTGAGATTAGTAAAATTGGGTTAGTGAGGTTGATATTAGTGAGATTGGGTTGGCGAGATTGAGATTATTGAGACTGGGGTTAGTGAGGTTGAGATTAGTTAAATTGGGGTTAGTGAGATTGGGATTAGTGAGATTGGGGTTAGTGAGATTGAAATTAGTAAAATTGGGTTAGTGAGGTTGAGATTAGTGAGAGTGGGGTTAGTGAGGTTGATATTAGTGAGATTGGGGTTAGTGAGATTGAGATTCACTTTAGTGAGATTGAGGTTAGTGAGATTGGAGTTAGTGAGATTGGGGTTAGCGAGATTGGGGTTAGTGACATTGAGGTTAGTGATATTGGGGTTGGTGAGATTGAGATTAGTGACATTGAGATTAGTGGGATTGGGGTTAATGAGATTGAGATTAGTGAGATTGGGTTAGTGAGATTGAGGTTAGTGAGATTTAGATTAGTGAGATTGAGATCAGTGAAAACATTGTAGATTTAAGTCCAAGTGGCCAGAGGAGGATAAACCAGAGACTACAAGGAGCTCCCGTTTGGGTTGGGAACTGGCAGGTAAATTGCCAGAACAGCTTGTGCCAGAGAGTGAAGAAACTCTGACATTTGGCCATGCAACCTTCCTGTGACTCAGATTGTGTGACACAGCATTTGATTAATATATGTCCGTTTTTAGGCCTGGTGTAACCGTATTTCTTTAGAAACCGCCATGCATGCCAAGTCCACATTATCCGTTTACAATTTTGCTGTAAAGAACACACTTTCACGGCATGCCTGATGCCTAGATTTGCAGTAACTTGGTTAAGTATTTCATCTTTTTGGGGGCAGTATGAAGTATTCAGTTTCTGATCAAAGGTTTGCCAGTTGCTGCATGGATGCTCACCAGTTCCACAAGCAATGAGCTTGAACACTGTTTAAAGAGGCATTGTCAGACAGTATGCCCGCAATGTGCATACAATGTTTACCATATGAGCATGCGTATTATAGCAGAGCCCTCAACTACAATCAGTCGCTCAAGGTTAGAAAGTCGCGTTTATACGCATTGCTCAGCTCACCTTTTAGGCCAGCGCTCCCATATTAGCTGGGTGCAATAAATGTGCTAAATAGGATGTTACAGTACTAGCCATCCCTGCCGAATTTCTTTTGATTTGCATTAAGTGGCAAATGTTTCTTGCAATACTTGTCGTGTAATGCAATTTATCATGTATGTTCAGACTACGGTCTTTGGAACTCCCAGGCAACTTAAAGCGTTTCTAGGCCATGACAATGGCTGTTAGGCCCTATAAAAATAATCAAATGGCATAGAGTGCACAAGTGTCTTCGGAAAAGTGGCACAAGAGAAGGCATCTTTTGTAGACATCCGGGACTGATTCTGTGCTCTGCAATCAATCACTCTGCGATGCTTGGGAACGATGAGCGCATCCACACATAAGCAGCTCACTTTTTACTTTCAGAATCTACATCCTAAGCGTACGGACCGCGGCGCGCAGGAGCGCACGCGCAGTTCGGAATTTTTCATGCATGCCAATATTGACCTCAAATTCCTGGTTTGGTGTCAGAGCAAATGATGGAATGGTCTATTTATAGGAATGGCCTTTTTATGACAGGTATTCATTAAGAAATTGACCTTCAGCGATCGATTGGGCATTGCCAAGAGTAGAGGGGGATTAGAAAGGTGGAAGAACAGGATGGGAAGACCAGGGAAAGGAGTACGGGGATCATAGGGAAGGTGAGGTAGAGGGAAAGGAAGAACGTGTACGAGGGGGGCATGGGAGCCAAGGTCACCAAAATACCCCAACTTGCCTCAAGCCATAGGGAGAGAGTGGTGTGCCCAGAATCACATGGTTTCGCCTGTTGGTAGGGGTGTGAAAAGACTCCTGTCGGCTTTCCGTCTTCTCGTTCACCACGCCTGCACCACGGTGGAGCAGGCATTGAAGAAAGGACTGCAGAGAGATGGCGCCAAAGAGCACAGGGCTATTGTGAAGAATGAATGCCCTGAGAAATGAGTTGCACACCCCATCATTGCCAAAAAGCATAGATTGTGCATGCGGGCAAAATTGTGTGTGTGTATAAACACTCTGGAACTCCTCATTTTTGAAGTCTGTGTAAATTGCACTCCCGTGCACGCTGTCCCCTGCACGCACGCACTAATGATTGCTAGTACTTTGAAATGTAAACAATACCCAGACATGCAGGGGGGCCCCAGTATCCCTGTATTATTTACAATAGGCTGTGCCGACAGTTGTAAATTCCTCCGAACATGTACATGCATAGCGGGAGGCGTTCACAATGGATTCCTACAGAATCCAGCAGCTGTTAGCAGGCGTAAATGTCTGGCGGATTACATGGGCGTCTGCAGCATCTCCACTGCTGGCAGATCCTTTTGCGAATTTCCCTGGCGGAGCGGGTGGGTCAGGCGGATTCACAAATCGGCACCTGTGCCCCAGCTCTGCCACAGAAATCATTGGAAACCTGCATGTTTACAAAAAGCACGGGCACACTGAAAAGGAGTCAGTCTGTCTGCCCCCCTCTCCTTTTCCCAGCGAGACAAATACACGGCAGTGATATCCAGAGACATGTTGTTGTGTGTGTCATGCGTGCCTGTGCAATTCCACTTGTCTGAAAACTGAGCCAGTCCTTACCTTAATTAGGCTGTCGGAATCATGTATGTGTAAGCTCTCACGGCCGCACAGGCACTTTCTTCAACACTCACAGGCTTATTTTATAATTAATATGCACAGCAGGCAGGCAGGCACCGCCAGGGTTTGCACTTACGTGCTGCTGGCTCGTCTGCACGCAATGTTAAGCATTCATAAGGCGAAGGTAAGACAGAAAGCGTAAAGCCAGGCAGCCCCACCTTTACGCATTCACGCCCCTGTACTCTTGCGCAGAAATTAATGCGGCATGCAAATTACGCACCGCAGCCCTGGGGCCCAGGGGTAAAGCAAGGCTGCGCTCTCCCGCCCCGAGTTCCCACCCCACTCCAGAAGGCCATGGAGGCTTGGCTTGGAATTAGCAGGGTCTGAGACGGAGCGGCCCATCCACCTGAGCTGGACCTGGCAGAGAGATTGCGTCTCCCTGGCGGTGCCTGAGTGATGTCACGCCCGCAAAGGCAGGAGGAGTGACACACAGAGCCAGTCCTTCTCGGCACCCTCCCCAACCTTCTGGCATGCATTAGGATTCAAGCTACATGCGCGTGCTCCTGCAAATGTGTTAGGGTTTATCTGAGGCTCCGCCTGCTGTTAGCTTTTTAGCCAGTTCTCTGAGTACTGATGTAGTTCTGGCCAGCCTGCGTATTTAGGTTTTAAATCTCGGAATGTTTTAGGACTTTTTTTTATTGTATGGGCTAAGATGTCTGTCGGGTTATCCAGCATTTTTGCAACACGCTTTAAGGAATAGAATGACGTGTTAATATATAAAATGAGCAGGCGTTGGCATGCACATATGTGTGTATTTTCTTCGGGCTCTCTCCAGACATTTGCCAACTGCCGCCATCATAAACTCACATCATTGGCCAGCTCTTCCGAAGCCGGCCCGGGGTGGGAGGGGCGGCTGCTGCGCACACCCACCCTTCACGGCTGAGGTCACTTCCGGCTCTTCCGCTGGCCCGGGGAGCATGCGCTCTACAGCTGTCGCTGCTGTGTGCGCCCTTTGGCTGCACAGTGCTGTGCGTGTTTAAGGACGGGCATAGAGTGACTGCAGGCTTCCACCGCCTCTGCCCCATCCCATGTACATGGCAACATGTGGCATTTGACCAATTAGCCTAAACAACACTAAGTTGTGCTTCCGTAGGTGGCCACAAGCAGCCATGCAATGCGGCATCCCTTGCCCCCTTTCCCTTCAGCACCGCCAGACCCCGAAAGAAGGGGTTAAGAGAGGGGAAGGGACACATGCCAAAAATAACAGAGCACCTGATCTTTAAAAGTGACAGCCATAATTTGTGAAATCACAATAGGCGGACGAGCCTCGATAAAGATGTCGCGGGTGGCATGAAATATGTGCCATAAATTAGCCGTGCAGGGCTGCCGTGCCGCGTGCCCGGGAGGCGAGAGCGGGAAACATGTGTTTCAGTCCCTGGGGACTGGCGCTGAATGTCACTCCGCCGCGTGCGTCTCTCTCTGCGCCTCTCAAATTCTGATCTGTGTCCCCCGGATCCAGCACCGCGGCAGGAGGGGGTGGAAGCGGGCACCTGCACTGGAGCATGGCACAGAGGCAGGCAGAGGGGGGTGGCAGCGCTGGAGAGAAGAGCCAAGTGCAAAAAGGGGGTAGGGGGCCTACCCCGGCACACCTAACTACAGCACCCAGGTGCAAAGGGAGAATAGGGCCTACTCCAGCACCTAACTGCAGGACCCAGGTGCAAAGGGAGCAGAGGGCCTACTCCAGCACCTAACTGCAGGACCCAGGTGCAAAGAGAGGAGAGGGCCTACTCCAGCACCTAACTGCAGGACCCAGTTGCAAAGGGAGCAGAGCGCCTACAACAGCACCTAACTGCAGCACCCAGGTGCAAAGGGAGCAGAGCGCCTACTCCAGCACCTAACTGCAGCACCCAGGTGCAAAGGGAGCAGAGGGCCTAATCCAGCACCTAATTGCAGCACCCAGTTGCAAAGGGAGGAGAGCGCCTACAAGAGCACCTAACTGCAGCACCCAGGTGCAAAAGGAGCAGAGCGCCTACTCCAGCACCTAACTGCAGCACCCAGGTGCAAAGGGAGCAGAGCGCCTACTCCAGCACCTAACTGCAGAACCCAGGTGCAAAGGGAGCAGAGGGCCTACTCCAGCACCTAACTGCAGCACCCAGTTGCAAAGGGAGCAGAGCACCTACAACAGCACCTAACTGCAGCACCCTAGGTGCAAAGGGAGCAGAGCGCCTACTCCAGCACCTAACTGCAGCACCCAGGTGCAAATGGAGTAGGGGGCCTACTCCAGCACCTAACTGCAGCACCCAGGTGCAAAGGGAGCAGAGGGCCTACTCCAGCACCCACGTGCAAAGGGAGCAGGGGGCCTACTCCAGCACCTAACTATAGCACCCATGTGCAAAGGGAGGAGAAGGCCTACCCCAACGGACCTAACTGCCGCCAGCACCCATGTGCAAAGGGAGTAGAGGGCCTACCCCAACACACCTAACTGCAGCACCCATGTGCAAAGGGAGTAGAGGGCCTACCCCAACGGGCCTAACTATAGCACCCAGGTGCAAAGGGAGCAGAGGGCCTAACCCAACACAACTAACTGCAGCACCCAGGTGCAAAGGGAGCAGAGGGCCTACCCCAACACACCTAACTGCAGAACCCAGGTGCAAAGGGAGCAGAGGGCCTACCCCAACACACCTAACTGCAACACCCATGTGCAAAGGGAGTAGAGGGCCTACCCCAACATCCCAACATACCTAACTATAGCACCCATGTGCAAAGGGAGTAGAGGGCCTATCCCAACATACCTAACTATAGCACCCATGTGCAAAAGGTGTAGAGGGCCTACCCCAACAGACCTATGTTCCGTTCCCATGTGCAAAGGGAGTAGAGGGCCTACCCCAACACCTAACTACAGCTCCGATTTGCAAAAGGAGTAGAGGGCCCACCATATACAAAGAGCAAAGGGGACCTACCCCAATGCACCTTCTATTACTGCCCATGTATTCAAAGATAAAAGAGTGCCTACCCCAGAAACACCTTCTATATCTTCCCCCGTGTACAAAGAGAGAAGACCTAAATATATCGATAAACTGCCCACTATATACAAAGGGCAAAGGGGACCTTCCCCAATGCACCTTCTATAACTGGAAGGATGTCCGAGCATGGGTACCTTGCTCTGGTTTTTTCGATAGATGGATATCTACACACGTTTTTTGAAACCCAATCTGGTTTTATTAGTGTTCAGACAAATGGTCAAAAGTGGTCAGCCGACACGTGTTTCGACCTCAATGGTCCTTTTCAAGGCTAGAGATTTAGAGAATATATTGCCCCATTTTATGGACCATGGGCTGGAGTTTTTTCTGCTGTCCTGGTTAGGCTGGGTGCTGTTAAGCCATTGCTGCCGCGTTGTATGCTTTCGTTGGTATACAGATGCAATACCCTGAGCCTCGCTCTGCAATATACTGAACCTTTCTCTGCAATATTTTGAGCCTCGCTCAGCAATACCTTGAGCCAAGCTCTGGAGTACACTGAGCCTCACTCTGCAATACCCTGAGCCCCTCATTGCAATATACTGGACCTCACTCTGCAACACCCTGAGCCCTGCACTCCAATATACTGAGCCTCACTCTGCAATTCCCTGAGCCCTGCTCTGCAACATGCCGAGCCTTGCTCTGCAATACACTGAGCCCAGCTCTTCAATATACTGGATCCCACTCTACCAAAACCCTGAGCCATGCTCTGCAATATACTGAGTCTCACTGCAATATCCTGAGCCTCACACTGCAATATACTGAGCCTCGCTCTGCAATACCCTGAGCCCAGCTCTGGAGTATACTGAGCCTCACTCTGCCATACCCTGAGCCCTGCACTCCAATATACTGAGCCTCGCTCTGCAATACCCTGACATCCACTCTGCAATATACTGAGCTTTGCTCTGCCACACCCTGTGCCCACCTCTGCAATATACTGAGCCTCTCTCTGCAATACCCAAGCCCCACACTGCAATATACAGAGCCTCACTCTGCAATACCCTGAGCCCTGCACTCCAATATAATGAGCCTCGCTCTGCAATACCCTGACCTCCACTCTGCAATATACTGAGCTTTGCTCTGCCACACCCTGTGCCCACCTCTGCAATATACTGAGCCTCTCTCTGCAATACCCAAGCCCCACACTGCAATATACAGAGCCTCACTCTGCAATACCCTGAGCCCTGCACTCCAATATAATGAGCCTCGCTCTGCAATACCCTGACCTCCACTCTGCAATATATTGATATTGATATTGATATTTTATTTCTATCGCGCTCGTACACAAGTGTTTCAGAGCGCGACAAGGCAAGGGAGGGGAACAGGGGAGAACAAAACAGCGATCTTACTGGGCCTAGTGACATTGAGTACGCGCGAGTGCATGGGAGAGGGGGGAGGGGAAAAGTGCATGGAAGGAGGGAGAAGTGGAAAGTGCGAAGCAGAGGAGAAACAGATAAATAACAATAAATAAATAATAAAGGCAACAAATAGTGGTAGTGCAGCCAGCAAGTGGCAAGTGCTAGGTTTAAGGCAGCAGACACAGTAGGTCTAAGTGCAGGAAGAAAAAGGGGGGCTGCATGGGTACAGATACAGACCCCAGTGCAAGGGGTGGCCCGGAGGCAGTGCAGGAGTGTGGCAGGGTGAGCAGGTACCTGGGCCTGGAGGACAGAGGGTGGCCAGGTGCACAGTGCCAAGAGAGAACAGATCAGCAGGGGAGAGGGGGAAACGAAAGCAGAAGAAAAGAGGAAGGTCTTGAGGTGCTTCCGGAACTGGAGATGGTCCTCCTCAAGTTTTAGAGTGGCAGGGAGGCTGTTCCAGAGGGAGGCCCCAGCCGAAGACAGAGATCTACCCCCAGCTCGTTTCTTTGAAAAACGACTGACCCTGAGGGAGTCGGAGGTAGAGGAGCGAAGAGCTCGAGAGGGAAGGTATTTGCGGAGGGATAGCTGAAGGTATTTTGGACCCAGGCCCCGGAAAGCCTTGTGGACAATGCAGAGGGTTTTGCATTTAATCCTTGCATCCACTGGGAGCCAATGGAGAGATTTCAGAGCTGGGGAGATACGACCCCAGGGCTTGAGGCCAAGGACAGGTCTCGCAGTCCTGTTCTTGATTAGTTGCAGAGGGCGGAGAGTAGAGGCAGGTAGATTTAGAAAGAGGCTGTTACAATAGTCCAAGCTAGAGAGAACCAGAGCTTGGGATACCATGAGCTACTGGGGGAAGGAGAGGAAAGGCAGAGTACCTCTGAGGAGGTGCAGTAGGAAATTTGACTTTTTAGAGACATCAGAGATGTGGGCGGAGAAGAAAAGGGTGGAGTCAAATATGACCCCAAGGTTCTTAGCCTTGCAGTTGGGGGTAGGAGGAGGGCCAAGGGAGGTCGGCCAGAGAGTGAGGGGAAAGGATGGTGAAGGTGTGCCGATGAGGAGGATCTCCGTCTTGCTGGCATTCAGTCAAAGATCATTGGCGACACACCAATCTTGAATGGCAGTTAGGCAATCAGAGATGAGAGAGGGAGAGGAGGTGGCAGAGGGCAGCCTGAAAATGGGTTGAGTGTCATCAGCGTAGCACTGGAAGTTTGAGCAGAAAGTGGCAATGCAGTGGGCGAGAGTTGCCAGGTATTGGTTGAAAAGCCAGGGTGAGAGGTTAGACCCCTGGGGAACACCACAGGTAGAGAGGAAGATAGATGAAAGGAAGGACCAAAGTTGGACCTGGGAGGGTCGATCTGAGAGGAAAGAGGTCAGCCAGGCCAGAGCCTGATTAGTGATACGCAGATTTTCACAGATACGGTTGAGCAGGATGGTATGGTTGACCGTGTCAAAGGCAGAAGAGAGATCGAGGAGGATTAGGACAGAGGGAATGTTAGAGTCAAGGTTGGAGAGCAGATCTTCATGGATGTTCAGGAGAGCAGTTTCCGTGCTTCTGGCAGCTCTGAAGCCAGACTGGTGGCCATGGAGACAGCCAACAGAATTGGAATGAAGGTTAAGCTGAGAGATGGCCAACTTTTCCCGGAGTTTGCCCAGAAAGGGAGTAATGGAAATTGGGTGATAGTTAGTGGGACAAGAAGGATCAGCTGTGGGTTTCTTGAGAAGAGGATGCACAAAGAAGTGCTTCAGAGGGGAGGGGAAGGATCCAGAGGCAAAGGAGTGGTTGCAAAAATCAGCAAGGGCCAGAGCAAGGGTGTCAATGTGGTCCTTGATGATTTTAGAGGAACAGGGATGAACCTGTTTTGACAAGGCTTTCATAGATCGGACTTGTCTAGCGACCTTGTCAGGGGAGAAAAGAGGAAAGGACGAGAAGGATGGTGGGTGGGTGGCTAAAGGGGGGTCAGCAAGCACAGATGGAGAGGGGAGAGGACGGGTGTCGGTGAAGAGGGTGGACAGGATGTCCTGGGTTTTTAAATGAAGTGAGAGCCAAGGGCATTGCAAAGAGCCTGGCAGGCAACAGGAGGGGTAAAGACTGCAGCAGGGTTGGCCAGCTCCTTGCAGATTTTAAAGAGTTCTGCCGAGTTGTTAGATGCCACAGGGACACAAGCTATACTGAGCGTCGCTCTGCCACACCCTGTGCCCAGCTCTGCAATATACTGAGCCTCACTCTGCAATACCCCGAGTCCCACACTGCAATATACTGAGCCTCGCTCTACAATACCCTGAGCCCTGCACTCCAATATACTGAGCCTCACTTTGAAATACCCTGAGCCCTGTTCTGTAATATACTGAACCTTGCTCTGCAGTATCCTGTGCCCCGCTCTGCAATACCCAGTGCCCCGCTCTGCAATACCCTGAGCCCAGCTCTTCAATATACTGGACCTCACTCTATCAAAACCCTGAGCCATGCTCTGCAATATACTGAGTCTCACTCTGCAATACCCTGAGCCCAGCTCTGGAGTATACTGAGCCTCACTTTGTAATACCCTGAGCCCTGCACGCCAATATACTGAGCCTCGCTCCGCAATACCCCGACCTTCACCCTGCAATATACTAAGCCTCACTCTGCAATACCCTGAGCCCCACACTCCAATACACTGAGCCTTGTTCTGCAATACCCTAAGCCCTGCACTACAATGTACTGAGCCTCACACTGCAATACTGTGAGCCCCACACTCCAATAACTGAACCTTGCTCTGCTCTACCCTGAACACCGCTCTGCAATAAACTGGGCCCCACTCTGCAATAAACTGGGCTCTGCTCTGCAATGCAGTGAGCCCCGCTCTGCAATATACTGAGCCGCAATCTGCAATACCCGGAGCCCCGCACTCCACTATCCTGAGCCTCGCTCTGCAATACCCTGATCCCCACACTGCAATATACTGAGCCTCGCTCTGCAATACCCTGAGCCCAGCTCTGGAGTATACTGAGCCTCACTCTGCAATACCCCGAGTCCCACACTGCAATTTACTGAGCCTTGCGCTGCAATACCCTGAGCCCTGCTCTGCAATATACTGGACCTCACTCTGAAACACCCTGAGCCCTGCACTCCAATATACTGAGCCTCACTCTGAAATACCCTGAGCCCTGCTCTGTAATATGCCGAGCCTTGCTCTGCAATATCCTGTGCCCCGCTCTGCAATACCCTGAGCCCTGCACTCCAATATACTGAACCCCGCTCTGCAATACCCTGAGCCCTACACTCCAATATACTGAACCCCGCTCTGCAATACCCTGAGCCCTGCACTCCAATATACTGAACCCGCTCTGCAATTCCCTGTATCCTGCTCTACAATATACTCAGCCTCACTCTGCAAAACCCTGAGCCCAGCTCTGCAATATACTGAGCCTCGCTCTACAATACCCTGAGCCCAGCTCTGCAACATACTGAACCTTGCTCTTCTATACCCTGAGCCCTGCACTCTAATATACTGAGCCTCAATCTGCAATACGCTGAGCCCCGCATTCCAATATACTGAGCCTTGCTCTGCAATATACTGAGCCCCCACTCTGCAATATACTGAGCCTCGCTCTGCAATACCCAGAGCCCCACACTCCAATACACTGAGCCTTGCTCTGCAATACCCTGAGCCCTGCACTACAATGTACTGAGCCTCATACTGCAATACTGTGAGCCCCACACTCCAATAACTGAACCTTGCTCTGCTTTACCCTGAACACCGCTCTGCAATAAACTGGGCCCCACTCTGCAATAAACGGGGCCCTGCTCTGCAATGCAGTGAGCCTCGCTCTGCAATATACTGAGCCGCAATCTGCAATACCCGGAGCCCCGCACTCCACTATCCTGAGTCTCGCTCTGCAATACCCCGATCCCCACACTGCAATTTACTGAGCCTTGCTCCGCAATACCCTGAGCCCTGCTCTGCAATATACTGAGCCTCACTCTGAAATACCCTGAGCCCTGCTCTGTAATATGCCGAGCCTTGCTCTGCAATATCCTGTGCCTGCTCGACAATACCTGGTGCCCCGCTCTGCAATACCCTTAGCCCAGCTCTTCAATATACTGGACCTCACTCTACCAAAACCCTGAGCCCTGCACTCCAATATACTGAGACTCGCTCTGCAATACCCTGAGCCCTGCACTCCAATATACTGAACCCCGCTCTGCAATTCCCTGTATCCTGCTCTACAATATACTCAGCCTCACTCTGCAAAACCCTGAGCCCAGCTCTACAATATACTGAACCTTGCTCTTCTATACCCTGAGCCCTGCACTCTAATATACTGAGCCTCTCTCTGCAATAAACTGGGCCCCACTCTGCAATAAACTGGGCCCTGCTCTGCAATGCAGTGAGTCCTGCTCTACAATATACTGAGCCTCAATCTGCAATACCCTGAGCCCCACACTCCAATATACTGAGCCTTGCTCTGCAATATACTGAGCCCCCACTCTGCAATATACTGAGCCTCGCTCTGCAATACCCCGAGCCCCACACTCCAATACACTGAGCCTTGCTCTGCAATACCCTGAGCCCTGCACTACAATGTACTGAGCCTCACACTGCAATACTGTGAGCCCCACACTCCAATAACTGAACCTTGCTCTGCTTTACCCTGAACACTGCTCTGCAATAAACTGGACCCCACTCTGCAATAAACTGGGCCCTGCTCTGCAATGCAGTGAGCCCCGCTCTGTAATATACTGAGCCTCAATCTGCAATACCCGGAGCCCCGCACGCCACTAATCTGAGCCTCGCTCTGCAAAACACTGAGCTCCACTCTGCCATATACTGAGCTGGCTCTGCAATACACTGAGCCCTGCACTCCAATATACTGAGCCTCGCTCTGCAAAACACTGAGCTCCACTCTGCCATATACTGAGCTGGCTCTGCAATACACTGAACCCCGCTCTGAAAATCCCTGTACCCTGCTCTGCAATATACTACTGAGCCTCACTCTGCAATACCCTGAGCCCAGCTCTGCAATGTACTGAGCCTGTTAATTGCGGGAGGCATTTACACTTTTCCACGAGCGTTATATAAAGTGAAGAAGAACATGGATTTAGCTTATGTTTCACTCTAAACATTTCCACCAGGTGGTAGAAATGAGGGAAATTGCATGGAGGGCACCTTTTTACACAAAAGCGCAAACAGTGCCATTCCACTCTGGGCAATTAACTCTTTGAGGAGCATAGCCCTCATCGTGTACGCCGCACGGAACACAAGTGACTGCACTGCAAGGGCGCGGGTGCACGCAGGGTTTTTGACTAAAGGCTGCCACCTAGGGTATCCTGGGGGAACTGCTGGAGAGGTTCACCCACGTGATGGCTCGACTAGACCTTGTGTTTACAAAGGCTGCTCCCTAGGGTATCCTGGGGGAACTGCTGGAGAGAGTCACCCAAGCGATGGCTCGACTGTGTGTTTACAGAGGCTGCCCCCTAGGGTATCCTGGGGGAACTGCTCGAGAGAGTCACCCAAGGGTATCCTGGGGGAACTGCTCGAGAGAGTCACCCAAGCGATGGCTTGACTGTGTGTTTACAGAGGCTGCCCCCCAGGGTATCCTGGGGGAACTGCTCGAGAGAGTCACCCAAGCGATGGCTCGACTGTGTGTTTACAGAGGCTGCCTCCTAGGGTATCCTGGGCGAACTGCTCGAGAGAGTCACCCATGCGAAGGTTTGACTGTGTGTTTACAGAGGCTGCCCCATAGGGTACCTTGGGGGAACTGCTCGAGAGAGTCACCCAAGCGATGGCTCGACTGTGTGTTTACAGAGGCTGCCTCCTAGGGTATCCTGGGCGAACTGCTCGAGAGAGTCACCCATGCGAAGGTTTGACTGTGTGTTTACAGAGGCTGCCCCATAGGGTACCTTGGGGGAACTGCTCGAGAGAGTCACCCAAGCGATGGCTCGACTAGACTGTGTGTTTACACAGGCTGCCCCCTAGGGTACCTTGGGGGAACTGCTCGAGAGAGTCACCCAAGCGATGGCTCGACTAGACTGTGTGTTTACAGAGGCTGCCCCCTAGGGTACCTTGGGGGAACTGCTCGAGAGAGTCACCCAAGCGATGGCTCGACTGTGTGTTTACAGAGGCTGCCCCCCAGGGTATCCTGGGGGAACTGCTCGAGAGAGTCACCCAAGCGATGGCTCGACTAGACTGTGTGTTTACAGAGGCTGCCCCCTAGGGTACCTTGGGGGAACTGCTCGAGAGAGTCACCCAAGCGATGGCTCGACTAGACTGTGTGTTTACAGAGGCTGCCCCCTAGGGTACCTTGGGGGAACTGCTCGAGAGAGTCACCCAAGCGATGGCTCGACTAGACTGTGTGTTTACAGAGGCTGCCCCCTAGGGTATCCTGGGGGAACTGCTGGTTGGAGTGACTGTATTTAGGAGTTAGAATGAATTTTTCGGATCCAAGGTCTGGATTAAATTCCATGTAATTAAATCACTACTTAAGGTAAAAAGCAAAGGTGTAGAATCAACAATTTCTTTTAAAGGAAATGAATGTAAATGTTAAAAATAACAAAGAAAAATGAAAAACAAAACAATGACTAAATCAGCTACAAGAAATCAATCTATTTGAACAGCAACATTAAAACATGTTCAAATAGTTCAACACTCATTTATACAAAATATATTTTTGGGATCAAAAAGTGTAAATCTGACTATAAGAGGAGGACCCCCTATAACCCACCCCTACCCCACTAGATTTTCTCCCCTTTCTACCACTCTGGTCTTTAATATGTCATGAAACGTCTATACCTCAGACTCGCACCGTCTCCCGTGCAAATCTGCAGGCAGTCAAAAACCCTCCCCTCAAGGGGAACCTTTTCCCACAGCGTAGACACCCCCGGACCGACTCGTCGGCGACCCCCACCTCTCTGCTAACTCCTGTGGCCATCGCTTACTTTCCTGTGCCCATCGCTTTGCTTAGTTTCCTGTGCCCATTGCTTCGTTTCCTGTGCCCATCGCTTAGTTTCCTGTGCCCATCGCTTTGCTTAATTTCCAGTGCCCCTCGCTTTTGTGCCCATCGCTTAGTTTCCTGTGCCCATCGCCTAGATTCCTGTGCCCATCGCTTAGCTTAGTTTTCTGTGCCCATCACCTAGTTTTGTGTGCCCATCGCCTAGTTTCGTGTGCCCATCGCTTAGTTTCCTGTGTTCATTGCTTAGTTTCCTGTGCCCATCGCTTAGTTTCCTGTGCCCATGGCTTAGTTTCCTGTGTTCATTGCTTAGTTTCCTGTGCCCATTGCTTAGTTTCCTGTGCCCATCGCTTTGCTTAGTTTCCTGTGCCCATTGCTTAGTTTCCTGTGCCCATCGCTTAGTTTCCTGTGCCCATTGCTTAGTTTCCTGTGCCCATAGATTTGCTTAATTTCCTGTGCCCATCGCTTAGATTCCTGTGCCCATCGCTTAGTTTCCTGTGCCCATCACTTTGCTTAGTTTCCTGTGCCCATTGCTTAGTTTCCTGTGCCCATCACTTAGTTTCCTGTGCCCATTGCTTAGTTTCCTGTGCCAATCGCTTAGTTTCCTGTGCCCATCGCTTTGCTTAGTGTCCTGTTCCCATCGCTTAGTTTCCTGTGCCCATTGCTTAATTTCCTGTGCCCATTGCTTAGTTTCCTGTGCCCATTACTTAGTTTCCTGTGCCCATAGCTTTGCTTAATTTCCTGTTCCCATTGCTTAGTTTCCTGTGCCCATAGCTTTGCTTAATTTTCCTGTGCCCATTGCTTAGTTTCCTGTGCCCATCGCTTAGTTTCCTGTGCCCATCGCTTTGTTTAGTTTCTTGTGCCCATAGCTTTGCTTAATTTTCCTGTGCCCATTGCTTAGTTTCCTGTGCCCATCGCTTAGTTTCCTGTGCCCATCGCTTTGTTTAGTTTCCTGTGCCCATCGCTTTGCTTAGTTTCCTGTGCCCATCGCTTAGTTTCCTGTGACCATCGCTTAGTTTCCTGTGCCCATCGCTTAGTTTCCTGTGCCCATCGCTTTGCTTAGCTTCCTGTGCCCATCGCTTTGCTTAGTTTCATGTGCCCATCGCTTTGCTTAGTTTCCTGTGCCCATTGCTTAGTTTCCTGTGCCCATCGCTTAGTTTCCTGTGCTTATCGCTTAGTTTTGCTGTGCCCATCGCTTTGCTTCATTTCCTGTGCCCATTGCTTCGTTTCCTGTGCCCATTGCTTCGTTTCCGGTGTCCATTGCTTAGTTTCCTGTGTCCATTGCTTAGTTTCCTGTGCCCATTGCTTAGTTTCCTGTGCCCATCGCTTAGTTTGCTGTGCCCATCTCTTAGTTTCCTGTATCCATTGCTTAGTTACCTGTATCCATTGCTTAGTTTGCTGTGCCCATCGCTTAGTTTCCTGTGCCCATCGCTTAGTTTCCGGTGCCCATCGCTTAGTTTCCTGTGTCCATTGCTTAGTTTGCTGTGCCCATCGCTTAGTTTCCTGTGCCCATCGCTTAGTTTCCTGTGTCCATTGCTTAGTTTGCTGTGCCCATCTCTTAGTTTCCTGTATCCATTGCTTAGTTACCTGTATCCATTGCTTAGTTTGCTGTGCCCATCGCTTAGTTTCCTGTGCCCATCGCTTAGTTTCCTGTGCCCATCGCTTAGCTTCCTGTGTCCATTGCTTAGTTTTCTGTGCCCATCGCTTAGTTTCCTGTGCCCATCACTTAGTTTCCTTTGCTTATCGCTTAGTTTTGCTGTGCCCATCGCTTTGCTTAATTTCCTGTGCCCATTGCTTCGTTTCCTGTGCCCATTGCTTCGTTTCCTGTGCCCATTGCTTCGTTTCCTGTGCCCATTGCTTCGTTTCCGGTGTCCATCGCTTAGTTTCCTGTGTCCATTGCTTAGTTTGCTGTGCCCATCTCTTAGTTTCCTGTATCCATCGCTTAGTTACCTGTATCCATTGCTTAGTTTGCTGTGCCCATCGCTTAGTTTCCTGTGCCCATCGCTTAGTTTCCTGTGCCCATCGCTTAGTTTCATGTATGACTGAGCTGCTGTGACTGGTGCCCCCTCACCTGCATTCCTGGTAAGCCATTGGTACTCAGTGCTCTGCTGCTTCTCAAAGCTAGGATCATGCCCAATGAATACCCCAAATAAATAAATAAACTACTGTGCCAAACGCCCAGGGCTCTTATGGCAAAGCGTCCTTGCCCGAGAAGTTGGCTTTGCCAGGGAGCGACTGGCCATAGTCTATGGAGGAAGAAGGAGAAAGCGCCTTTACTCCTTTCCTGCACCCCTCGCCCGCAAAACCTCTTCTTGGAAGCGTTGCTGTATTGTGCTTAATCTTATTTTTTCAGAATGTATTTCTTAATTGAATTGCTTGTTTAATGACTGAATTTCTACTTTTAAGTACGTTTGTGTGCTTAGTGTTTACAAATGAAAATTATATTTTTCAGAAATGTAATTGCTTTTTTAAAATGTCATCATTGTAATTAGTTTTTCTTGCTTTTGTATTGGAGTTATTTTCAAACAGTTTTTACTTCAGCTTTTTTTTCACTCTCTCCAATATCAGTGCCTTGTAGCCAGAGGGTCAGCCCATGTCCTATGAATCGGGGCGTTTGCCCCTACTATTCTACACTGGCGGATAGTTTCAGGCAAGGGTTACCGCACTTGCGCCTGTGTGCAAGCACCACTCACTCTTGTCTGGCATGTAACACTAGTCCATGTGATGTGTCTGGGCCCCAAATCACAGAGTTGTGGTTTACACAAATGTGCGCATGTGATTTATATCAATTTCGCAAAATCCACAAGAGCCAGAGGGAAAGATTTTTAATTGTTCTTTGATATCGCGCTTAATACCGGAGACCAGTTTCTAAATGCAGTCCAGGATTCGAACCTGTGTTGCTATGCATTGTCTTGCTTCCAAGACAAACACTTTGCCCCTGAGCTATCCCCTCAGCCTAAGATGGTGGAAAGGGGCTAATATTGTAGACAATAGCTTGCTATAATATGGTCAATGGTGAGGACAGTACTGTATATGCAAACCCTATTGTTTAATCTAGGTGTTATGAAGACGTTGTTATTCCCAACGCGTGCAGCTCTGTAAGGCCACCAATGTTTCAGCTTCTAATCCGAATTGATTAGGCTGCTTCAGGACACAATACCAAAATGCAGTATGTATTTATTTATTTTATTTCTAAAGCACCAGAGACAGAAGGGCCCTGAGGCATTAGAGTGCTAACATAACAAACGTCAAAAAACAAAAATCAGCAGGATTGGGACGAGCAAACGGCGAGTTAATCATCACAGAGAGCTTTTCTTCAAAATGAAAGGTTTTCAGGTTTCGTTTAAAAGAGGGGATGCTAGACTAAAGCCTAAAGTCAAGTGGGAGGGCATTCCACAGATGAGGAGTAGAAAATGGGAAACAGCCCCTCTGTACCTGCACCAGTTTGGCCTTTGGCACCAGAAGCAGCCCGAGTTGTTAGAGCTCAGGCTGCGTCTGTCTGGAAGCCATCTCAGCTGAGTTGCCAGGTAGGACGGACTCTTGCCGCACATAAAATATGAAAGGGCTCCTGGTTAGGACCCTACTCTGCCCAGGAGGGCTCTATAATTACAAACAAGGACAGGTGAACAGGGTCAATCCTATCTGTTCCGCAAACCCAATAGTGTTTTACATTATACACAGCACACACCTTAGTATTTACAATCAATGTTTATAATCAAAGATGCAGACCTACTGGTGTAATGACACATGGAGCACAAGGGACATTCCATCTGACAATACATACAGGTGCGTGAAAAATATAGTGCATCCAGCTTCGAGGTCAGTGAAGCTTGAATAAAAATTCAGACATTAAACAAAAAACATGGCCTACTGCTGTATTGAAAAACAACAGGGGTCGGTGACAGGTAATACTTGAATAGTACAGAATACTGAGAAAGTTACATAAGCACTCAGAGTCAATGGACACCGAGGTAAATCATAAAAAAGTCTACACAGTTGTGTTTCGGCCCTGGTAGGTTGTAAAGTGTGCCTTTCTTGAGTGGGCCTTCATCAGGACGGGCGAACTTGGGGGATGGAATGTTCTATGTGGATACGGCCTACGAGATTAAATATTTGGCAGTGTCAGTCCTAAGGTTTGCCGGAATAGGTAAGACAAGTCAAATAAATCATTTTAGAGTGATTGCATCATTTAGAAAAACGTACCGTGTTGATCATATGACTCAACACGGTATTCAGAAAGAGGTCGGACCCAGAGTATATCTGGCAATCTCTTGCTCTGTTTCTGAGGACTATGATCCACCAAATAGACAAGATATGATGCAGCTCGTAGGATAAGAGCAGCTGCTACAACAATTCAGCCCTTCTCTCATGCATTTGATTGAACGCCCGCTGTGGTTTACGCAGGTAAGCCAGCACAATGTATACCGTGTATGCGTTTTTTTAATTACAATTTAACATGTCAACAATGAGATAGACATTTGACATGAGTCCTCATTTTTAGATTGGACTGCACCAATTGAGAACAGCAATCATCTTAAGAGATTGGCAGATATACTCTGGGTCCGACCTCTTTCTGAATACCGTGTTAAGTCATATGATCAACACGGTACGTTTTTCTAAATGATGCAATCACTCTAAAATGATTTATTTGACTTGTCTTACCTATTCCGGCAAACCCTAGGACTGACACTGCCAAATATTTTATCTCGTAGGCCGTATCCACAAAGAACATTCCATCCTCCAAGTTCGCCCGTCCTGATGAAGGCTCACTCAAGAAAGGCACACTTTACAACCTACCAGGGCCGAAACACAACTGTGTAGACTTTTTTATGATTTACCTCGGTGTCCATTGACTCTGAGTGCTTATGTAACTTTCTCAGTATTCTGTACTATTCAAGTATTACCTGTCACCGACCCCTGTTGTTTTTCAATGCAGCAGTAGGCCATGTTTTTTGTTTAATGTCTGAATTTTTATTCAAGCTTCACTGACCTCGAAGCTGGATGTACTATATTTTTCACGCACCTGTATGTATTGTCAGATGGAATGTCCCTTGTGCTCAATGTGTCATTACACCAGTAGGTCTGCATCTTTGATTATAAACATTGATTGTAAATACTAAGGTGTGTGCTGTGTATAATGTAAAAGACTATTGGGTTTGTGGAACAGATAGGATTGACCCTGTTCACCTGTTCTTGTTTGTTACTCTTGCCATACATGCAAGAGTGTACGATGCAGAGGTTGCAATACTGGATTCTCTTTGCAATGGGAAGCCCAGTCCAAGGCTTGCCGAGCAGTTGACACATGATCCGTTTTGAGCAGTCCCATTACATCACTCACTGCGCTATTCTGTGCCACTTGCAGGCGGTGAGTTCTCCTTTGCCCACACCTAACAGACAAACTGCTGGCACAGTAATCCAGTCGGCTCCCAATGATGGCACTAGCTAATGTAGCACAGCTGGATACATCGAGAAAAGGCCTCTTTTGTGTCAGAAGTTTGATGTAATAGGCAGCGCTAGACACCAGACAGCTAATGTGGTGCTTCATTGAGAGCTCCTGGTAGATGGTAACTCCTAAAGTTTTTTCCTTTTTCAGGTTGTGGAGGAAACAGGCTGCAATTTGGACGTGTGCATAGGCCTGATCTGGAAGGCGCAGTTTACAGACTGTGCTTAAAATCATAATCTCAGATTTAGAGTGGTCCATGGCTAGTCCGTTAAGTGCCATCCAACTACGAATTTGGTTGTAGGTAGCAGTGATGATTTCAGTGTCCTAAGTGTAGTCGCCAGAAAGCAGAAAAAGACACTGAGTATCATCAGCGTAATTGGCGCAGCAGGTGCCATCGGCGTCCAGATGATCAAACAGAGTAAGCATAAATAAATTAAACAAGGTAAGGGGTAGACGGGAGCCCTGTGGCAGACCGCATTGTAGAATAAGACCCTCTGACATGGCGTCTCCATGGAAGACCTTGGCCGTCTGTTCGGACAAAAACAAAAGTACCCAGTTTACTGCTTCTTTAGAGAACGATGCCCGTTCAAGCAGCCTGCTAGCAAGGGTAGAATGAACGATCAAGTCAAATGCGGCTGCTAGATCCAACAGCATCAGCAGTGAGGTTTTGCCCACGTCCATTGATTGTAAGATGTTTGTTTTCAAGTCCAACAGGGTGGACTCAGTACTAAGCGCACTCCGAAAACCTGATTCTTTATAGCCTAGAATGCAGTGTTCGGACAGAAAAGCCTGTATTTGTTGGTGAGCTCCTTTATCCAGCACTTTCCGGAAAAAGGGAGTGTTAGTAATGATCTAGTGTGGGCTTCTTTAGGAGAGGGGTGATCCAAGCTTGCCTCACATTGATAGGCACTGACATATCACTACATGAAGAATTCACACATTTTGGGCTGGACAGACGTCGCCCTTGAAGCTTGTATAGGCTTTAACTTGGCTAAGAGATGTGTTAGTTCTACTTCTTCGACTTCTGTGGCGGGTTTCAATGCGGCCGGCTGGAATTCGGCATCGACTAGCGACGACGGAGGAGGGATCAGAGGGACACGCCTGGATTGAATGTCTTCTTTAGTTGCGGATATCTGATTTGCCGTAGCGTTTTCAGTTTGAGTGCACCAGTCTGAATCTTTAACGACCGCAGGGGTGCCAGGGCCATATCCACACATACGCATATAATGACCATCTACTATTGCTCCGGGGAATCCATAGGGATCATATGCAAATAAGTGACAGGCTGTCGGTGCTCCGTGCTCTCTGTGGTCACTGCTTGTACCCGTGGCCGGGGCGGGTCAGTTAGGAAAAATGATGATTTGATCTGAAAAACTGGCTGTGCTTTGTAAGTGGTATTTTGTTCTGGGTGGGAGAGCTCAGAAATAACTCATGGGGGTCGGGGGGTCCTCCCTTCTTCTTACTCATTTAGGCCTTGGACTATCTCAAGTGTCAGGCTAGTCAAAGATATTACACACGCGGGGAGGCTGTTGCCGGGTGATTGCAAGCACTGCTGTATGGTGGGCGGAGGAGGGTCTCTTCTGCATCACCCCACGCTTACACGATTGACCATATGTCCTCCCAGGTGTGTGTGGAACTAGAGCAATCATTTGATTCTGGTCTTGAGTGGGTGAAAGCGAGAGATATGTCGCCACCTGCCCGTCTCCTTATTGGCTGGGCCAAGGTTCCACTCTCTTTGGGGTCCACAGGGCGCGTTATGGAAGGTATTAAGCGCGTTTTAAAAGAACAGTTATAAATATTCTCTGCTGCTTCTGGCTTGTGTGGATTTTGCTAAATTGATATAAATCACATGCGCACATTTGTATAAATCACGACTCTGTGATTTGGGCCCCAGACACATCACATGGACTAGTGTTACATGCGAGACAAGAGTGAGCGGCACTTGCGCACAGGCGCAAGTGCGGCAACCCTTGCCTGAAACTATCCGCCAGTGTACAATAGTAGGGGCAAACTCCCCGAATCATAGGACACGGGCTGACCCTCTGGCTACAAGGCACTAATATTGGAGAGCGAAAAAAAGCTGAAGTAAAAACCGTTTGAAAATAACTCCAGTATAAACAAAGAAAAACTAATCACAATGATGACATTAAAAAAAAAGCTATTACATTTCTGAAAAATATCATTAACATTTTTAATCAATAAGCACAAAAACTTAGTTAAAAGTACGAATTCAGATATTAAACAATTCAATTAAAAAACACGCTGAAAAAACAAGTTTAAGCACAACATTTCGTGACATCAAAGAGATAGTCTCAGCGTTTCACGGAACGATGTGTAAAGGGGCAGCACTCGCCACTCATGACTTCCCTGGAAAGGCTTGAAGGCTACAGGCCTGAAAGAGAGCACTGGCTTGCCTCAGCGGGCCTCTCCAAAAGAACCATCCCTGCTCTTCTCTGTGTGATCTTTCTATTTATTTATTTTTTATTTGTCCATTTGTAATGCGTCAGAGCCCGCGGGCATCAGGGCGCAGAGAAGTAAAGAATGAAAGGAAGAGAAATATGGGGTGGGGGGTCAGAAGTAAGGGTGGTAGGATTTACTCAAAGATTATCGTTTTCACCCCTTTCCTACATTTCGGCAGGTTATTTTTGGCACGCAGGTTTTTAGGAAGTTTGCTCCAAAGGGTGGCAGATTGAACGTGAAGGATCTGCCCAAACCTCTTGCACGCGTACTCCTAGGGACAGATAAACAGACCCCATCGCTCGATCTGGTAAGTCTGGCTGAGTGATGAACCTTGACACACTCTTTAGGTAACCGGGGGCTTGGGCATAAAGGCATTTGTGTACGATTGTCAAGGTCTTAAAGTGGATCCGAGCTTCGACAGGAAGCCAGTGGAGGTTCCTTCTGTGAGCAGAAAGAGGTTTGTGTCTAGGTATGTTCGTTTTGCCAAACTTGGAGGCGCTTAAGGCTATTTTTACTAGAGCCCAACATCAAGGCATTGCAGTAGTCTATACTTGCCATTATCAGGGCAGGAACAAGAGTGGCGCCGTTCGCTTCCGAAGCATAAGGTTTCACCAACCTCAAAATCCTAAATACATATTAGGCGTTATTAGCAACGCTTTCAATATTAGCATCTGAGCGCAAGGAAGATTCGCAAATAACGCCCATTGTCTTGACCTTGCCTACAGTTTTAATAAGATGGTTCTCGATAGGGAAACCAGCATACTGGGTATCCGGCTTGGATCGCGTCTGTGATGAGCCAAACAGCATGATCTCGGTTTCAGTGGTATTCAAGCACATCCCATTATCAGCCACCCACTCTTAAATTGTGGCACACACTTTGGTGATAAGCTCCACGTCCTCTGTGTACTTGCCGCTCAACTGGAAGACAAGCTGGGTGTCAGCTGAGGTCTCTGCAGGGACTTTTAAAGGGGCAGTAGCCGTTTTTATCTGAAGGAAATTGGAAACGGATGTGTCTGTTACTTCTTGGACTTTTATGAGAGAGAAAGAACCATTTCTCGGCTTCCAGATGTTTCTTTTAGGGGGACCGTCATTCTCGCTCTGAGATAGACGGCCATCACTGTTGGGTACATTATTAAGGGACAGCTGATGGTGTCCATCTGATCGCAACCCAAAATATAACTTAAAGGATTTCCAACCTAACAAATATACAAGGACAGTTCATGGACCTCACGATAATATATTCAGTACCTCCACAATCACTTCCCTAGGATACAGCAATCGTGGTCCCGGAACAACTCAAAGTTCCTTTTGAAATGTTTCTAGAGAAAATTCTAAGAGAATAAAGACCAACCAGCATCAACCGTGGCGCCCCAAAACCAATCACGATCACTTCTTTTTGGATCCGGGCTTTGGAAAGAATCCGCGCGTGTCGGGGACCAGCACGCTTGACTCCTGCTCCCCTTTTCCTCACGTGAGATGCTCTTAAGAGGGGAACATTTTCAATTTCTTTTTGCATAAATAAAAAATAAAACTGGAGTTTTCAAATGTTAGTTGGAGTCACTCTTCCGAAGATGCCAATTATACCAAAAATGACATTTTTAATTAAAGACCAAGGTAAGGAGAAATGGGTTTCGAAATAATTAATCAAACATTTAAAAAAAATGGAAAGCGCTTTTTTTCTGCTTGGGCTGCAGAAATGAGAGACTCAGTGACTGGCTCTCAAAGATTCAATCTCATTTCATTCTGTCTTCTCTAAATAAACATTCCGAAAACCTCTTTTTTTCCTCCCCTCCCTCCCCATCTGGGGGAAGGCGGATGAGAGCGGGGCGATCAATACTTCTAGCATTTTAATTAAAACCGTTAGCGGAATAAATCCATTTAATTATCACTTAATGAAATACAAGGTCATTTACCTGACAGCAGCTTTGAAGGTGCCTTGCATGCTGGGATAAAGTCGGGGGACCCGGTGTCACCAATGTTTAACTTCTGTCAAATTTAAGGATAAAATCCTTTCAGGCTGGTTAACCTCTTGTCTGCCATTTTTGGACTTATCTGCATGTCACAGTCTTACATAGTCTTGGGACTTTTCTTGTTGGTTTCGGAGCCGGGTGGGGATCCCGGCCTAACTGACGATTTTGCCATTCAACAAGCCCCATATTACTATAAACTAGGGGAAATCCCCCTTAACTCGGTTGCCTTTTGAGTGCCAGTAGAGCAGGATCCTCCAGTCAAAGAGCCTTCACCAAACCAGCCCTCAAGAACTCGCCCCCCGGCCCTTTGAGGACTGATCTTGTCCTGTGGTGGGACGGAGTCAATCCAGTTGGTTCCATGTGTTAATATCTCCACATAAAAATGCCATACAAAAATATTGCCATATTTATGCAGCGATATTAAGGCATGGAACCTGCGGGGGACACTCCCGCAACCCCTGTATTATTTTTAAAGGAGCAGGGAACACCCCCGCAGCTCCCAAAAACCCCAAACATTATCCCCCCCAAAAATATCGCCTATGGCCGTTGCAGACGACCATATCTACAGCCACATTTTTGGTGGGGATAATATGTAGTGATACCAACCAGTTTGCATTAGCCAATGATGAGCATCGCTGGGTAACAGAGGAAGGCGTGGCAGTCGCCCGATTCTTCTATATCTTACCAAAGTGTTTGGCACTGTTGACCACTCGGTTCTGTGGTACTCCCTCCACCACTGTAGCCGTAGCGGCTTGACTTTGAGGTGGTCCAGTTATTTTTGTTCAGTCACCCTCCATCGCCATATCACCCCAATCTTCTTTACACATTGAGTGCGGACTGCGCCCCACACCCCCCGGGTTATTTTTTCAATGTCATTCTCTTTGTCATCCATGCCCATCCACCACTGTCTATGCTAGACTTACCAGTCTCCCTGAAGCAATGCAGATCCTTGTGTTTTTCGGTAGAGGAATTGATCGGACCATCCATCGTCCAGGTGCCCGTCTTGCTGAAGTGTGTACCTAGCTGGGGATCAACTGACTTAAGATGAATGCCGGAAAGACAGAAGCCGTTATTCTTTGGGGAGAGAATGCCTGTTGATCCTCTCAGCTAAGGCTGAGCTGCTCAGCCAGTTATCGTAGTACCAACGAAGGCCGTTAGTAGCCCATGTCTCAGTTGGGATCGGACTATGACTCCGACGTCTCATCTGAATGCTGCCACATCCGTCCTATTTTTCCAGCTCAAGCAATTCCTGAAGATCTCCTAGCTTCCCTAATCACTCCAAGTCTCACCTGGAAGACTCCATTCATGTCAAGGTTGCGTTACAGGAATGCCCGCTAGCTCGGCATCTTCTCCTCGTTGGCGCCCTATTAAGCACGCACGCACACGCCGTCTTCATGAAGTGGAACAAAGAGACCGTTCCACTGGCTGCAAATGCTCTAGGCCGTAGCCCTTCAAGTGAGTGCTTCTTAATTTCGTGTCTCTCATTCTAAGCGCTATCACCTCGTGCATTCTCTTCAGTCCTCGTCTGCACGACTACCAGTGGTATCCAAGCTTTGAACAACTAGGGAAGCAGGTAGAAGATTTGCTTTGCAAGCTCCCCTTCATGGACTGCCCTCCCTCTGTCCATCTGGATTTTAGGAAATGCTTAAACACCTGGTTGCATGCACAAAGAAGGTCTGATCTCTATGTTGGCTTCCAGCGCTCAGCCTCGAGAGACCGCTGTGGTGCTTGCAACGTTTGCAGAAGCTGATAACATACCGGTGTTGCAAACTGTAAAATTTGAGCACTCTTATCAACGAGTAAAGTGTTGTGGCAGCTTCACTGGGGCATACATGTATGGTGTTCACACAATGAGTTTCCTCACACCACTGTTTGCACAAAGGGGGTGGGGGCAGATCTGTGTGTTCGTAAAGAAGAGTGTGTGCGCACAGTGGTTCTCAAATTGAGGTTTAAATATCCAGGGGACGTCAGGAGCAGGGGGGCATTCTCACTGTGTTTCAAGTGATTCAGTAAACGCCATCCTCAGCTACCTGGGTTGCCCACCAAGCGCACAGGGGGCCGACCTTCTGGTTGCCCGGCCCAGTGATCTCAAAAAAGCAAAGGCCTAACCAACAGCTGCAGTTCTTGAGAGGTATCTGGTGTCACTGTGAAACATCCTGCACCATGCCTTGGCGAGGGAACCTCTGGAACCCTGGGAGGTGCAGGTGCTCTCTGCAGGGTCAGAGGGAGCATATGAAAAACATTGCGGCAAGGCTGATGGGCGCGCGCCACACATGTGCCCTAAACCACTGCATGGATAATCACTTAGAGAGGGGCCTGAGTCTGCTGTATGCCTGCCTTGGAGTTATTCCGAGGGAGGAGCGTGAGGCCTTCAGTTCTAAGCAGGGCATTTGAGCATGGGTTGTAACTGGGTGGCCATGGTAAGTGTTCCAAGAGCTTGTACTATAATGGATCTCACACCAATACATATCTCCACGCCACGCGCAACTGTCAATGATTTGCGATAAACCATCTCATAGCTATGGGCCCTCAAACTGCAACACACACACATTTACATTCCATCTCCAAGCCTCACTAAACTTCCCTCTTAACAACACACATTTCCTCTAACAAATAGAAAGCATTGTACTGTGAGGTACCTCCCTTTTCCTCAACCTTCTTCCATGCACGTCACTCTCCTCTATCACCCTGGCACCAGTGCTGCACCCTTCAACAATGCTCCGATCGAAATCCTCCTTACGGGTAATACCTCCATTTCCCTCTGTCATGTCTGCTTCTTCCAATATCTCCTGGCCACCTATCATCCTTCATCTGACGCCTCCTCACACCCGAACTTCAAATAACCCCCAGGACATAGGACCCATCTGCCTGGTACAGGGCTCTATAACCTTCGGGTCTCCAGAGGTCCGAACTGCAACTCTCACTGACCCTTGCCAACATAATTATTCGTGGAGGATCATGGAAGTTGTAGTTCAAAACATCTGGAGAGCCACAGGTTTAAGAGCCTTGACCTGCACTGTCCCAAGAAATCTATACTCTGTTATTTATTTTTGATAACCCACTTCAAGTTTCCAATCTTAACATAATTCACTCCAGCATTTTATCCTGATTATATCTCTTAAAGTACCATTAATTTCCTTCCAGAATGATTTTACCTTACTGCCTCTTATCCCTTTTTATCACGTTTTATTTATTCTGTTCTGTAGCACTAAACGTTCCTTCACACTGCCCTTCCTACTTTTAACTCCCCACTCACCCTCGAGATAAAGGGCTATTTAACCTTTTGCCTTTTAGCATTTCAGAATGTCACTCCCATACTAGAGTAAGGATGCAGCACTGGGATGGTGTACCCATACGCTTGCTTTTATTTCTTCCTTTCCATCCATTTTATTCCCAACTGCATACACTCCTTTATGACTCTTTTGTCACATTCTACCAAACCATTTGTTTGTGGATGATACATAACTTATCATTTCCTTTCCATCCTATGTTTGGTCAAAAATGTCGAGCTCCTGACACAAATCACAACCCATTATCACTAAATTGTGTTTTGGATTAAAAAATCTTGTGAACAAGTTAACCTATGCCTCGCGTCCTAATGAACCTGCAAATTCCCCTTCAATCCACCATGACAAAAAATCTGTTTAAATAAATGACACGCTGCTCTACGCCTCCGTCATTAATACTATTTTCCAAAACCCTTACTGCCCTAATTCCTTTGCATTGCTGATTGCCTCCTGCATGGGAGGATTGCCAAATGTTGAGAGGCATGCTCCCATTTCTTTCTTAAAGCAATAAACTATCTTTGCCAAGCATCAGTGCCCCCCCTACACAGGAAAGGATTGTACTACATGTGAAATATGTGCCCATTTATTATTTTACTCTTTATAGTGCAAACCTGGCTCGAGAGCAGCAGAGAGCTTTATAGTGTGTGGAAGCCAGCGCTGGGCATGCTGTTTTTGAACAGTAGTGAAGTATTGTTGGTGTAATGGTGGAAAGCGTGGACTTAGTGGTGCGGGAGGTGCACGTGCACAATATCAAAACTTATTTTGCTTTATGACGTGTCAGCGTGTTATACCACCCCTCAGGAAAAACAGTAACGTGTGGCCCCTTGCCAGGGAGCTCTCTTTCGGGATGCATGAATTTGCAGCGGCACAAAACACATCTTGCAGTGTTCCAAGGAGGGTCGGGGGGGGGGGGGTAAGGAGGATAACTCAGGTGCAACACGTTTGTCTTGGAAGCAAGACAGTGCAGAGCACCACAAGTTCGACTCCCAGTCCTACACTCAGAGGCAGGACTGTGGCATGAAGTAAGATATGAAAGCTCAATGCATTTTTTTAAGGTGTGGCTTTGTATTGACCTGTTTTGGCTGCCTGCTCCCCTCAAGACTTGCAACATTGCTATGACGCTGCACAACCTCCACCAATAACCATTCACCGTCAACTGTGACCCAGTATATCTGGCACAGTTCATCACACCACGCAGTTCTGGCCATTGCACAGCTTTCTAGCACCAGTCACGAGGCCTGTGATTTAGTCTGGTGAGCTTTGTTGGTCTTGCACAAAAGCAACACGATTTACACAGTGCTGTCTCAAAGATCTCTCCCTCCAGATCCCTTCGATCTTCTGGCTCCAATTCTCTGCTGGAGAAAAACTTCTCCAAGCAGAGAGCTGGGGTCAGATCCCTCTCCTCATCTGGCTCCCCCCTCTGGAACCATCTCCCTCTCCTTCTCCTTCTTCAACCGGTTCACCTCAAGTTCTGCAAACAACTCTAGACCTTTCTCTTCTCCTCCTTCCCTCTCTCTCCCTCCCTCCCGTGCTAACCATCCCCAGAGCCACTGAGATTGGCGGCCCGGCCCCTCAAGAGTCCATCGGGGTCCTGGCCACTTGCCCAATCGCCCCCAGTACTTCCACCCCTTACACTACTAAACTTTGGACCTACACCCACCAGTTGGGTGCTTTGTATCAGTCCCGCACTTACCAGATGGGTGCCAGACCTCCCTCCTGGCTTGGGATGCCTCCATCCATACACCTAACTGTTGCCTCCCCAACAGGTACCATGGCACACCACCCCCCCTCGTCGGGGGCCTTTAGCACTTACTCTCTTGTTGCCCATCCCCCCTCACTTTTGTCTGCACTTGCACGTTCTGAATGTCACATGGCCTAGTAGGACCGCTGTCTGTTTCTCTTATTTATTCATCGCCACTTCATGGTTTATTTACTCCCTTGTCTCCTCCCCTTTTGCCTTGTACCGCTCCGAAGCACTGTCTTGTTGTATAAGCGCCTTACAAACAACCAATAAATAAATAAAATAAATCTCCTCAATTGTCTCTCATTCCAACCACAGATTGTTGCATGTCCTCTCCCACCACTTGCTGGGCGTGTGGACTAGTGCATCCACTACAGGGTGATGTATCACAGATAAGTAGCCTCTGGCACGCTGCGATTTTAGGATATCACAGATATGCGGCCGCTGGCACGCTGCGATTTTAGGATATCACAGATATGCGGCCGCTGGCACGCTGCGGTTTTAGGATCAGACAGATATGCAGCCCCTGGCACTTCGTGATTTTAGGATATCACAGATATGCTGCCCTTGGCACTCTGAGATTTTAGGATAGTACAGATATGCTGCCCCTGGCACTCTGAGATTTTAGGATATCACAGATATGCTGCCCCTGGCACTCTGAGATTTTAGGATAGTACAGATATGCTGCCCCTTGGCACTCTGAGATTTTAGGATAGTACAGATATGCTGCCCCTTGGCACTGTGAGATTTTAGCGTAGTACAGATATGCTGCCCCTGGCACTCTGAGATTTTAGGATAGTACAGATATGCTGCCCCTGGCACTCTGAGATTTTAGGATAGTACAGATATGCTGCCCCTTGGCACTGTGAGATTTTAGGATAGTACAGATATGCTGCCCCTTGGCACTGTGAGATTTTAGGATAATACAGATATGCTGCCCCTTGGCACTCTGAGATTTTAGGATAGTACAGATATGCTGCCCCTGGCACTCTGAGATTTTAGGATAGTACAGATATGCTGCCCCTGGCACTCTGAGATTTTAGGATAGTACAGATATGCTGCCCCTGGCACTCTGAGATTTTAGGATAGTACAGATATGCTGCCCCTGGTACTCTGAGATTTTAGGATAGTACAGATATGCTGCCCCTTGGCACTCTGAGATTTTAGGATAGTACAGATATGCTGCCCCTGGCACTCAGAGATTTTAGCGTAGTACAGATATGCTGCCCCTGGTACTCTGAGATTTTAGGATAGTACAGATATGCTGTCCCTGGCACTCTGAGATTTTAGGATAGTACAGATATGCTGCCCCTGGCACTCTGAGATTTTAGGATAGTACAGATATGCTGCCCCCTCGCAATCTGTGATTTTAGGATAGCACAGATATGCAGCCTCCGGCACGCTGTGATTTTGGAATCTTTGCACGCCCAGATGTGTCCAAGTGCCGTGCATGCCCTTGCAGAGTCAGTCCCAGCGAGACAAGGGCTGCTTCTACATCCACAAGATCTGATGGGTGCGTGGGTCTCCTGGACATTGGCCCCCAGATCTCTCATGGTGATCTCCTGGGCCTGTGTGGAGCAGGGGCGGTAGTGCTGGCTGGGTGGAGCCAGAGAATCCAGCACTCGCTCAGCTCCATGCAACAGGCCCAAGAGACCAAAGCTCAACACAGAGCCTAGAGCGCAGTCTAGAATTCACCTCAATGGAGCAGGCGGGGGAATTATGCAAATCTATGCAAATCTATGCAAATGCCTGTCTAAGGAATGTAGGTGGGAAGTGTAATTGTAAGTGAGTTTCAATGTAAGTGTAAAAGGGCAAGTTGATCCAAGAAAGACTAGACCCCTATCTCCAGAATGAAGCCTGGTGTTGCAGAGGCAGCGGGTAGTAGGGCATTCCAGTCCTATCTCCATGAAAGGAGCATCCCCACTGCGCCCTCATGAGGTCTACACTGGCACTGCAGGTTAATAGGAAAGAGGAACCTCAGCTGGCAACTCTCATTGGTGGGCACTGTTGAAGGTTACCTTCTGTGTGAACCCCAGTGGATGTCAGCTTTGATGATGAGGGCCTGAGGCCCCCAAGGGGCAGCGCTAGGCGGATCATCCTGGAACGAATGACGTCTCATGTGTGAGAGCGAGCGAGGGGAACTTCTGTGGAGTCTCGTGCCAGTGGGTCCAGATGGAATAGAGGCCACTTTTACTGGGTAATGGAACTGTGTACTCGTCTCACATGGTTTATAATTTAGCAAAAGCACATTTTAAGACAGGAGAGGTATGGGGGTGCCTTCTGAGCCTGTCAGATGGCCTGGGGGCTACAAACACCCCATGGATTTTGCGCATCTATGAGAAAGACCAGGGGACCAGATCAGAGGTGCGATTGCAATCCTATCCAAGAGTTCAGCAGGTTGGTGCCCACTCTTGTTGTATGCCACATTGATGCAAACCTTGTGTGCAAGGAAGATCTCACTGTAGCTGAAATCTTGGCAGGGTTTGGCAGTCGCGCTAGGCTGGTCGTAGCCATCAGCCTATTCTTTTCAACGTGAGGACCCACCTGGTAGCTGTAGGGGTGACTCGTTCTAGACCCGTCTTGGGAATAATCCCGGACCTGTGTGTAAGATCTTCTCGGCCCGTTGGCATGAAGAGGTGCACGGCCTATGCGGACAAGTCTCTCCTTGCTCCTGGTGCCGTATAAAGCTAGGAGTGCGCGCTCACCTTGATAGGAGTGTGCGCTCATCTTGAGCTTCACCCTATTTCCACTCTCCCAGCTCCTGTACAAGCGCTCGCAAGAAGAGGCGCAGTTGACCATATTTGCCCAGCTCCTATTGGCCGCTGGCATTGGCACGTGGCCTTGGGGGGGTTACGACGGAAGGTTCGGTTTCCCGATGGGCTTGTCAGCTTGAACCGATGACCGGCGTCTTGGTATTTAGCTCACCAGGGACAGTAGACTTTGAAACCTGTGCTGATTCTGGCCAGATTGGTTCTCTTCGGCAAACATACTCGCTCCCGTAAGCTTGAGGGCTTGTCCAAATGTGTTCCTGTGTGACCTCTTATTCAAAGGTCACAGCCATGAAATTACTCAGAGCTTATTTTCCTGTCATGCCAGTTCATGGTAGTTACTTGAATAGGGATCTTTAAATTCGACATTGACCTACTGGGATGGAGGCACCAACAATGACCAATGAAAATGCATACAAGTAGACCAATAAGGGGATGTATATCACTGACCAATGGGGATCCACCTTCAGCAAGAGAGACACACATAGACCTGGGCACTAACCAATGAGAATCCCCCTTCACCGGCAACCTACAGGGAAGCACAGATATAAAACCACTGACCAATAGGAATGCTTCCTTTAAACAGTGAGCGATAGGAGCATCCACTGGTGTCCAGTTGACAGTTCATTAGATGTCAACACTGAACAGCACGCAGGCACCATGGGTGCTCTGAATCCTCCCTCTGCAGGACGTTCTCGCCTGAATCCCTGAATGCATGCTCGCCTGAATCCCTGGGTGATGTACTCGCCTGAATCCCTGGGTGTGAAGTCTGAAGAATGTGCTCACCGGAATCCCTGGGTGTCAAATCTACAGGACACACCCACCTGATCCCTGGGTGTCAAGACTACAGGGTGTGCTTGCCTGAATCCCTGCATGTTATGTCTGCAGGACGTGCTCGCCTGAATCCCTGGGTGTGAAGTAGGCAAGACGTGCTCGCATGAATCCCTGGGTGTGAAGTTGGCAGGACGTGCTTGCTTGAATCCCTGGGTGGCAAGTCGGCAGGATGTGCTCACTTGAATCCCTGAGTGTGAAGTCTGCAGAATCCCTGGGTGTGAAGTCGGCAGGATGTGCTCGCCTGAATTCCTGGGTGTGAAGTAGGCAGGATCTGCTCGCCTGAATCCCTGGGTGTGAAGTTGGCAGGACGTGCTCGCCTGAATCCCTGGGAGTGAAATCGGCAGGATGTGCTTGCCTGAATCCCTGGGTGTGAAGTCAGCAGGACGTGCTCGCCTGAATCCCTCATTGTGAAGTCGGCAGGATGTGCTCGCCTGAATCCCTGGGTGTGAAGTCGGCAGGTTGTGCTTGCATGAATCCCTGCGTGTGAAAGAGGCAGGACATGCTCGCCTGAATCCCTGGGTGTGAAGTCGGCAGGATGTGCTCACCTGAATCCCTGGGTGTGAAGTCCGCAGGATGTTCTCAACTGAATCCCTGGGTGTGAATTCGGCAGGATGTGCTTGCCTGAATCCCTGGGTGTGAAGTCGGCAGGACGTGCTCGCCTGAATCCCTGGGTGTGAAGTCGGCAGGATGTGCTCACCTGAATCCCTGGGTGTGAAGTCGGCAGGATGTGCTCACATGAATCCCTGGGTGTGAAGTCTGCAGGATGTGCTCGCCTGAATCCCTGGGTGTGAATTCAGCAGGATGTGCTTGCCTGAATCCCTGGGTGTGAAGTCAGCAGGACGTGCTCGCCTGAATCCCTGGGTGTGAAGTCGGCAGGACGTGCTCGCCTGAATCCCTAGGTGTGAAGTCGCAGGACGTGCTTGCATGAATCCCTGGGTGTGAAGTCGGCAGGATGTGCTCGCCTGAATCCCTGGGTGTGAAGTCGGCAGGATGTGCTCACCTGAATCCCTGGGTGTAAAGTCGGCAGGATGTGCTCGCATGAATCCCTGGGTGTGAAGTCAGCAGGATGTGCTCGCCTGAATCCCTGGGTGTGAAGTCGGCAGGACGTGCTCGCCTGAATCCCTGGGTGTGAAGTCGGCAGGATGTGCTTGCATGAATCCCTGGGTGTGAAGTCTGCAGGATGTGCTCGCCTGAATCCCTGGGTGTGAATTCAGCAGGATGTGCTTGTCTGAATCCCTGGGTGTGAAGTCGGCAGGACGTGCTCGCCTGAATCTCTGAGTGTGAGTCAGCAAGACATGCTCGCCTGAATCAATAGGTGTGAAGTCGGCAGGACGGGCTTGCATGAATCCCTGGGTGTGAATTCGGCAGGACGTGCTCGCCTGAATCCCTGGGTGTGAAGTCTGCAGGATGTGCTCACCTGAATCCCTGGTTGGGAAGTTGGCAGGACGTGCTCGCCTGAATCCCTCAGTGTGAAGTCGGCAGGACGTGCACGCCTGAATCCCTGGGTGTGAAGTCGGCAGGACGTGCTCGCATGAATCCCTGGGTGTGAAGTCGGCAGGACGTGCTCGCATGAATCCCTGGGTGTGAAATCAGCAGGATGTGCTTGCATGAATCCCTGGGTGTGCAGTGTCAGGACGTGCTCACTGCTCACATGAATCCCTGGGTGTGAAGTCGGCAGGACATGCTCGCATGAATCCCTAGGTGTGAAGTCTGCAGGGCCTGCTCGCCTGAATCCCTGGGTGTGAAGTCGGCAGGACGTGCTCGCATGAATCCCTGGGTGTGAAGTCGGCAGGACGTGCTCGCTTGAGTCCCTGGGTGTGAACTCCCTGGGTCTGAAGTCTGCAGGACGTGCTCGCCTGAATCCCTGGGTGTGAAATCAGCAGGATGTGCTCGCCTGAATCCATGGGTGTGAAGTCGGCAGGACGTGCTTGCATGAATCCCTGGGTGTGAAGTCGGCAGGACGTGCTCGCCTGAATCCCTGGGTGTGAAGTCTGCAGGGCCTGCTCGCCTGAATCCCTGGGTGTGAAGTCGGCAGGACGTGCTCGCATGAATCCCTGGGTGTGAAGTCGGCAGGACGTGCTCGCTTGAGTCCCTGGGTGTGAACTCCCTGGGTCTGAAGTCTGCAGGACGTGCTCGCCTGAATCCCTGGGTGTGAAATCAGCAGGATGTGCTCGCCTGAATCCTTGGGTGTGAAGTCAGCAGGGCGTGCTCACTGCTCGCATGAATCCCTGGGTGTGAAGTCGCAGGATGTGCTCGCATGAACCCCTGGGTGCAGGGGCGCCGAGTACGGGGGCTCCGGGGCCCGAGCCCCCCCCCCCCCCCCCCCCGGCAAAATCAAGTCGGGGCTGATCCCCCCTCACCCTACCGGCCGGAGAGAAGGGATGCAGCATCGATGGCCCTTTCCATCAATACTGCATCACTTCTCTCCGGCCGGGTAAAAGTGCGAACATGTCCGCTTAAGCCCTCCCCTCTAGGACTCATATTGGTGTATGGTCCTGGAGGGGAGGGCTTAGGCAGCGGTATTCAAACTGTGGGGCGCGCCCCTCTGGTGGGCCGCAGCCTCATGCCCAGGGGGGCGCGCATCCACAGTTTGAAAGAAAAAAAAAAAGGATAAATTATCAAAGGATTGGGCTGTTGCTTCATGAACAAGCAGGGGCCAGATCCAAGGCCCCTGCCACACATGCTTAGCGTGACAGGGGCCGGGCCTTTGTGAGGCCCGGGGCTCCATTAACAGCCTATTTATGAAGACAAAAGAAGGTATGTGCTTTTAATTTTCTTCATGAATAGGCTCCTAATGGCGCCTGAAGCCCCACAAAGGCCCAGCCTCTGTCACACTATGGGTGGTGGCAGCAGGGTAGTTTCTAGCCCATTTGGTGCCCAGGGTGAAACACTAGGAATGCGCATCCCCCACCTCGCGCCCCACTCCCACCGCACCCCGCGCGCCACTCCCAAACTCAATATAACACTGCACAACATTGGGACACAGGGACCAGTGGGGGCACACATTGGGACACAGGGACCAGTGGGGGCACAACAGTGGGACACGGGGACCAGTGGGGGCACACATTGGGACACGGGGACCAGTGGGGGCAGGGGACCAGTGGGGGCACACATTGAGACACAGGGACCAGTGGGGGCACACAGTGTGAAAAGGGGACCAGTGGGACACGGGGACCAGCGGGGGCACACACTGGGACACGGGGACCAGTGGGGGCACACATTGAGACACAGGGACCAGTGGGGGCACAACAGTGGGACACGGGGACCAGTGGGGGCACACAGTGTGAAAAGGGGACCAGTGGGGGCAGGGGACCAGTGGGGGCATCCAGTGTGAAAAGGGGACCAGTGGGGCAGGGGACCAGTGGGGGCACACACTGGGACACAAGGACCCGTGGGGGCACACACTGGGACACAGGGACCCGTGGGGGCACACATTGGGACACAGGGACCAGTAGGGGCACAACAGTGGGACACAGGGACCAGTGGGGGCACAACAGTGGGACACGGGGACCAGTGGGGGCACACATTGGGACACAAGGACCAGTGGGACACAGGGACCAGTGGGGGCACAACAGTGGGACACGGGGACCCGTGGGGGCACACACTGGGACACAGGGACCCGTGGGGGCACACATTGGGACACAGGGACCAGTAGGGGCACAACAGTGGGACACAGGGACCAGTGGGAGCACAACAGTGGGACACAGGGACCAGTGGGGGCAGGGGACCAGTGGGGGCACACATTGGGACATGGGCACCAGTGGGGGCACAACATTGGGACACAGAGACCAGTGGGGGCACAACAGTGGGACACAGGGACCAGTGGGGCGTAACAGTGGGCCACGGGGACCAATGGGGGCGTAACAGTGGGACACGGGGACCAATGGGGGCACAACATTGGGACACACAGACCAGTGGGGGCACACAGTGTTAAAAGGGGACCAGTGGGGCAGGGGACCAGTGGGGGCACACACTGGGACACGGGGACCAGTGGGGGCACACATTGGGACACAGTGGGGGCACACATTGGGACACAGGGACCAGTAGGGGCACAACAGTGGGACACGGGGACCAGTAGGGGCAGGGGACCAGTGGAGGCACACATTGGGACATGGGCACCAGTGGGGGCACAACAGTGGGACACAGGGACCAGTGGGGGCGTAACAGTGGGACACAGCGACCAGTGGGGGCACAACAGTGGGACACAGGGACCAGTGGGGGCGTAACAGTGGGACACGGGGACCAATGGGGACGTAACAGTGGGACACGGGGACCAATGGGGGCACAACATTGGGACACACAGACCAGTGGGGACACAGTGTGAAAAGGGGACCAGTGGGGCAGGGGACCAGTGGGGGCACACACTGGGACACAGGGACCAGTGGGGGCACACATTGGGACACAGTGGGGGCACACATTGGGACACAGGGACCAGTAGGGGCACAACAGTGGGACACGGGGACCAGTAGGGGCAGGGGACCAGTGGAGGCACACATTGGGACATGGGCACCAGTGGGGGCACAACAGTGGGACACAGGGACCAGTGGGGGCGTAACAGTGGGACACAGCGACCAGTGGGGGCACAACATTGGGACACGGGGACCAGTGGGGGCACACATTGGGACACAGTGGGACATGGGGACCAGTGGGGGCACACAGTGTGAAAAGAGGACCAGTGGGGCAGGGGACCAGTGGGGGCGGCACACACTGGGACACAGAGACCAGTAGGGGTACAACAGTGGGACACAGGGACCAGTGGGGGCACAACAGTGGGAAACAGGGACCAGTGGGGGCACAACAGTGGGACACGGGGACCAGTAGGGGCACACATTGGGACACGGGGACCAGTGGGGGCAGGGGACCAGTGGGGGCACACATTGGGACATGGGGACCAGTGGGGGCACAACATTGGGACACGGGGACCAGTGGGGGCACAACAGTGGGACACAGGGACCAGATGGGGCAGGGGACCAGTGGGGGCACACAGTGTGAAAAGGGGACCAGTGGGGCAGGGGACCAGTGGGGGCACACACTGGGACACAAGGACCCGTGGGGGCACACACTGGGACACAGGGACCCGTGGGGGCACACATTGGGACACAGGGACCAGTAGGGGCACAACAGTGGGACACAGGGACCAGTGGGGGCACAACAGTGGGACACGGGGACCAGTGGGGGCACACATTGGGACACAGGGACCAGTGGGACACGGGGACCAGTGGGGGCACACATTGGGACACAGGGACCAGTGGGACACAGGGACCAGTGGGGGCACAACAGTGGGACACGGGGACCCGTGGGGGCACACACTGGGACACAGGGACCCGTGGGGGCACACATTGGGACACAGGGACCAGTAGGGGCACAACAGTGGGACACAGGGACCAGTGGGGGCACACATTGGGACACAGGGACCAGTAGGGGCACAACAGTGGGACACAGGGACCAGTGGGAGCATAACAGTGGGACACAGGGACCAGTGGGGGCAGGGGACCAGTGGGGGCACACATTGGGACATGGGCACCAGTGGGGGCACAACATTGGGACACAGAGACCAGTGGGGGCACAACAGTGGGACACAGGGACCAGTGGGGGCGTAACAGTGGGACACGGGGACCAATGGGGACGTAACAGTGGGACACGGGGACCAATGGGGGCACAACATTGGGACACACAGACCAGTGGGGACACAGTGTGAAAAGGGGACCAGTGGGGCAGGGGACCAGTGGGGGCACACACTGGGACACAGGGACCAGTGGGGGCACACATTGGGACACAGTGGGGGCACACATTGGGACACAGGGACCAGTAGGGGCACAACAGTGGGACACGGGGACCAGTAGGGGCAGGGGACCAGTGGAGGCACACATTGGGACATGGGCACCAGTGGGGGCACAACAGTGGGACACAGGGACCAGTGGGGGCGTAACAGTGGGACACAGCGACCAGTGGGGGCACAACATTGGGACACGGGGACCAGTGGGGGCACACATTGGGACACAGTGGGACATGGGGACCAGTGGGGGCACACAGTGTGAAAAGAGGACCAGTGGGGCAGGGGACCAGTGGGGGCGGCACACACTGGGACACAGAGACCAGTAGGGGTACAACAGTGGGACACAGGGACCAGTGGGGGCACAACAGTGGGAAACAGGGACCAGTGGGGGCACAACAGTGGGACACGGGGACCAGTAGGGGCACACATTGGGACACGGGGACCAGTGGGGGCAGGGGACCAGTGGGGGCACACATTGGGACATGGGGACCAGTGGGGGCACAACATTGGGACACGGGGACCAGTGGGGGCACAACAGTGGGACACAGGGACCAGTGGGGGCACAATATTGGGACACAGGGACCAGTGGGGGCACACAGTGTGAAAAGGGGACCAGTGAGGGCACACACTGGGACACAGGGACCAGTGGGGGCACACATTGGGACACAGTGGGGGCACACATTGGGACACGGGGACCAGTGGGGGCACACATTGTGGCACGGGGACCAGTGGGGGCACAACAGTGGGACACGGGGACCAGTGGGGGCACACATTGTGGCACGGGGACCAGTGGGGGCACACATTGTGACACAGGGACCAGTGGGGGCACACAATGTGAAAAGGGGACCAATGGGGGCACACATTGGGACACAGTGGGGGCACACATTGGGACACGGGGACCAGTGGGGGCACACATTGTGACACAGGGACCAGTGGGGGCACAGAGTGTGAAAAGGGGACCAGTGGGGCAGGGGACCAGTGGGGGCACACACTGGGACACGGGGACCAGTGGGGCACACAGTGGGACACAGCGACCAGTGGGGGCACAACATTGGGACACGGGGACCAGTGGGGGCACACATTGGGACACAGTGGGGCAGGGGACCAGTGGGGGCGGCACACACTGGGACACAGAGACCAGTAGGGGTACAACAGTGGGACACAGGGACCAGTGGGGGCACAACAATGGGAAACAGGGACCAGTGGGGGCACAACAGTGGGACACGGGGACCAGTAGGGGCACACATTGGGACACGGGGACCAGTGGGGGCAGGGGACCAGTGGGGGCACACATTGGGACATGGGGACCAGTGGGGGCACAACATTGGGACACGGGGACCAGTGGGGGCACAACAGTGGGACACAGGGACCAGATGGGGCAGGGGACCAGTGGGGGCACACAGTGTGAAAAGGGGACCAGTGGGGCAGGGGACCAGTGGGGGCACACACTGGGACACAAGGACCCGTGGGGGCACACACTGGGACACAGGGACCCGTGGGGGCACACATTGGGACACAGGGACCAGTAGGGGCACAACAGTGGGACACAGGGACCAGTGGGGGCACAACAGTGGGACACGGGGACCAGTGGGGGCACACATTGGGACACAGGGACCAGTGGGACACGGGGACCAGTGGGGGCACACATTGGGACACAGGGACCAGTGGGACACAGGGACCAGTGGGGGCACAACAGTGGGACACGGGGACCCGTGGGGGCACACACTGGGACACAGGGACCCGTGGGGGCACACATTGGGACACAGGGACCAGTAGGGGCACAACAGTGGGACACAGGGACCAGTGGGGGCACACATTGGGACACAGGGACCAGTAGGGGCACAACAGTGGGACACAGGGACCAGTGGGAGCATAACAGTGGGACACAGGGACCAGTGGGGGCAGGGGACCAGTGGGGGCACACATTGGGACATGGGCACCAGTGGGGGCACAACATTGGGACACAGAGACCAGTGGGGGCACAACAGTGGGACACAGGGACCAGTGGGGGCGTAACAGTGGGACACGGGGACCAATGGGGACGTAACAGTGGGACACGGGGACCAATGGGGGCACAACATTGGGACACACAGACCAGTGGGGACACAGTGTGAAAAGGGGACCAGTGGGGCAGGGGACCAGTGGGGGCACACACTGGGACACAGGGACCAGTGGGGGCACACATTGGGACACAGTGGGGGCACACATTGGGACACAGGGACCAGTAGGGGCACAACAGTGGGACACGGGGACCAGTAGGGGCAGGGGACCAGTGGAGGCACACATTGGGACATGGGCACCAGTGGGGGCACAACAGTGGGACACAGGGACCAGTGGGGGCGTAACAGTGGGACACAGCGACCAGTGGGGGCACAACATTGGGACACGGGGACCAGTGGGGGCACACATTGGGACACAGTGGGACATGGGGACCAGTGGGGGCACACAGTGTGAAAAGAGGACCAGTGGGGCAGGGGACCAGTGGGGGCGGCACACACTGGGACACAGAGACCAGTAGGGGTACAACAGTGGGACACAGGGACCAGTGGGGGCACAACAGTGGGAAACAGGGACCAGTGGGGGCACAACAGTGGGACACGGGGACCAGTAGGGGCACACATTGGGACACGGGGACCAGTGGGGGCAGGGGACCAGTGGGGGCACACATTGGGACATGGGGACCAGTGGGGGCACAACATTGGGACACGGGGACCAGTGGGGGCACAACAGTGGGACACAGGGACCAGTGGGGGCACAATATTGGGACACAGGGACCAGTGGGGGCACACAGTGTGAAAAGGGGACCAGTGAGGGCACACACTGGGACACAGGGACCAGTGGGGGCACACATTGGGACACAGTGGGGGCACACATTGGGACACGGGGACCAGTGGGGGCACACATTGTGGCACGGGGACCAGTGGGGGCACAACAGTGGGACACGGGGACCAGTGGGGGCACACATTGTGGCACGGGGACCAGTGGGGGCACACATTGTGACACAGGGACCAGTGGGGGCACACAATGTGAAAAGGGGACCAATGGGGGCACACATTGGGACACAGTGGGGGCACACATTGGGACACGGGGACCAGTGGGGGCACACATTGTGACACAGGGACCAGTGGGGGCACAGAGTGTGAAAAGGGGACCAGTGGGGCAGGGGACCAGTGGGGGCACACACTGGGACACGGGGACCAGTGGGGCACACATTGGGACACAGTGGGGGCACACATTGGGACACAGTGGGGGCACAGTGGGGGCACACAGTGGGAAAAGGGGACCAGTGAAAACACACACTCTCATACTTTCATGCTGACACAAACACACACTTAGTACACGCCCACCCCCACCCCAAGTGGCGCGAAAGTCAAGGGAGGGGGTGGGCTGGGAGCCTGCTCTTCCGTAATGTCACGTAGTACTTGCGTACTACGTGACATTACAGTCAGAAGAGGCAGCGCCAGCACCTGCTACGGCGCTGCCGAACTCTCTGCCCTCGTCAATCGCCGCTACAAACCCAGACATGTGAACCCCTCCAGCCAGGGGCAGGAACCGGGGCAATTGCGCCCCGGGCAGCTGCCTGCCTCGCCCGGGCCAAGAAACGGGCCTGGGTGGCAGCAGTGGTGAGGAACTGCCCAAGTGTTCGCAATTTGGAATATTTCGGTAAATGCCGTTTTTTATTTTGCATACTTTAATTCTCTCTTCATCCGTCTACAGTAACCTCAAACAAGCATTGGCAATGCCAACCGTTTGGGCTTTTGTGCAGGCAGGGGAAAGGCACTTGCCAGGCACAGCCATAGTGGTATTAACTGGCCATTGATTGCAGCAGGTGCAAAATGGTGCGAGTACCAGCAGGGCCTCTAATAGCAGTCCCTGACAAATGAGGTGTATGCTCGTTTCTTAGAAGGTAAGACGTTATTAAGCATAAGTGGGGTGTACTTTTTTTACTGACTCCTTCATTTTTTGAATAAGGGGTGTTTCAAATGAATGTTGGAAACCGGGAAAGTGGGAGTTTTTAAAACATGGAGACAACCATGGCTACAACATTTAGGCGCAAGTGCTTCCATCAGTCCCAAACATCACCTGGGTGCAGGGTGAGCCTGGGTAACTGCTTTTTAACCTTGTACACTACCAGAATTTCTGGTAAACTACAATGTTAAAAGCAATTAACACTCTTCCCCCCAAGTCTGAAACCACACTTGATTGCATTATACTTCAGCGAGGATTGCATTATACTTCAGCAGAACATCTGATGTGTCCACTGAAAGGTTTAAGATTAAGCTACATCCCTATCTCTATCTGGTTACCCAGAGGTAACATCTGAGCAAATGTCACTTTCGGATGGCCAATCTACCGCAGCATTATTGCAAGTTTGAATTGTTGATTTTTTACTGAACTATGGCACCACACACGTCTTGCTTGGTAGTTTTTAATCGGGAAACGTCTTTACTTCTCGTTTCCCTTGAATTGGGAACTTTTTGTGGTGGTGGTTGTACTCCACCTTGCAGCTGTACCTTCTGTTTAGCAAGCATTTCATTCTCCCATCCTAGTTGTGTTGCTGGACGATTATAGAGCGGTGGAGTAGGGGCAGTGATTTCTTACTGGAATGCAACTTGAAGGCTTAAATCTCCTTCTTTCTTGACTTTAGTATATGCAGTGCCTGCTAGCCAATGTTTCCACTGTTCGACGCTGTGTGAGCCCCACCCCTCCCCTCCCTCCAACCCCCCGCGCGCCATTGCACCAGGCGGGCGACTACATGCAAATTTGCAGTCATATAACTGCCAGTGATGTCACTTCCTGTATTTGGGCCCCCCTCTCCCCCTGCAAAATTCATAAATCGGCTCCCCTGCCTGGGTGTGAAGTCGGCAGGACGTGCTCGCATGAATCCTGGGTGGGAAGTCGGCAGGACGTGCTCGCCTGCACCCCTGCGCGTGCAGTGGTGGGTGGCAAGCCGTCCTTAATGGCCGTGCTGTAGCCTGGCGGGGGTCGGGGCTTTCACACCCCCTCTCAAGCATGTTCCATGAAGATCTGATTTTATTTTAATGTTGCTTAATGCTTCTCTAATTAAAGTGTGCATGTTAATTAAAGCAAAGGCTAATGTTAATTACCTATATTAATGGAATCTCGTGTCGCACCTGCCTGGAGCAACGCGCTCCATTTCTTAAAAATATCTCAATTAGGACGCGCAGTGTCTCATCCTCTTGCAGACGGGTGCAGTGATGGAAACTGTCAGAAATGCATGGTGTGCATTGTCGATGGTGCTGTACACGGCTGGGGGTCGTCATGGGTGAGGCTCAGACCCTATGTTTGGAAGGCGGCCCTGGCCTGTGCGCCCCACGCACACTCGGGGAGGCAGCTGTGGGATGCATACCACCACTTATACTCAGGGAGAACCCCCACCTCTTTGGCACCAACACTCACACTCAAGGAGGCCGCCTACAGCCCACGCCTGAGCACCCACAGTCACACTCAAGGAAGCCCACACAACCGTGGGTACCAGCACTGACACACCCAGGGGCTGTGCACCACCACTCACACTCAGGCCAGCATCTCTGGTCTGCATACCACCACAAAAACCCAGGGAGGTAGCGCACAACTCAGGGAACCAACTCACACACTCGGGGGGACACTCTTGGGCCCTCCCATTCACACGAGGAGAGGCAGCCCACTGCCTGGACACCACCACTCACAAACAAGGAGGCAGTTGTCAAAGGTAAGGGATAAATATACCAACCTAGCCCCTTATCCCCATGTTTCGGTAGATGTGTACAGATCCAGCAATTGGTCTAATTAAAAATTGCATGAGTGGCATTCATTATTAACATAAGGGTATTATTCTGATAGTTCCGTCTATGCAAAGAATCCCTAGGCGACAAGGTATGCAATTGCACAGAAGGAGTGGGAATAACAGATACATTTTCAATAGGTAAAAAGTCCTCTAACAGATATGCTTCTTCCAGATACCATAACCCAAACCCAACAGTTACAAAAAATCCAGTAATTATCACGAAAAGGCAACAATACACTTTGGGGGTCCCCTTACCTGCTTGATCATTGTTTCTGCTAGTCACATATTTATCTAAAAGTTCGGTACGAGCGGTAGCGGGTGCATGCATTGTAGTCTTCAATCGAAAACGCCAATTGTTCGTTTGCTGGCGACTCCAATCGCGCGTCTTCTTAATGTCTTTCCCACAACCCTTAGCCGACAGAATCTTCCCGCACCGTCGGGCCAAAAGGCAAGCCCTCAAATGATTTTCTCAATCGCACAGTCAGACCATGCTGTACGTTTACTTCCTTGGGCGCAAATTATATTTTGCAGTTTCTGGCGAGAACAAAGTGTCATCACTTCCTCCTGGAAGTGGCGAATGGAAGGAAATGGGATCAGAAAAGGATTGATCCGGAAGTTAAACTGTTGGGGAGTGTGGAGACAAGATGGCTGTTTTGTCCGGCCTTGTGGATCTGTATCGTATGGCACGGGCTGTGGGATCTGTTTGGTGTGCATCGCATGGATCCAGTGTTTACGACCCACTACCCGCACGGCAGTCTGGGTGACTAGCAGGACTTGGTAGGGACCCCTCCACCGAGGTGCAAGGCAAGACGACCTCTCAAAAACCTTTGTGAGGATCCAGTTGTCACGACTCGCTCCCTTCGCTCCCGTTCCCGCCACTTGGGGGCATGTTTTGGGGTTTCTTCCCTACTGGACAGTTCCTCTGAACCTTATGCTACAGTGTCCTGATGAATTGGGAGCGCTAAAACCTTATTTCCCAAATTACTTCCCTTCCGGATCCATTCCAGGTTTTTGGCAGCCAGCATGCTACTGCTGCTTTAATCAAATGACTATGCTTCCCAGAATGCCTGGCTCACTGCCTCACCTCCTCCCTTGCAGGACAAGGCTGGGTGGAGGATAGGCAACACCTGTGGCTGCAGGTGCAGCAGGCGACACGCCTGAGGGGTGTGCTCGTTAAGCAGCTTTAAAAGCCTCAGTCTGCTTCAGTCCAGCGCTGGTCATTGTTGCAGCGTCCCTGTCTTGACTGGTCCCTTGTTCCTGGTTCCTAGTTTTTGTGCCCAGTTTCTAGTTAGTGTTTCTTGTTCCTTGTCCTGGAATTCGTATTTGTATGCCTAATTGATTTCTGCCTTTTGGAAATCCCTTTCTCCCTTTCTCTGTCTGCAGGCAGCCTTTCTCTGAGCTTTCCTTTTGCTGTAGCCCAATTGCCTGTGTTCACTGTTTCCTAGAAATTGTCCTTTGCTACTGAAAGACTTGTTGCATTAATCTTTCCTTTACAGGTTTAGTTTCCTGCCTTTTCACTTTGGATGGGTGGGACAGTTTCCCTTTTGATATCGTTTTCACTGCTCCTGATCCTTGCCTTCTATTGGGATCCATGCCATGTTTTCCTTTACACTTTTACAATTATTTCCTATTTTATTATTAGGTGTGGGAAGCTGTTGTAACTAGCTCCTGTGTGATTATCTTTTGTTTTCCACACTGTATTATTCCTTCTTGCCTCTTGACTTGGGCTTAGGTATTTAGTCATCCTCACTCTTTGCCTTTACTGCCTTCTGGGTTCTTGTTTGATTTACAGGGTTGTGGGTTAGTACTGACTTTTGAGTGGTCTTTCCGGTCCTCGTGAATACGGACATCCAAGTGGTCTTTCCGGTCTTCGTGAGTACTGGCATTCATGTGGTCATTCCGGTCCTTGTGAGTACTGTTTCCAAATTCCTTATCCAGTACCGTCTAGAGTGTCAGCTTACAGATTCTGTCCCTGCTTGCCCTCTACGTGGGCTTAGCGCTGTCAGTATCTGTAATAGCATAGTGGGTAAGGAGTTTGCCGACTTTCCTTTCAGTCATAAGGAGGTTCTAAGTGCTTACCCTACATTCCTTTTCTTATAGTGGTATACACGAGTCTTGGGTATTGAATGCACGTTGTTATATTCAAGGTTGTTTACTGTGTATTTTGTGCACATTTCCCCTGCCATATCCATCGCCTTCTTCCTTTCCTGACAGAATGACCAGCCGTTGTTCCCATTTGAACATGGCCAGATTACGAAGGAAAGGCAGCAAGGCCTCTAACAAGTCTATACAGAAAGCTTCCCTTACAATTACCCGTGAAAATCGAATCTCTGCTCCTGACTTAAATGAACTCCTTGACACGAATGGGTATTTACGTGCAAAGTATTTTTCCCATTGGGTGGCCCATCGTACATTGCCTGATCCTAGCTCTGTCTTTAATTCTGATCCGGAGTCTATGTCCGCACAAGCCTTAGCAGTGGAAAACAACACACTGCAAGAATTTATACACACAAGTACCTCTGTTATTGAACCCCATGACTCCGGTTGTGCTTTACCTCAGATTGAACAGTTTCATGATTCAAGCATGAAGAATGGAGGGGTTCCTTGCATATCTTCTGTTTTCTGCCCTCAGTCTACAGCTTACTCCTCTGCACAGATTCTTACTGTGGTCACTAATGCCAAGGGGTCTGATGCCAATAGTCTGCTTAAAAGAAACACAGACCACGTCGGTAAGAGAGAGTATAGATCACAAGACCTGCAAGCAGTAGATGACAATGTACAATCAATGCACTTCCAGATGGCTAGGGCTGGATCCAGCCCTGATGCCACCATGCCTTCCCCTGTGCCTACTGATAGGGATGTACAGTTAATGCGGGACATGCTAAAAGCAGAATTTGAGGAGTTAAAACAAGAATACATTTCCTTAAAAGAGGAGAATAAGATGTTACAGTCTTTTCTGAATACACCTCCAACTTTATCCGTTGATGAAGTGAATACTGTTCAGTCCCTGAGTGCGGAGACTTTTGTAAATCATGATACTTGTCAATATGTAAGATCTATTGGGAGTGAAAGTCTTTTTTCAAGCACAGCGCTTATTCAGGGCACAGGTTCTGACAACTGTCCTACCGTTTGTCAGGAATTGCTGTTAGTTGAAGATTCACAAGCCACTCCTTTACCTGAAGCTTCCTGTGTAGCAGTTTGTCATAACTCTGAGCTTGAACACATACATGCTTCTGATTTCCAAACACAATCCACAATGGTGGCATACACAGAATCAGTCACAACTGTAGGCTTAGGTTCTGCCCTTGATCTAGCTGCTGAGACTGAAGTAGACATTCAAGCTGATGTGGAAAACGATGCTGCCTCTGTGTTCGCTCTTCCTTCTGCCAATTTCGGTCACTACGAGCAGTCAAAGACAGTGCAGAATTCATGTTTTGATGGACTCATTCCACAGATTACTGAACCAGAAACCCGGCAGGCGATCCCTGAACTGTTGATTGTTAATCAGCCACTTTCAGAAGCTAAGACAGAGGAATGGTCAATTGACGAAATCCTGATTAACAGAGACTTTACTATGGTGATTCCTCTGGTTGATTTTGACTTCTACAAAGGAAGAGACTCTGTGTCATCCACTAAGGAGAGGGACGGCAGGGGTACAGCTCAGACTTTGGTTACTGGTGCCAAGGGGTCAACTGCCTTAAAGGGGCTTTCCATTCCTGAACCACAAGTGTGTCTGTCGACTTCTGGGACTTCAGACTGTCCTCCTACTACCATTGACTCTTCAATAATCCTGTCCACAGCTCTGCAGTCATCGTTGGCACACGTATCTTCGATCAATAAAAGAGTGCTATGTCTGCCAGTCACCCAAGAGCCTTCACCATGTACGCAGTCAGAGCCAAAGACCTTGACAAGTTTGTCTTCAGCTAACAAGACGGCTCCAGCTTGCATGCCCTCAGCCTCAGAATTTCCTCTGGCATGTTTGTCTTCGGCTACAGTGACTTATCCAGCAGATTATCCTTCAGCCATGGAGCCTCCGGTAGTACATTCTAAGTGCATGTCTTCGGTCCCAGAGCCTACTGCTAGTTTGGCTTCAGTTCATGAGAGACCTGTATCCTGCTCAGCCTCGCTGCCAATATCGGAGGTGTACCTGTCTACACTGTCAGATCCTGCTGCATATTCCTCTGCTCCAGAGATTCCTCCTGAATCCCAACCATTTACTGATGAACGTCCATCTTGCTCTTCTTATGCTTCAGGGGGATCACCAGAATGTCTGCCTTGTACACAAAACAATTCTCCTAACTACTTGACTGTAGCATCAGCGCCTCCCGAATATGCAACATCTGAGCCTGAGACTTCTGCCAGCTCTCTCTTCAGAAACATCAAGCCGGCTCACAACTCGGGAGGGCCTTACATGCGAGGCCGCTGGACTTGCCTGGAGTATTACGAGAGAGAAACGGATGCCATCCACCACGGCCCAGTCACCGAACGAGTAGCCGACCAGGATAGCGGGCTGCACGGTCCGCGTTTGGAGTCCGGTTTGCATCAACCGCTTTACAACCCTTTTGTTGCCGGATCCCACATGAGCCTGAGGAAAGGGACGGGCACGGCCCTCCAGCTGCAGCGCCAGTTGGGTGATAGTAGCCAAAGGAGGGGAATGTCTGCTGCAGTTCAAGATGTGCCTGTTTTTGCTCCCGCTGCTAGTATGCCTGATGTTCCGAGTACTAACACTCCTATCAGTATGCCAAACGTTCCTGCGGTTGTATCCCACGTGCAACAAGGTGGCTACTTGACTGGCTACATGACTGTCAATGGGAGTGCCAGCCTCGTACAACCCATTGGATCTCCAGACCTCCAAGGCAAGGAACTTATGCAGGCAAATCTTTGTCACTTTCAACCACAAACCTTTACCCAGATGGATGACAGAGTATCTGGACCTCTACCTCAGCCGCCACCTTCCTCTTCCGAACATAAACATTTCCTGAAACCTGCTGTTTCCTCACCTCCTGTGTGTCCACTCTCGGCAGTGAGGCGAACAGAACTTCTACCGTTGTCTAAGGCATGTAGCACCAGCCTGCCTCTCTCCTCAAGGATGTATGCATATCCTCTTCCAGTGACTAAGCTTCCTGGACCTTCCAACTCTGCTTCGGGTCCTGCAAGTCCTTCATGCCTTTCTTCGACCCATGAGTCTCTTCCTCACCGAAAACCCACCTATGGCTCTTATAGACTGCGGCCTGATTCTATTCATTCCAGTCCTTCTGCTTCTGCCCGTGGGTCATCGTTTCCGTCAGTGCCACTTCTGAAGGCAAAGCGCTCCTGTCATGGAAAGAAGATGTTTTGTGCAAGTAACGGCCGCCTGGAGTCGGCCGTGGAAGGGGGTATACTGTCACGACTCGCTCCCTTCGCTCCCGTTCCCGCCACTTGGGGGCATGTTTTGGGGTTTCTTCCCTACTGGACATTTCCTCCGAACCTTATGCTACAGTGTCCTGATGAATTGGGAGCGCTAAAACCTTATTTCCCAAATTACTTCCCTTCCGGATCCATTCCAGGTTTTTGGCAGCCAGCATGCTACTGCTGCTTTAATCAAATGACTATGCTTCCCAGAATGCCTGGCTCACTGCCTCACCTCCTCCCTTGCAGGACAAGGCTGGGTGGAGGATAGGCAACACCTGTGGCTGCAGGTGCAGCAGGCGACACGCCTGAGGGGTGTGCTCGTTAAGCAGCTTTAAAAGCCTCAGTCTGCTTCAGTCCAGCGCTGGTCATTGTTGCAGCGTCCCTGTCTTGACTGGTCCCTTGTTCCTGGTTCCTAGTTTTTGTGCCCAGTTTCTAGTTAGTGTTTCTTGTTCCTTGTCCTGGAATTCGTATTTGTATGCCTAATTGATTTCTGCCTTTTGGAAATCCCTTTCTCCCTTTCTCTGTCTGCAGGCAGCCTTTCTCTGAGCTTTCCTTTTGCTGTAGCCCAATTGCCTGTGTTCACTGTTTCCTAGAAATTGTCCTTTGCTACTGAAAGACTTGTTGCATTAATCTTTCCTTTACAGGTTTAGTTTCCTGCCTTTTCACTCTGGATGGGTGGGACAGTTTCCCTTTTGATATCGTTTTCACTGCTCCTGATCCTTGCCTTCTATTGGGATCCATGCCATGTTTTCCTTTACACTTTTACAATTATTTCCTATTTTATTATTAGGTGTGGGAAGCTGTTGTAACTAGCTCCTGTGTGATTATCTTTTGTTTTCCACACTGTATTATTCCTTCTTGCCTCTTGACTTGGGCTTAGGTATTTAGTCATCCTCACTCTTTGCCTTTACTGCCTTCTGGGTTCTTGTTTGATTTACAGGGTTGTGGGTTAGTACTGACTTTTGAGTGGTCTTTCCGGTCCTCGTGAATACGGACATCCAAGTGGTCTTTCCGGTCTTCGTGAGTACTGGCATTCATGTGGTCATTCCGGTCCTTGTGAGTACTGTTTCCAAATTCCTTATCCAGTACCGTCTAGAGTGTCAGCTTACAGATTCTGTCCCTGCTTGCCCTCTACGTGGGCTTAGCGCTGTCAGTATCTGTAATAGCATAGTGGGTAAGGACTTTGCCGACTTTCCTTTCAGTCATAAGGAGGTTCTAAGTGCTTACCCTACATTCCTTTTCTTATAGTGGTATACACGAGTCTTGGGTATTGAATGCACGTTGTTATATTCAAGGTTGTTTACTGTGTATTTTGTGCACATTTCCCCTGCCATATCCATCGCCTTCTTCCTTTCCTGACACCAGTCCCCCGGTCCTAGACTGTGACCAGGACCCTCGTATTGCACAGGTAATGCCTCATGCACCTGGTGATAAATTGAAAACAGATTTTTAGTCAACTGGTTACAGTAATCTAAAAGAAGCACATTTTCTATATCCCGTAATGAGCGACTTTTTGGCATACCCCAAATATTATCAGGTCTCCTCATTACCACCTCAAAGGGAGAGAGCCCTGTTTTAGTTTGAGGGGTTGTTCTCATCGACAGTAACACGATCCGTAAGGCGTCCGGCCACTTTAGCTTGGTGCCAGCACACGTCTTAGTGAGTTTGTTCTTCATAATGCCGTTGTGCCTCTCCACTAATCCGGCACTTTGGGCATGTCTAGCTGAATGGAACCGCTTGTCAATCTGTAATCCTTTGCAAATGTGTAGGATTACAGTGGCAATAAAGTGTGGCCCATTATCTGACCAGATGTCTCTCGGCAGCCCAAATCTAGGAAAAAACTCTTTCAACAGAGCTTTTGCCGTGGTTATGGCCGCTGCATCTCAAACCGGGAAGACTTCAACCCACTTACTAAAGGCACAAATAACAACCAATACATATTTAAGATTGTTACACCGATCCATTTCAATAAAAACAAAGTGAATAACCTCAAACGGGACAGAAGGTGGAGCGAAACTTCCTCTGGGAGTCGAGGTACCTTTTCCTACATTGTGCTGCAAGCAAACCATGCAGTTCTGGACAAAACGCTCAGCAGTTTTTAAAATCTTGTCATTGGCCCATACACTGTGTAGCATTTTTGTCAATTTTCGCGCACAAACATGTGTCGGACCATGAGCCATAATAACCATCATTGTAATGTAGGCATCAGGGAGTAACCACTTCCCTTCAATATTGTCTACCCAACACCCATCGTCATCCAATCTCCCTGCACCCTCAATCCATCTCTTAGTTTCCTCTATGGTGGCATCTGCTTGAATATCTTTTACAGCATCGATATTTTCACCCAAAGTGAAAACATTTACAATTTCTTTTACAACATACATTTCTGAACTGAAATCAGTGGCAGTCTGTTTAGCTATCTGATCAGCGAAAGCATTCCCATTTCCTACGTCATCTGTAACCTTTTGATGTGCTGAACATTTTATGATAGCTAACTGAACAGGGAGTGCAAGTGCTGAAAGTAATCGCACTATTAAAGTGCCATGCTGGATTTTCGTTCCGTGCGAGGTCAAGAAAACTCGTTCTTTCCAAAGTCTACCAAAATTGTGGGCCACCCCAAAGGCATCCTGACTATCAGTATATAAATTCACTGTAAGCCCTTCAGAAAGTTCACAAGCTCGAGTTAACGCTATAATTTCTGCGGCCTGCGCAGAGTTATGCATAATTCTTTTAGTTTCCACAACCGTGCTTAAAGTAGTAACAGCATAAGTAGCCGTGGATGTACCGTCTGGAAGTTTAAAACAAGAGCCATCACAAAATAGCTAAGCACATGCTACAGGATCAAGGGTGGAGGAATAGTAGCCGCACAGCCTATTCTTCCCTCCATGTTCCTGTGTTAACACAGCCAAAGCACATCCATCACGTTCATGCACAAACAATACAAAAGCCTTGTCATAATTCGGAGTTCCTAAAACCGGCGCTGAACACAGCGCGGATTTGAGCAGATCAAATGCTGTCTGGTGTTCCAAAGTCCATGGCAATGGCAAAGAAATGCCCTTCTTTGTCAAAGCCAGCATTGGTTTAATCGTTAACGAAAAGTTAGGGATCCACAATCTACAGTAAGAAGCCATACCTATCAGGGCTCTAACTTCCTTCTGCGTATTTGGGACAGACATGCCAGAAATGTTTTTTATTCGTTCAGGTGTCAACCGTTTTCGCTCCTTTGACAGGAGATAGCCTAAATAGGCGACCACCTGACAACAATATTGGAATTTTTTAAATGAAGCTTTGTGGCCATGTTTTGCTGGATGACAAAGCAACAACACGGTGCCTTCTTTACAGGCGCTCTCAGAATCAGTAGCCAAGAGGAGGTCATCTACATACTGCAGTAATGTGCAAGTAGTAGGCAACTCGAGGGTATCAAGCTGCTCTTTCAGTGCCCTACTATAAATACTTGGACTCTCAGTGTACCCTTGTGGTGCACAAGTGAATGTAAACGAGCGTCCACCTAGGGTAAACGCAAACAAATACTTGCTATTGTTGTGTATGGGAATACTGAAAAATGCGTTTTTAAGATCAACAACGCTAAAATGAGTGGCAGAAGCCGGAATCATGGTTAGTATCGTTGTAACATCAGGTACAATAGGAAATTGAGGAGCCACAATTTTGTTAATAGATCGTAAATCAATTATAAAACTAAAGGGAATCGCATTATCACCTTTTTTGTATACTGGCAAAATGGGGCTGTTACACAAACTACCCGTAATCTCCTCAATTACTCCACGAAGTACAAAATCAGAAACTATACATTTCAAAGCCTGCTCGCCTTCAACTGAGATCTTATACTGCGGGATGCGAGGCAATTTTACTCCATGTTTCAAAATCATTTTAACAGGTTCAATTTGAAGAATGCCCACATCATTATCATCAATTGCGCATAAGCATTCTGGGACATTACTAAATTCTGGCGGTAAAGGTCGAGACAAAAACTAAGAGGCGAGTGATTGCTGAGGTGAAATTGTTAGCCTAATTCCGTCCGGAGAACAATGCATTACTGCATGCAATGCCTTCAACAAATTTAGCCCCAGCAAGTTCTCCCCACAGTTTGTTGTAAGTAGAAATGGACACTGTTCCGTGAAGGGACCCAGTGTTATTGGTACCGGCAAAGAGACCGGACAAACTACAGGTGTGCCTGAAAACCCTACGGAAACGTTGGACTGCCCTGACAGGGGAATATTTGGAACCCGTGAAAATTGATCAATGGAACATTTCTGTGCTCCCGTATCTACTAAAAATAGATGCTTCCTATTTCCCACCACCATCTCAACGTAGCGGCCTTTCTGATGAACGGGAATAGGCGTAGGTTCCAAATCCCTCTCCAGGCAATCCTAGCGGAACAGAATATTATCAAAAGGAAGCTCTTCAGAGCGGTACGCGGCAGAAGGGTGATCAAAAATGTTTCTATTATCCACATTCAAAACTTTCTTATCTTGTGAAGGATGTTGCTGTGATTCTGGTGTAAACTGACCTCTGCCAGGGCCCCCTGCACCTGGGCGACCTCTGGATCGTCTACCCCTATTCCCAAATGACCTTTGCTGCAAGGTCAGACATTGTGCGCGCCAGTGGCCTTCCTGCTGGCAATAGGCACATTGGTTAATGGTTACCGGAGCCAAGGGCGCACTTCCCTGTGGACTGTACTGACCTGTAAATTGATTACCCCCTCTAGGGTTTCTAACAATCTGCTGTAATAAAACTTTAGTTTTCAGGTCACCCCTTTTTTTCAAGTTTTTCCTTTTCAGTATTTACATGATTTTCATAGTACTGAGCCATATGCAGTACTTCTGATTGAGACTTCGCCTGCCAAGGGCTTTCAGAAGACATAATCTGTAACTGGATGTCAGGCAGCAATCCACGTACAAATTTGTCGACAAACAACCTTTTCCCCGACTTTGTGCCTAAGTCTTGTCCACTGAAATCTGAGAATACCTGCTCGAACCGATTGAAGAAATCGGTAGCACCCTCAGACTTTCCTTGGACACAGGCCGTAAGCTTGTCCCAAATGATTCTTTTTTCTGGAACCATAGTTTTTAATTTTACAATAATTCTATCAGGCAAGGTTAATATCACTTGAGGTGGTCGCTCGCCAGCTGGTATTTCTCTGTCTAGCCTAACCATGTTATCCCATGTATCTCACAACCCAGGTATGTCATCTATAGTCCTAATCTGTTTCCACAAATCAACTTGCAGGAGTACGGGAAATAATAGGTCAATGTCACTTAAAGTGAATACCGACGACTGTAAGACTGACTCTATTTCTTTATAGAATCCGGTCGGATTCTTTCTTATATCGGGAATAGATTGCTTTATGGTGTTCACTTCCTGTATTGAAAACGGGACGTGAACAAACTGTGAAAGGTAATGTGGAGGAATTTCTCTGGCTACTATTCCTCATCCAGCATCGGCCGCAATCTCAACTTTCGGGACAAATGTCGGAGGGACCTCTCTCATAGGCAACTGAGAAGTAGGCATCCCCGAACGCTTACTAAGCAACAGAGCCAAATCAAGCGCTAAGGCAGTCGAAGAAGTATCAATCGAAAAGGCTCTCTTATAAACACTCAACAATTCTGCGGGACAACAAATCTTTCTTCTTACACACTCATTCTGCAGGTGCTCTACCGTCACCTGTATCACTTTATTTTGCATTTCTAACGTATACTGACTATATTTGTCATATACTTCATCTGGAGTTATCGACATATCCAAAATCCATTTTATCGCATCCTTTATACAAATTCGCGCTTCCTCTCCTTTTAATTCTCGACGAGGAGAAAACCGTTTCTGTAAGTACATAATACCTAAACTACCACCATCTGCTTCCTCATTCTGTAACTCTTCCAACTCCTTCCTATACTCATAAATCCTCTCAACATGCTCATATACCTTCTCTGCAGTATCTCTGGACAAAGCTAAGGCGTTCAAATCCCATAACCCTTGTGGGAAATCTACATCATTTAGTCTATTCCACATTATGCTCAAATGAGTCCCTAATCCTTCGATAAAAACATTTTTCTCAGGAATATCTTTTAAATTTTCGAGTGTGGAAAAAACATCAGCTTGTTCACCCTTCTCCATACAATGTTTAGCCCAAGCAGTCAATTCACTCCTTTTGTCTGGGGACACAGTATTACGAGTCACAACCCTTGGTCTTGCGCCCTGGTCTACTACAAGCAATGCAGAATCACTTGGAAGAGGAAGAGTAGGCACATTCTGAATAACAACGAGTGAAGGCAAGGGGGCAGGCAAAGGGGCAACGGCTGGAAGAACAACAGGGAGGATCGAAGGAACTATTGGAGGGGCAACTACAACAGGAAGGGGCAAAGCGCCAGGAGGATGGACGTACGGAGGGGGGCGCGTAGGCATCGGGCCTTCGTTCATGTAAAAGCTTATTAATCAATTCATCTGACATATGAAAATCTTTTGAAGGGTAGATTTTCTGAATACCTAATTGAAACGCCCTGTCCGTGTTCCTAACTGACTCCAATTGTTTATTTTGATCATATAACCGTGCTTTTTCGACACTTGTCATATGTCTACGAAGTGTTTCTCTCTACTCTTTTGTTGCTGCAAATCATCTGTTTTCCAACTGTGCAATGCGTCAAATACTGCAGGTCTAGCCTTTTTCTTTACTAATACAGACTCTAAATATTCTATACGAGGGATTTCAAAACTACCATTGGTTGGCCACCGAAGTTCAGAATTATGTCTGGTTTGTCTGTGCC